>NC_087202.1:41739106-41846606 GCF_015104395.2 Macrobrachium nipponense | reverse complement strand
AGAACACAACAGACTTTCAGAAATGTGATCACTTAAGACCAGATTTCCTTATGATCACAATTTCATCATAAACGTGAACTCAATACTGGATATCAAAGACGTAAAAACAAGTATTAACCAACATTTAACAATAATAATATTGCCTCGTATCACGTTCTATGGATACCAAGTGATTTTCATCTTATTTTCACAGAAAATTAATCAAGCCCGGAATTACGTTCACTGAGAGCTATTTACAAATATTCGTGCGGTGGCGTATATCTGATTAATGCAATAACTACTAAAACATCTTCAGAGCAAGGTTTCTTGACCTTAGGATGACTTCATTTAATACATACTATTAGTATGAATAGCTAGGAATATAATATACAAGAAAATCAAAAGCATTTACAGTTTTATAAAGTTATTTATTAACAAAATGTACCCATGTATACACTGACACATTTAAATCAAATATACCCGCAAGGGGTATGGATACCCTATATTAAGAATCCCTGCTTTAGAGAACTAAACTTGAATTTTTCATTCAAATTAACTGTAGCATCGTGCGCAAGCTCTTTTACTGAGTCTGACAACGAAATAAGTTTTCCTCAATTCATTTAGGCTAGTTTTCATATGTAACTTAATTATCAAAGCTCCTGCATTACCTGGATCCTGGGTCAACTCTCTTTCTCTCTCGTGTTGACTGCATCCTTTTTGGAATGAACCTGCTTCACAAGGTAACAAGAGCCTGAAGAATTTGACTCATGGCCAAGACAAACAAGGACTGTAATCCATAACACATAACTGTCGACTGTTTACATACCAAATTAAAACTAGTGTCAGTGGATCCCTGGTTCGACTTAAATAGTGGAATCACTTACTTGTACTTAGGGAATACTCAATCAACCACTTATTTATCCCCACAGAATAGGCAGTCAATTAATAAAAGAACGTATATATATGAACATGAAAACTTATCATCATTCGTTCATCAACGATAAGACGACGACATTTCATTGATGATTTTCAAAAAAAGTCATCGAAAGGCTCGCAACCGTTGTTTGAAAAAGACTGACCTCTTATAATAGGTAACCTGTATTCACTATTCTTATTTTTAACTATATGAAAATGAGCGTCGGGAGAAGCTGAACAGTTTAAATGTTACAAACCAATATTTGCAAGAGGTCATTTCCCATATCGTATCATGAACGCGTCTATCATCAGAATTCAGCAGATCAACATTGTCATTCATACCTGAAATACCAAGAATAACTAACCCATTTGTAGTGTGGTATCCAATCCCCAAGGAATTTGACAATCACCTTCCCGGCAAATCACTGGACGAGCCTTCAGGCTTTATCGTCCAGCCATCAAGCCATTCTCAGTCCCCTACAGTCCTTGACCCGGGTTCTTAAGTACTCCTGTCAAATTCTCTCATACACACACTATTCATACAGTATGAACGATCTCCGCACCGATTTCAGTCTGAATAAAGATTTTGTCTCGAGAAGACATGGCATTATCCAAGGTCCTTTAAATATACTCGGAGTATATTTAAAGGACCTCGGCATCATCTCTAGAAGAGACGAGCGCGATAGCGTTATATCGCCAGACAAACCCATACATTGAACGATCTGTGCATGACGGAATTAAGTCGCAAGCCAGCATCCTGGTCGTGACAGATTCCTGCTGAGATCGTTCAGACACAAAGCTCCGCCCACTTTTGCATTCAGGCAAGTCCATACACTGTTTTTGCGAACGTTACAGACAGCCGTTCAGACACAATCGTTCAGTGTATGGGGACCTTAACAGTCTTTAACATCTGACAAGCTACCACGTTAGCAGAGTCCCCGCAAACAAAGGCAAGGTAGCTTGCAGATAAATATAAGATATGTGACTAGAGGGTACTTAAAAGAAGAAGACGAAAAAAAAGCTGTTAGCTTTGTTGTTTAACAAAGTCACACTCGAAAGGCATCTGATTAAGCTTTGCAAGATTCCAAAGAGAAATGTAGCAACTGTTCACGAATACATTTTCTGTCATTGGGAACATATTGCGCCTAAATTTCAGAGCAGCGATAGAAGCTTACGATACATTTGCTGATGTGTACGGAATTGTATTTTGAAGAGAAAACTGCGATTCAAATTCACATTACAACCATCTGATTTCATTGTTCACTACAACCGATATTAATGATAAAAAATAATCCATTTTAATATGCTATGCAATAACAGTGACTTTATGCTTACTGTTAAGGATACATGTATTTCTCTCTTCAAATGCTCAAAAAACAGCAGTTCCAAATCAAAGAATGTTTCCATGACACTGTTGAACATTACAAAAACTTCCACATTAAACCTGTCAATCTGAACTGTCCAATAGGTTTACAAAATTATATGTAGCCTATATATATATATATATATATATATATATATATATATATATATATATATATGGTATAATATATGTGTGTGTGTGTGTAAGTCATATCATATTACCGTGATTCATATACATACATCGAGCTTCACTGACGTTCCTGGATTTGTATGGTGTCCTAGGTTCGCGCCTGGGCGTCGACAATTCTATTATCGCCTAATAAAATTCCCCTTCGGTTAAGCATATATGAAAATATATTAATTCTGAGGTGGAGTGAATCAGATATTAAAGGACATCTGTAGCTCGATGTATATATGTGTGTGTGTATGTATCTATATATATATATATATATATATATTATATATATATATATATACATATATATATTATACATATGCAATATGCATGTATATTATACTTATATAATATACATATATATAATGCAAAACAAATACCTTTATTTGCTATATCAAACTCCACTACCTACGTTACCTTTCCTTATCTTATGCAATATAAATCAGTTTTTAATGAAAATGTTAAAATAAGAACTCAACTTACTTGCCTTACACCAAATTACTTCACTACCCTTTTTGTCTCAAATATAAGTTATTCATAAAAAAACGGAGGCCTAAAAAATGAAACGACTCTTATTAAACATGATAATTGCAGACAGACGCGTAACAGCAATCTTATCTAAGAAATCTATGCTCAGAGGCTCCCAACAGACCTTCGGAATCTGGCGTTCACGAAATGCGGTAAAATGGAACCCAAGGAACCAAATGGGCAGAAACTGGATGATCATGGTTGCTAAACCTGTTTCCAACGGGTCTGATTTATTTCTCATACGGAAAGAAAATCCCGAGTCATGATTACCAGACAGATCGTCCATCAGCAGTTAAGCGAAAAGTAACAAAAAATTCTCAACTCCGCCTTCCCTTCCATAATTACCATTGGATTCATTTCCAGTTTATTTTTATTTATTTATTTATTTATTGTCTAGCTTACCTGCTACAGACTGCGTTCGGCAATTCCATAAATGAATAAACTGAATTCACCTCTGGGTTTCAGAAATGTTTTGCTAAAATCTATAATTCATATAATTCTATATAATTATTACCTATAATTCAATTCTCCCTAAACCTGAAATCTTTCATATAAAAGCAAGCTTTACGTTCCATTAAAAAAACATGTTCATTCCATCAGTGAAATCTACCGAGGTGTCATGGCTAAACTGATTAACTTGGTAGGAGTTCTTTACCTGATGCGTCATCGAAATTACGTGTTTTTTTTTTAATTTATTTTCTTTATTATTCGTGTGCGCCAATCTGGACACCTCAAAACAACAATCCAACAACAAAAATCTACGCAATCCTATTCTTTTACATGAAGTTTTTAGCATACATGAAATGACCGTAAAATGAAAACTACTAATTATATTACAGTCCATAACAACTCCCAAAATTAAGCTTTTCTTACAAAAAGAAGACAAAGTTTAGCATGCAATGAAATGGCGTCAACTTTCTTTTCAAACAAAATTTACTGCTGCAGCAATAAAAGCCAAACACCGTTATGCTTTTTGTGGGAACATTCTCATAGCACCGTTCCACATGACTGCTTCAAGACTGTCTTTCAGGGACACGTTTTCTCTTATCGTAGTCTGTGTATAAATGACTTACGGCAATCTTAGCATTTCCAATAGTTAAAAAATGTATATAATAAAAATAGGAATCTTGCACAACTAGTCTCTCTCTCTCCTCAATCACATTCATGTCATAGTGACTGATAAGGAAATCACTACAGTACCATACAAACCAGCTCTGCAAGCTGTACGGAATTCTCTCGAGCTAGGCATTTAGAAGATAAAATATCCCCGGTAGTAACACTACTTAAGCAAGCCTTACACGTAAAGGGCTGAAACGCGGATTTTACCGAGGCTGGCAGAAACCGGCCAATCTTTACCGTGTATGGGGGTTAGAAATAACAAACCCGGCGTGACTGGCCAGACAGTAGTCTGCAGTTTTGTCCCCATGGAAGTAGTAAGCAGTTTTGCCTCCCAGCGGTGGTTTGCAGTTTTGCTCCCGCAGTGGTAGTCTGCAGTTTTGCCCCCTCTCCCCGGGTCTGCAGTTTTGCCTCCCAGCGGTAGTAGTCTGCAGTTTTGGCCCCCGCGGTAATAGTTTGCAGTTTTTCCCCCGGCTGTAGTATTCTGCAATTTTACTTTTTGTATATAAAATATGTGACCAAGTTGTGGTATTTTGATTTATTGCTCTTTACAGCAGACCAAGAAATGTTAGTAGGAACCTTAACGTTGCAATTAACCTTTCCACAGGAGGTACAGACTTCCTCATTATGTATCTTTCTTTGTTATTTTTGGAGACATAAGGAATAAAAGGTTCCAGAAGACATAATCAGTCATTTTAAAATAATTTCTATAATCTTCCGGGTTATTTTCCTTTAATTCTTTCAATAAAGTCATATGATAAAACCTATCCTTCTTAGGCCATCGGTTTATTCCCCAACCCATTTAAACTTTTAAAGATTTTTTCATTGCTATTTTCAAGCTCTTATTCGTCTTGCAAGAGTGCTATTATCATTATTTCACTTATCTTCCTTTTACTTGGTGCCACGATTTAAAAACACTCACTATATCAGGACAACCGGACTGAAAGGAACACGGCCACCGAATATTATCTCTGCCCTCTCAAAACATGCCCAGAGCAAGTCGTCTACGGGCGATACCCAAGCGGGCGGGAGCGCGCGCCAGGACAAACCCGATGCCAGGCGCGTACGTGTATGGCCAGCTTTAGATCGAGTGTGAAGATAACATATACATTTTATTATGATAAAATACGAATGCTACGTTTTTCATACGACCCCTGTTTGCTCCAACTTCACAGACTTACGGTGCTGTTATTTGTAATTTATATATTAGTCGATAATGATACAAAGGTCATGCACATACGTACATATCTCGATGTATACACAATAAAAACGAAAGAGAAACCTGAGACGAAAAAGGAAGCAGCGTTCTTAATTAGGGCAAATTAAGAACTCCATTTCCTTTTTTCCTCTCTGGTTTCTTCTTCGTTTTCACTGGGAGTAGGTGCATCGAGATATTTTATCTTCGTGACTGAGAAGAATACCTCTAAATATGTGCCCGCGAGCGCGCACACACACATATATATATATATATATATATATATATATATATACATATGTATGTATGTGTGTGTATTATATATATGTGTATGTATATAAATACTATAATATATAAACAATTTGTATTCATGCACTTATTTTTCCTACTAAATTACACTTGAACCTAATTAAATCATCACGCCTTCCAGGGAAATGATCTGTTACTCTTCAATAAGAAGTCAACAAACTTCGATGTATCTTAATGATTTTAAGAAATCAAATGGCAAATTTAGTTCTGTTATGACTAAGGGAGAAAAATGGAAATCGAAGTTGAAACATTCAGTATTTTACATACAGGGCAATCGAAGTTTTAAAGGACACGCTAAAGGTATGGATACACATGAAAACCATACACAAACAAATAAATTTTCTTTTAAAACACTTGGGCAGCAGAAGAGCCCACCAGTTCAAGAATTGGTGGTATCAAGTGAAGCAACAAATGATGGTGATGGTCGGCAGAAGTAACATTCATACAACAGAAATACGATGTTCTGAGCGCGCGAAAGCACTAGAATGATTTACTATGAGAGAGAGAGAGAGAGAGAGAGAGTAATACTGAGAGGTCTTTCCGTTTTTCTGGGCGGGTTTAAAAGTGGTTGAACTCATTAAAAAAATCATCCGGGTGGTCGGATGGCCAACCTTGGAACAGGAAAAATTTGGGGTGTCAGGAGGTCAGAAAAGAATAGAACGTGAAAATTTCCATCCACGCGATACCTAATTACGCAACAAAAACAAAATATAATTTGAACAAGTTTTTACCATAAGCAGAGCATCAGTTAGGGTAACCCATGAATAAATATCCTTTACAAGGGAAGACCACTGCTTCACGGAAGCTGCATAATTACCCGAGCAAAAATGTAATGAAGCCATCATCTGTTCACCTGTCAAGGCTGCTCGTTGATAATAATAATATTATAATATGTTCTTTCGATATCCTGAACGTTTAAGGCAAAGGAAAATATCTCTGTTGCCAGATATGCACATTTTATTAATACTGGATATAAATTGAGGATGGTGATCCTCACAAGGATTAGTTTTTCAATTACATTTTAATTAGCTTATTAACTCGTACATTAGCTGTAATCTAGTTTCTTTTTCTTTTACATCAGGTGTCATTCACCTTACGAATAAGGCAGGATGAAATTGATATACTAACATAGATTTCACAGCTCAGGAACAATTACGACAAACAGGATTCCATCTAGCAAGAAAAAAATAATAATTTGGTAACTTTGATGACAATGGATGCGATTCAAAACATATTTTGTAAGACATTTATGAGTATGTGTGATGTGTATGTGTAAGTGATATGTATGTGTATCTGTGTGCATATGCGCGCGTGTATTACAGAGATCAAAAACTATTTTTAAGCGCATACCAACGGATATTTTCTAGAAAACCTGTTCCCAGAGGTTAAATCTCGTATACAGCAATAATAAAAAATGCACACCGACATAAAACATCATCTTCGATCTGAAACACAAAACGTCACAGATCATTACCTTCCCCGTGGCCCCATTACAAAACCGGAATCGACTGAGCATATAGGCGAGGCTGAAGAGACTTGTTCGCGATGCCGGTATGTGGAAAACACGTAAGAGGTACAATGCAATACAATAGAAGCACGAAAAGAGCTGCAGATTCTTTCTCCTCTCTACAATGCTTCTGAATCGATATTGTACTCATGCCTTGATTGTACTGCCACATACATTGCATTATCTCGTGCGAGTTTGTTTTTAAGATGATATAAATTCGTGCGTTCGCTACTTACCGGGTTCGTTTGGTTTCATTATTAATTTTTCATGGTTGCCATAGTCTGTGAACAAGTAGCAGTTGCACCGGCATTATTATATTGCATTTCTTTATCAAGACCAACCCTATACTCGCGGTGGTCTACTGGGAGTAGACTTTTACCTCATAATGTGGAGTTCTGGGTGGTCCAGAATGGACAAAAAAGTGAATATCTTCCACTCGATTATACCTAAAGCTGGGCATCATAAATGTTTCTCTATTATAATTTAAAGCATAAAAAGTTTAATTTGAAGAAGCTACCGAGTTTGTTCAGTTGTGGGAATTCTGTATAAGAAAAGTTATCTGAAGGACTTAATAGCTAACTCACTGTATTGCCATCGACTGCTAATGTAATATGAAGTGGCAAATAAAAAACGTGATGTTTTCGAAATCTGATGAGGAATACTGAAACTCGAGTTTCAGTTAAGTGGATTTCAGTGATCATTCAAGGTTAATGACAGGATTTATCTTTATGGATTATGGCTAAGTGTTCTATTCAAGAAAAACTTTCTCCTCATGAATCAGGTATTGCTACCCTCTAATCTTCTCAAATGTAGCCACAGCTACGGATAGCGGCAGCACTGGCAATGGTATTAGTGGTAGTAATAGCAGTAGTTGTATATTGGCATCATCAGTATGCTTTAGCCGTTGCTATATATTAGCAATAGCCATAAAAGCCTCTAACCAACATAGAAGCAGGTCCGTCCCATGTGGGAAGAATGCAGGGTCAGATACACTCCCTGGGCACTTGAGTTATGTGAAATTTTATGGAGAACGCGAAGCAAATTAGCGTAGAACGTATGTATAAGCGACGGGAAAAGTACAGGGTAGCACTACGTGCTTAAGTTAGTTAAGGTGCTTACGGGTAATAAGTCCTGTTAATGGCATGCCATACAATTGAAAGGTGACGGACCCATAGAAGGTAAGACACTACGGTCTCTTTGCTTTACTATGTATAAAATTGATTTTTTACTTAACTAATTCTTATGTGGAATTAGAACCGGTATGTTGGCATACAATTAGTATAATAGTAAGGAGTTTATGGGAAGTTAAGATCAACTGATTCTATAGAAATGGGAGGAACCAGTGGAAGATAGTTCCGTGGTAGATGCTAGACTAGGAACATGTTATTAGACAGAGGTGCATGTTTGTGGCTTTAAAAATAAATGACAGGTCTTTATTATTTACTATTCCTTCTGTCCTACTGTAGGTACTTTTTGTAATTTTCTCTCTTTCATTTGCGACTTGTTTCATCCCTTGCACAGCCACATTTGAGTCGGGTAAAAATTCCCTCCACTTTCCTGCCGCCCGATTCACTGAGGCTTGAGTACACTTATTATCGGGATGACGTGTTACCTGTATTTATGATGGTCATTAAAACATGAGGCAATAAATAAATTAGGTTATACCGACGATTCTGGGAAATATTCAAATATTTTGGCGAGCGAAACGTAAGAAATTAAGAGATTAACGGAGCGTAGCAAATACGTAGCGTATTAAGCGTTTTTTCTCATGGAAAATGAAAAAAATATTAATCTGGGTTCGAAAACCAGCACAATTAAGAATGGTTAATACTGTTCCCCAAACATAACTCAAATACCAAACGCATTATTCAACGGAAATGAGTCGTGGGATTAAGTTAACTGGATTTTAACATTCTTGCTTGCATACTTCCACGCCGAATCCAAGTACACTCTCTAAAGACGCAGATAAAAAGAGATTTTTCAACAGTCACGTTAATGAGAGGTAGCAACTGGAATGTATACATGCATGCAAGGTACATGCAAACATACATATACTTCATACCAGTCGTTCCCAAACAGGGTTCCGCGGACCCTGGTGGTCCAGGAGAAGGCCCTAGGATGTCCGCGACACAATGAAAAAAATTAATATTTTCTCAACTGCAAAAAAAAATTGTGGCTGTTTTCACCAATTTTACTTTTATAGATTTTAAAGCAATAAAAAAATATTGAAAATATTTTGAATATTTACTTATACTTACTTTGTGCAGAAATATGCAAATATCAAATGCATCACGTTGCAATGGGTATCCCGGTACGATAATGATAACTTTTGATTGACTGGGGTTCTCGGCTGGGGCTCATCATATCTGGGGGTCCTTTGTATATTCAAGTCCGGGAACCACTGCTTTATGCAACCATGCCGTAAATCGTACACTTGTCCACGACTCGTGTAGTTAACTATGGTAAGTGTTTAATGAGCACTCTATATATCACTACAGGCAACATTAATATAGTACTTTCATGCCCATAACCAGACAACTTCTTTAATAACAATTGTGGACTTATACGTTATTGCTTTAGATGTTTCTGATACATCTGGTACAATTTTATCATTAAACACCCTTGACCAATCGCCCAGCTTATGAATTCAATGCAAACGTTATTTCAAGTTTCTTTACTTTATGTTGTTCTAGTTACATATTCCCTTTCCCTCATGTCTACCGACTTCTAAAGACAGCCTTGGAATCCCAACCCCTTTCCACAAATCTTCCTTCCTGCCCTCCTCGGTCAAGTCTGGAAGAATGATAATTAATTCTGGAAGGATTAGAGACAACGTGCTATTGTTTTATTAATTGCCATCCTTCGTCTTTATCCTATACTAATTCTGTCAAGATCATGAGTGAAAATTTGGAAATCGAACTCTTAAGAGCTTTAATATTCTTATTCTAATAAAGTCGGTGCGGTAGCAAGTCTCTTCAAGATTACATCTTGGGCCTAAGTTTGTCTGTAAGGACTTGAGTGTTCTTTTATGAAGTTTTATGAGCTCTTAGACTATACAGCTCTTTCGGATTAACGTGGAGCTTCCTCCCGGTTTGGAGAAATGTTCCAGTATCTGAAACAAATCTACATATGCCATTCTTCTTGAAAGTAAATATCAAAGGCTTTCTACCTCATCCATCCCTTTTCAAATTGGATTACCTCCACTCTATCGTCGTGAGGTTGTCAGGATGTATTTCATCAAACATTAAATTAAGCACCATTTTCAAAGGTCTTCTTGATCGCATGTATGTCCATAATTCTGACCATCGAGTACATATGCCATATTACTCAAGCGACTGCTACTGACTGGGTGCTTTTCATATACACAATGTCTAGCACATCGCTATGTTACTAATTCAAAATAATGATTATTAAACTTACCGTACTACTTTTACCAGAATAGGTATGAAAAGAATTGTAGTAGTGGATGCAATAACGGAGAAACAAGCTGCAAATGACCTAAAAATCTGCCGGCCTTCTTTGACTGTACAAAAAATGCCAATTTATATGTTACCTTGGTAAATAATGAGAAACGCTTATAAGGTAAAGGCACCGAGCGACATGATACAGAAACATTCCCTTGTCAGTGCTTGTAGAAATTTTACAGAATGTCAGAGATGCAATTTACGATGGGGAGCTCTCTCTCTTATACAGTAGAAGAGTCGAGCCGTTACAAAAATTTATGAACTCGTTCAAAATTCGCCGTCCAGGAACAAGTCTCCTTTTTTTCTAATAAATTACAATCTTCTGACATCCATCTCATCGCAGAATACTGAATGTACATACATTTAGTACGATAATATATTCTGCTTGAAAATAATTACGTAACGGAGCCCGAGCGCTTTCTCTTCTGTAATGTTAAATAGCTCTTAAACATTTAGCGGTAAGCTATTTATTAACCTTTAAAGAAATTCAAGGTGCAAGTCATCATGAACATGGCGTTTCCTTGCGTGCATGAAGAGAAAAACCTCTGCAACGTCAGTTAATGAATAAAAAAAAGTTAAATTCTAAAAGTGTTACAGAAATGGGGATTCTTGTTCACGTTGACAGGCCACAATTTAACACAGAAATTCACAACTTGTGCGTTCTCGAACTGATGGAAAATTCAAGTCTTGCAAGTTTTTCTTATATTTTTTTTTTAAGTGAGACATGGCGAGAAGATTTCTATATTGCTTGCCTAGATTCGATTGGGGAAGAAGTAGATTTACTAGAAAAAAAAGCTGCGTTATTTTTAAACTGAGAGAGAGAGAGAGAGCGGGGCGGGGGGGGGGGGTTGACGCCGAAGAAAATATCGGTTCAGTTCTTGCAAAACTGTTCCATCCTTCCGGGGGTAACGGATGACCCCGTCTTGACCTCCATTTTGTGAATTCGATTATTCAACGTAATTTAGGAAAAAAAAAAGAAAAAAAAGCTTGGCTCCTAAATAAAGCGCAGCTGAAGTTAAATTTCGTGAGGTCAATGTGCATGCTAAGTGCCGTTATTGTGAATAAGCTTGAAGATATTTCTTCATTCCTTCGTTGTGAACTAGTTTCTTCTTTTGCGGTATCACACAATTTTATACAAAAAAATATGACTTCGTTACAACTGAGAAAGCTTGATATTGTTCATAAATTTACTATTGGTCACCACGGATGATTATTCTGGAGAACTTTTACAACAAATTAATCATTATTCTGGAAAACATTTACACCAAATTAAAAATACCAAACTTAATTATTTGTGGTACTGATTATATTTTATTGAAACTCTATCGTCCCTACCATAGGGCCCGAAGGACAAAGTAAATTGTTGTCTACAGAAACAGCAGATATAATAACTTGATTATGGCAACTCGAGTTCAAGCGCTCACTAAGAACAATATGAATGATGACGCGGCGAGAGAAAATGAAAGTATTTCGAAACGATTTATAAACGATGCTGCTATCTGCAAAATGAATGTAGTTTAGAAGATTAAAGTTTTAAATATTTCCATGATTGTATTATAAAAATAATGCAGTTGTCAAAGTAAGTTACTTCATCTTATATCATGCAAGTGAGCAGAGTTCCAAAAAGCCATTATTTCATAAAAATATAATGAAGAGACTTAAGGTTCTTTGCCCCGCCGCCTCCCCCCTCCATCCAAAAAAAAAAAAAAAAAAAAAAAAAAAATTAAAAGCAGTGCCGAGATGCCATATTTCATAGGAATACAATAGAGACTTAAGGTTCTTAAGCCCCACCCCCAAAAATTACATAAATAAAAGCAGTGCCAAGATGCCATATTTCATAGAAACACAATAAAGACCTAAGATTCCTAGCCACCACAAAAAAAAAAAAAAAAAAACATAAATAAAAGCAATGCCAAGATGCCATATTTCATAGAAATACAGTAAGGAGACTTAAGGTTCTTAACACACACAAACACAATTCATCATAGGTAAAGGAGCCGTGACAAGCTACCCACACAGAGTAACTAACACAGATCAAGGTATAGACGGGGAAGACTCGGGCTGTAGAAGGGAAACCTCCTTTCATGATAATCGGGCATCTTTCTCTTGAAGCTTAAAGGTAGTTCACGAGAGGCAGAGAGCAGGGACAGGTCATTACACTTGCGCAAAGTGCCCTAGAAACCGGATATATGCTACACTCCCCCTCTCCAACCAAGCTCTTGGGGAAGGGTCTCGGAATCAATTGAGCTCTAACAACCTTAGCTCCACACTGTTGGCATAATTATTGATATTCCATGTTATAAATGCTTAGATAAGTAAGCTTTATTTCCTCACTTTAGTTTCTTTTATTGCGAATGCGCCATATTAAGACTCTTCAAGAGGGTATGCAAAAGCCTAACACGCTATAACAAGTATCTGTTCTTTTCCAAAATACGATTAAATGCCACTCTGTAATTACACATAAAAACGATCACAATCAATGCAAGAGTAATGACCTCATTTTGTATATAAAAAAACGACTGACCACGTGAGAACGACTACATCAACGCTCTTTGCTAGGATGAAGGAACAAGCCAAGTGCTGTATGGAATAAGTATTCCTGAACTTGAATATTAACACATGACAGACCAAAAGAGCAGCAGAGATCATGACCAAACAGCCTATACGCAATTTAAAGACGTCTTCCTTCGTCCGCAATGGTATAATTTTCAACTAGGTTAATTTCCCTGTGGTACTTTTTGCTAATTCTGCCATCGAGACCGTTCCATAATAATGAAATCTCTATCTCACGTCCGCAAGGATTTCCATAATAAACCCTATTTTTTGACGAAGTATAGATTGTGACCACCAAGTGTTTTGACCCGTATGCATCCACCTTTGCGACGCGTTTAGTACAAGACCGCTGGGGATTACCGTAAGAGCATAAAAAAAACTGTAAATATAAAGATAATGTACCTCGAGAAATATTAGACCTAGATAACGATCCCCGAACTTTGTTGGGGGTCACGATCTAGAAAAGATCCCAGGATTTTATACCAACGATAATGATAAGTCATTAATCACAGCTTTGCACACACTAAGAATTTTTTTTTTTTAGAAAATACGAGCAATTCCTAGAAGCAAGCTTTGTTCTGCAAGCTTCATTAGTTATAATTCCTGCAATTGCTAATTACTTCAAGTCAATTGTTCTCCTCCAAACGCTTCACTAACAAAGAACATTTCAAGCCGAAAATACTTGGGAAAAAATGCCTAGTTTCAAGTCTTGTGGCTCATTCCAACTTTCGGTGGAACCAGACCAAATACCTAGAAAACTCGTCTGTGGAGATCGTAAGGGATTAGAGGCCGCGATCTCTTCAGAGATGTCTTTCCACTTTCCAAGAATTACGTCGCGTCCAAATGAATTTAACCTGACAATTTACTATATGGGTAGTCACGCTCGCAAAAGTGGAAGAAACCAAGAGTAGATTCCTAGGATATATATGTAAAACAATACCAGACCTTCTACCTATAGCCACTTGACTGCAGGAGTTTGGCTTAGAGAATTCCAGTTGTGATTGCATTTGCATTTTATATATATATATATATATATATATATAATATATATCTATATATATATGTATATATATATATATATATATATATGTATATATATATATATATATATATGTATGTATATGTATATATATGAGAGTTTATCTCGATTCCAAGTACAAAAACATGAATTCGACAGGTATATGTCAAGAATAGTCGGTATCAACTTACACCGCTCTTGAGAGCTGAAAGGTCAAAGGTTTACTGTACGTCGTTGTTTACCAAACCGAGCAGCTCAAATCCCCTTTGGATATAAGTTTATTCCCGATGCATAGTGAAGTTGAATGCCAAACGACATTTGTGGCTTAACATTAGTGAATATAAAAACATATACTGTATATATATATATCCTATATATATATCCATACATACATACATACATACATACATCAGCTTTTGTGACATACACTTAGTCATTTTTATATTCACATATGTTAAGCCACTATTTTTAGTATTCAAAATCTATATATCATCTATATCCTATATATATATATATCTATAGATATATATATTGAATTATATATATTATGAATGTTAGGTGTCTTTATATATAATGAGAGTTTATCTCGAACTTCAGTACAAAAACATTGATTCGACAGGTATTAATGTCAAGAAATAGTCGTATCACTTACACCGCTCTTGAGAGTGAAAGGTCAAACACAAGGTTTACTGTAACTCGTGTTTACCAAACCGATCCGAGCTCAAATCCCCTTTGGATATAAAGAATTTATTCCCGATGCATAGTGAATTGAATGCCCAAACGACATTTGTGGCTTAACATTAGTGAATATAAAAACATATACTGTATATATATATATATCTATATATACATACATACATACATACATACATCAGCTTTTGTGACATACAACTTAGTCATTTTTATATTCACATATGTTTAAGCCACTAATTTTTTAGTATTCAAAATCTAATATATATACTATATTATATATATATATATATATATAATATATATATATATATATATATATATAGAAACGTTGCAACCATAATTTCGGATACTTCTGTATCCCTGTTCATTGGCGAAATATGGACAAATGGTGTGAGAATCAAAATGTACGTACAGGGAATCTGCAGATGTGACAGTATATAGGTTATAGGCAGATAGCGAAACCAGACATTTCACCAACTGCCTGAAATTTCAGGCTGAGCGAAATGCACTTAGGGACATTTGATCTCCCTAAGGGCTAGTACTAAACGCGAAACAGTGACTCACCTACAATGTTTCGCCGTGTTTAGTACTAGCCCCTAGGGGATCAAATGTATTTTGCCGTGTTTAGTACTAGCTCCTGGGCGGTCAAATTTCGCCGTGTTTAGTACTAGCCCCTGGGGGGTCAAATGTATTTTGCCGTGTTTAGTACTAGCTCCTGGGCGGTCAAATGTATTTCGCCGTGTTTAGTACTAGCCCCTGGGGGGTCAAATGTATTTTGCCGTGTTTAGTACTAGCCCCAGGAGGTGGGGTCAAAAGTATTTTGCCGTGTTTAGTACTAGCCCCTGGGGGTCACATGTATTTTGTCGTGTTTAGTACTAGCCCCAGGAGGGGGGGTCAAATATATTTTGCCGTGTTTAATACTAGCAACTAGGGGTCAAATGTATTTTGCCGTGTTTAGTACTAGCCCCTCGGAAATTAAATGTCCCTAAGTTTGCAAAATGCTTGTTTTCGCTAACTGCCTGTAACATACATAAAGTATATGCCTTTTCTATACTCTTGTTGCGCATCATTTCACCAGTGAACAGGGACACAGAAGAAACACCATCCAAAATGTATGGTTGCAATATATATATACAACACACACAGACACACACACACACACATATATATATATAATATATATATATTATATATATATATATATATAATTATATATATATATTATATATATTATATAATAATAATATAACATATATATATATATATATACTATATAATATATATATATATATTATATATATATTATATATATTAAATATATAATACTAGGTGAGGCGAAGGGACAGGCATCTTGTACTTTCGGCAAGAATAGTGAAGATACAGTTTTCTTAAATCTTCGGACACATATTGCTCAATAATGCCACACCTGGCAACTCTAGAAAGGGGGCGTAGCTTCAAAATAATTGCGTTTGTTGCTTTTTAGATTTCCATTAACTTTACATCATAAAGATTCTGCAGAAGTCCTATAATCATTTATACTTGAATGTGTAACAGGCTCTAAATTATTCGTTAATGTTGGTTTGGTAACGTCAGTTCAGAGCAGAATATCGATTATCCGTTTTTAAACCTACTGTGAAGCCTTACTTATATGTAATGTTTGACACTAAACTGACGTAAAATTCATGCGTAATTGAAGACATCTTAAAAAATGAGAGAATTTTTTTTTTTTTTTTTATTTCAGCAGTACTTCTGGAAATCGTGAGGAACAATACAGTATGAAATACTATGACGAGAGAGAGAGAGAGAGAGAGAGAGAGAGAGAGCCTAGGCCTATCGATAGAGATAATTCATTATATTTACTTTGAGAGATTGAGTGATGATATTTTTTCAAATGTGTTTCGGTATGCTTCGTGACAGCATACCGAAGATTTTGAAGTTGGCTTTGCTGCCGCTCGAGTCTTTACTCACCGTATTGTACTGCACTGGGGTGTTGTCATTTCGTCTCCTACAGCCGATAAATAATACATCAAGGCGTTAACATTCTTTGAAAACGATGTTTAATGAAACTAATTTTGTCCTTTGATCAATAAAATAATTTGCATGACACATTTAGTGGGCCTAAATTGGACTTCTGATTTTCCCACATGATTAGTCTACGTCTATACTCTCTCGGATACGTAATATTAATGAATATTTAAATCGTATATATATATATATATATATATATATATATATATATATATATATATATAATTAATGTGCTTTATTTGACTATTCCCGTTATTCTTGTTTTATTAGCCATGTTCGCCTTTCTTCTTATCCTTTTCATAATTGCTTAACATAATTAACTCTGACCTAGCTATTCAAAGTCAAAAAGCAATCATAAAAAAATCAAACGAATATAATTCAGTCTTATTTTTTATCGATGTCCTCGCTTTCCTTGGATCCCAGTCGGAGACAGTATGTTCGTTCGTTCGGCCTCCTCTCTGTGTGTGTCCCGAAGAGCGCCTTCACCTTGGAATTCTTGAGCATTTGAACTTGAAGATCTCTGGAGATGATGTTATCCTCGACGGAGCCACAGCTCCGTCGAATCCTGCCCCAGAGATCTTCTCCGCTCAAATTGTTACAGAGGAAGAGTGAGAAAAGGACTATTCTACTTACGAGAACAGAGGAGAAAGGCTTCTGCAATTCTCAGGAATCCCAAAAGGAAATCGCCCTTCAAGACACGAAGGAAGGAAGACGAAGGACGAACGAACGAACGAACACACTGTCTCCGTCTGTCTTCAAGGAAGGAAGGAAGACTTCGAAATCCACAAGAGAAGAATCGAAGCTTCCGTCAGCTTCTCAAAACAACCATCAGCATCAAGCGTCTTTGACTCAGCCTCTCGACAATAGGGTCTGCCGTCAAAGGCTAAGAAAAAGTGGATGAAGATTGCATGAAGGTCTGCAAAGGACGTCACAAGGAGACGAGGACCAAAAGGAGGACTGGATACTGGAAGAGGATTGGATACTGGAACTACTACAGAGGAAGAGTGAGAATAGGACTACTTACGAGAACAGAGAAGGAAAGGCTTCCCAATCCTCAAGATCCCAAAATGAACTCGCCCTTCAAGACACACGGGGAGGAGGACGAAGGACGAACGAACACACAGTCTCCGTCTGCCTCCAAGGAAGGAGAAAGACTTCGAAAGAATCTGAAGCCACTCTTGCAGAGCTGTGGCTCCGTCGAATACAGCCACAGAGATCTTCACTGCTCAAATTGCTCAATCCCAATTGCCTCCGTCTGTCTCCAAGGAAGGAAGAAGACTTCGAAATCCACAAGAGAAGAATCGAAGCTTCCGTCAGCTTCTCAAACCAACCATCAGCACCAAGCGTCTTTGATTCAGCCTCTCGACAACAGAGCCTTCCGCCAAGGACTGAGGGAAAGAGGAGGAAAGAAGCAAGAAGGTCTGCAAAGGACGGCACAAGGAGACGAGGACCAAAAGGAGGACTGGACACAGGAAGAAGACTGGATACAGGAATAAGACTGGACACAGAAAGAAGACTGGACACAGGAAGAAGATTGGATACAGGAAGAAAACTGGACACAGAAAGAAGACTGGACACAGGAAGAAGACTGGACACAGAAGAAGACTGGAAACAGAAAGAAGACTGGACACAGGAAGAAGACTAGATACAGGAAGAAGACTGGACACAGGAAGAAGACTGGACACAGAAAGAAAAGACTGGAGGCACGAAGAAAGAAGACTAGAAATACAGAAGAAGACTGGACACAGGAAAGAAGACGGACACAGAAGAAGACTAGATACAGGAAGAAGACTACACAGAAAGAAGACTGGACACAGAAGAAAGACTAGTACAGAAGAAGACACTGGACACAGAAAGATTGACTGGACCATAGAAAGAAGACTAGATACAGAAGAAGACTGGACACGAAAGAAGACTGGACACAGAAGAAGCTAGATACAGGAGAAGACTGGACACATAGGAAGAAGACTGGACACAGGCAGGAAGAAGACATACAGGAAGAAGACTGGACACAGAAGACTAGAATACAGGAAGAAGACTGGAACACAGAAAAGAAGGAAGACTGGAACAGGGAAGGAAGACTGATACAGAAGAAGACTGGAAGCACAGAAAGAAGACTGGACACAGGAAGACGCTAGATACAGGCAGAAGACTGGACACAGGAAGAAGACTGGACACAGGAAGAAGACTGAACATAGGAAGAAGACTGGATACAGGAAGAAGACTGGATACAGGAAGAAGACTGGACACAGAAAGAAGACTGGACACAGGAAGAAGACTAGATACAGGCAGAAGACTGGACACAGGAAGAAGACTGGACACAGGAAGAAGACTGAACATAGGAAGAAGACTGGACACAGGAAGAAGACTGGATACAGGAAGAAGACTGGACACAGAAAGAAGACTGGACACAGGAAGAAGACTAGATACAGGAAGAAGACTGGACACAGAAAGAAGACTGGACACAGGAAGAAGACTGGACACAGAAAGAAGACTGGACACAGAAAGAAGACTGGACACAGAAAGAAGACTGGACACAGGAAGAAGACTAGATACAGGAAGAAGACTGGACACAGGAAGAAGACTGGACACAGGAAGAAGACTGGACACAGGAAGAAGACTGGATACAGGAAGAAGACTGGACACAGGAAGAAGACTAGATAAGGGAAGAAGACTGGACACAGAAAGAAGACTGGACACAGAAAGAAGACTGGACACAGGAAGAAGACTGGACACAAGGAGGAGACCAAAAAGCAGAAAATAGATGAGATAAGAGAGAAACAAGAAAAACACAGTGAAGTCAAACGGAAGGAGAGCAAGAAAATTGATTTAAAAAATCAGATAGAGAGAGAGAGAGAGAGAGAGAGAGAGAGAGAGAGAGAGAGAGAGAGAGAGAGAGGAGAAATTTTACCAAACTACTGCTCCAACCATTTAATCGAGAGAGAGAGAGAGAGAGAGAGAGAGAGAGAGAGAAATTCTACCAAACTTCTGTTTCAACTCTTTAATCGAAAGAAAGAAAGAGAGAGAGAGAGAGAGAGAGAGAGAAGAGAGAGAAATTTTACCAAACTTGTTTCAACTCTTTAATTGAAAGAGAGAGAGAGAGAGAGAGAGAGAGAAATTCTACCAAACTTCTGTTTCAACTCTTTAATCGAGAGAGAGAGAGAGAGAGAAAATTCTACCAAACTTCTGTTTCAACTCTTTAATCGAAAGAAAGAGAGAGAGAGAGAGAGAGAGAGAGAGAGAGAGAGAGAGAGAGAGAGAGAGAGAGAGAGAGAGAGAGAGAGAGAGAGAGAGAGAGAGAATTCCAATTAAATGAAGGCATAAAAAAGCCCCCCCTTTTTTTAATATTATACAAAAATACTCAAAAGAAGTCTAATACAATACTTAGGCTGAAAATAAAAAATATCAATTGCTATTGTAAATCAAATTCGTCCATAATTGCATCACGAGTTAAAAACTCTACAAATATTGCAATTTGAGTTTGGTTAAGTTTACTAATTAAAGCCCTTAACTTCATTCGGAGTTCCTTAATGAATGAAAGAGCGCAATTCGAGCAGATAATTCAGCATTATATGGCGTGCATTTTTTTAGACGACTAAAAGGACGCACTTGGCATAGTTACTCAATAACTATTGTTTACTTTTTTCCTTTCACAAAGGATGGAGGCAGTGGTGAACCTTGACCCGAACCCTGTTCTAGTTTTTTATTTTTCTTCTTTCCTTAGGGAATAAAGTAATATATATATATATATATATATATATATATATATATATATATATATACCTATATTTACGTGTAGATAAATAATATAACTATACATATATATACGTATATATATACAATATATATATATATATATCTATATATATATATATATATACTCATATACTACATATATATATAAATATATATACCTATATTTACGTGTGTAGATAAATAATTATATACTATACATACATATACGCATATATACATATATATAGATATATATTAGATATATATAGATATATATAAAGATATATAGATATATATATATATATATATATATATATATATATATATATATATATATATATATATAGTATATATATATATATATAGTTTACATATATAAATATATATAAAGGTTACATATATATATATATATTTAGTATGTTATATATATAAAACTTTAAAAATCTACCTATTCATTACATCTCCTAGTAAGATACATTCTTTAGGTGTCCTTCAGAACAGGACCAGACACTCCTGAAACAAAACACAGACAGACAAATAGACAGACAGGTAGACAGACTTACCGTCACTCAAATAGAGACCAATAGAACCAAGAGCATAACCTTCCGCCCCCAACTCCCCCCAGCCCCCCACAAGTTAAATAAAAGATAAGGACGCTGCATATTTGATGGGCGAGACCCCAGTTGAGGTCGGGTCGACCTCATAAACCTACGTTTTATTGGGGCTTTGGGCTAAGTGTCGAACCCATGTCTGCTCTTCACGAGTTTTATTTCATTATTTCCTCTCTTTTTTCAGAGAGAGAGAGAGAGAGAGAGAGAGAGAGAGACGCCTTCAGACGGGGCACTCTCCAAACGATTAATGATCTGGCATGGTCAATTAACTTATAATAATACTAATGAAGTCTCTTAAAGTCTCCCCAGTGTCTTTTGAATGTCTCCCACAAACAGTATACAGTAAGTCCCCTGTCCCTAGTCACCCTCCACCCCTAGCCCCACCCCCACCTCTTACCTCATAAAGGTGTCAACGTACAGACGGCCAACGAAGAATTGGCGTAGTTTCTTAATTCACTGTTCGTTAAGGAAATATTGCCGTATGCAGGTGCCAGATTATTTACATAACAATAAATAACATTTCCTTTCAAAGGTGCTATACTTGAAAAAAATTACATTAGAATTGAGTAGACTTATTCAACGTATTAAAGATAATTATTTTGCAAAGTAAGGAAAATATATACCCATGGGTCCACGATTTCTATTTTATCTCAAACTCTAGCTTCGTGACAGCATACAGAAGATTTTGAAGTTGGCTTTGCTGCCGCTCGAGTCTTTACTCAACGTATCGTACTGCACTGGGGTGTTGTCATTTCGTCTCCTACAACCGATAAATTAATACATCAAGGCGTTAACATTCTTTGAAAACGATGTTTAATTAAACTAATTTTGTCCTTTGATCAATAAAATAATTTGCATGACACATTTAGTGGGCCTAAATTGGACTTCTGATTTTCCCACATGATTAGTCTAGGTCTATACTGTCTCGGATACGTATTAATGATATTTAAATCGACAATATATATATATATATATATATATATATATATATATATATTATCTGCTTTATTTGACTATTCCCGTTATTCTTGTTTTATTAGCCATGTTAGCCTTTCTTCTTATCCTTTTCATAATTGCTTAACATAATTAACTCTGACCTAGCTATTCCAAAGTCAAAAAGCAATCATAAAAAAATCAAACGAATATAATCAGTCTTAGTTTTCATCGAATTCCTTGCATATCAGCCTGTTTCATTTGGACACGTTGGAGAGCTGTGGGGAGTCAAAACTGACGAATACATTAAGAAAGGCTAACTTTTCTGTAAAGCTTTCTAGGTTGATCTTTCTGTAGCTATTAATTTCTTCTAAATAGAAATTAATTCAAATTAATTTCACATGTATACCTAGACCTTACTACCGTAAGCATATTATAAGTAGCTGAAACGGATAAGAAATATGAAAGGTGACGTTCTCGTTTAAGTCTATTTCATATGTTTTTTTTTTTATTTTCAAGAAAAAGCCTACTGCTTTAACTAAACGGTGCTCTTTGACGGCTACAGGGTGTAACACGAGTGTATGACATATTTTGTGGGATGAAAGAAAGTTTCTTTGAACAGAAAATATTTTATTAACATGCATTTTAAGGCGTCCGTTGTCGGTGCGGGCAATTTTAAAATAACCGTTTATCATTAGTGATGCTTTCACGAGATGGAGTTCGTAGTGAAAAGTCTTGATCTAGTCGCCTGAGATGTAGAAGAGAGCGGAGGTGGCGTATAGGAGTGATGGAAGGGAATAGGCCTATGTTAATAAAGTATCTCCCAATAAAATGTATTCTTTAGGTTTTGAAGAAAAAAATGCATGCATCATTGAAACGTTTTCCCTCCCTATCCGTGGTATTCACTGGCCACCGATAAAAAACGAAAAACAAAAGAGTAAGCCTAACTGAATCTCTCATCCATCAAAGATAAGTTTGCATATTCATAAGACTTATTCATTAGACAACTATCAAAGATTTCAAGTGTAGATTTAAAAACCTCTTCCTCTCCATCTAAGTATCATCAGACACCTGTCATAAGCGTAGAGCTAGTCATGATTCCTGGTTCAGTAATGTCGTGACGAGGCACTGGAATTCAAAATTCACAAATGAATGTTGCTCAGCAACATTTACACTATTGTATTGTCTTGCTCTCTTGTGGTGCTTCGAGGTGTTCCACCTCTAGCCCATGTTCTAAATTTTGCCGTTCTTTAAATAATTATTTTTGATTTTTTCTAAGTATGATTCTCTCCGCTTTATTAAGCTTTCATGATATCTCTCCAACAGGAACTTGCACCGAATGCAGTGCAATAATTCTCTCTCGCTCATCTAGGGATGTTTCTTAGACCGATAAATGACACATTGACATTAGATTCCCATGGCACATAACATCAAAAGCAATAGAGTGAGGTCGCCTGGTTCACACTGTTAGGATGTTTTTTTTTTTTTTTTTTTTTTTTTTTTTTTTTTTGGTTTTAAATTTGATAGCATTTTGTGAGATTCCAGTGTTTTCTGTAAAAATTTAACAAATGGAAAGTTCAACTACCTTCAACTTAATATTGAAATGATAATTTAAGGACTATGTTTATGCGACACTACTAGTGATAGGTGTCTCCTATCTATTTGGTAATGTATATCTATGGTTGTGATATGACATTTTTTATCACTTCGTTTCGTTCACGTCAATTTTGCTATATGGAAAATAGTTACATATAACATTAACATATGTTCTAAAAGATATCAGTGGACTGTTTTTAACGTCATTACATATGATTTCTCCATCTTTGAAAAAGAAAAAAAAATAGATAAATAAGGCATGAATCGTGCGTCAGCAGGTGAACGAAAAATTATGAAACTCTGCCAAGAGTTTTTTTGGGCGACAGTACATAAAAGCAGTTTATTGGCCGACGTTTCGCGGCTAACCTTGCAGTCGCATTTTGAAGGCTGTAGCACTACCAGTTTACAACGAGTCACGAAATGTAGGCCAGTAAACTGATTTTATGTACAAGATGCCTGTCCCTTCACCTCACCTTGTGTGCTAGAGAGCAACGGCGCCTTCTCTTTGATATATATTATATATATATATATAATATATATATACTTAATATATTATATAATATATCGTTATATATATATAATATATAAGATATATTGATTATATATAAACATACATAATGTATACTATACATATATTAATATAGATATATAGTTATTACCATTCATATATATATTATATTATATATATCTATATTATATATATATATGTATATATTTATAATATTAATATTCTATAATAGATAATTATAAGCTTTATATAAACTGAGTAACGTTGCATCTACTGTGATTCTTAAGCATTATATATATATATATATATATATATACACACACATATATACATATGTATATATATATATCGTATATATATATATATATATATATATATATATATATATATATATAGCGAATACCACGGGAAATGATAGACAGGAATCCAAGCGCTTTCCGTCTTTATTCAGACATCGTCAAGGAGCTACTAAAGTACAATCGGAGAGGAAGGCCTCAGGTACAAACAGATCAGGAATACCAGATGGTTAATTATCAAAAGGGTAAAAATTAAAAGGGATAATCCAGGATTATCGGATATCACACGGTCACAAACTTAAACAGATTCTGACCCTAACCGAAATTACAAAGTAATCTTTTACAGTCCAAACATGTAAAAACTGAATATATTAATTTTGTTGCTTATATTTGTCTACAACTTTTTTCATTATGAAAGCATCAAGTTTAAATAAACCAAGACTTAAATTTAGAACATTTCTATTATTTGACTTGATATAACAAGATTCAATGATATTCCTTTTAACTGTGTCATTACATGGGACTAAGGCTCTTGCTTGACTCCAGTTAATAGGATGGTCCAAATCTCTCATATGTACAAATAATGCATTCGATATTTGCCCAGTTCTCACAGAATATTGATGTTGCTTAAGACGCTGTGAAAGAGATTTGCCAGTCCTGTCCGTATAGATTTTATCACACTTTTTGCAAGGAATTTCATATATGCAGCCTGGAATATCTTTAGGAGAATTTTGATTACTAAACTCTTGACATTAATATTACTGAAAACACATTTATGTTAAAAAGCTTTAAAATTCTAGGAATATCTAAAAACCTTTCATCATAAGGTAATTTTAGAATGTTATGCTTACTAAATTCAAGTTTGTCATTAGTTGAATAAAATGTTTTTCTAGCTCTTTTCCATGCCACATCTACAAAAGTCCTTGGGTATTTAAGTTTCAATGCAATATCATAAATAGTTTTAATTTCAGCGTCAATAAACTGCGGGCTACAGACACGTAAAGCCCACTTAGGAACATCCCAGAAAAAACGAGAATTTAACATTTTGATGGTGATTGGAGTAGTAATGAACAAAAGAGGCAATATTAGTTGATTTTCGAAAGACTGAAAAAGGTGAAATTTCTATCATGTCTATGGACAGTTACATCAAGAAAATTCAAATTACAATTTCTTTCTTCCTCTACAGTAAATTTTATAGAAGGGACTAAATTATTGAGATTATTAAGGAATTCCTGGAGGTTTTCGTGAAACTGGCCAAATACAGAATATATCATCCACGTATCTAAACCAAATAACTTTTTGGGGCAAAATTCTTGGTAAGAGTTTTGTCTCAAAATTCCATGTAAATATGCTAAGAACAGGAGATAAGGGATTACCCATGGCCATGCCAAACTTTTGTACAAAAAATTCCCCATTGAAACAAAATTTCTTTACTATCTTTGATACATAACCTTATGAGACTAATGAGATTTTCTACACTTAAGGGAATGTCATGACGCTCTATTCCTCTTGCCAAATATTCAAGTAAGTCATCTACAGGCACTTTTGTAAATAAAGTAGACAACATCAAAACTAACCATATTAAAATCATAATTCAAATTTAAACTATTCAATTTGTTTATAAAATCAACATTGTTTTTAAACATTCGTGTTAGAAATATTTCCTACCAAAGGAGTAAGAATTTTTACAAGCCATTTAGATAAATTATACGAAACTGAGCCCACTGAACTAATGATTGGTCTGATAGGGTTAGTTGATTTTATGTGTCTTTGACTAAACCATACATGTAAGGTAGGGGGAGGCGCATTGCGGTGTAAACTGTTTAATTAAATGGTCCAAGCCCTTCAAATGGATTTAATTTTGTTTATTAAAATGGGAGTTAAATGTCTGTGTAGGGTCGACCTCAGTTTCGTATAAGTATCAGTGTCATTTAGCAATGTCATTATTTTACTTATATAGTCACTTTTATTCATAATTACCACTGCATTAGATTTATCTGCTTTTGTCACCTTCACTGTTTCGTCTTCTTTAATTTTCTTAAAAGCCTGGAGAAATCTCACGGTACATTAGGGGGAGAAGGTTTACTCATAGCACCATACACAATACCTTTACAAATATTGATATCATCAGGGCATAGGTTTTGATTCAATTTTTCTAAATAACAAAAGGATTTTAAGATGTCGACACAGTCCAGGTTTACCATTAAATACACAAAGCTTAACCTATCCCAAAGCCGCTGTCGTAGCACTATCCACTGGTTTGTCAGATAAATTAATCATGAAGTCCACGTTGGCATGCTTAGTCCAGTCGCTTTCAGCAATAAGATTTTTCAGCTTGACTTGGAGCTTCCTTTCAAGACGGTTGCAGCACTTTCTCAATTTTCCATAGCAATAATCCAGCATCCGATTCTTCCAATCGACAGGAACCGTCTGATTAAGCTATACCGTCTGCTTCTAAGTGTAGCGGAACGCATCATCTACTTCCACTTTTGTGATGTCGATGTGTTTCTGAAGTATGATGCGTTGAAACTCGTCGAAAGGTCGCTCTGCTAGGCGAAGAATTCTCACTGGTAAAATCGACTTGGGCATCACTTGCTCGTTCATGCACTTCCGTAGAAAGTTTGAGTCGGAGTTTCAGTTTGTGAGCGATGATAAGAGCATTACAGAAGGATGTCCACGAATAGAACAAGGCTCGGAAAATTCAAAGAAAGAAAGGCGTAGAAGTTGCGTGTGGTTTCCATTATGCTTAAAAATCACAGTAGATGCACGTGACTTCATAAATAAGCGAATACCACGGGAAATGATAGACAGGAATCCAAGCGCTTTCGTCTTTATTCAGACATCGTCAAGGAGCTACTAAAGTACAATCGGAGAGGAAGGCCTCAGGTACAAACAAGATCAGGAAATAACCAGATGGTTAATTATCAAAAGGGTAAAAATTAAAAGGGATAATCCAGGATTACGGATATCACACGGTCACACAAACTTAAACAGATTCTGACCCTAACCGAAATTACAAAGTATCTTTACAGTCCAAAACATGTAAAACTGAATATATTAATTTGTTGCTTATATTTGTCTACAACTTTTTTCATTATGAAAGCATCAAGTTTAAATAAACCAAGACTTAAATTTAGAACATTTCTATTATTTGACTTGATAAAACAAGATTCAATGATATTCCTTTTAACTGTGTCATTACATGGGACTAAGGCTCTTGCTTGACTCCAGTTATAGATGGTCTAAATCTCTCATATGTACAAATAATGCATTCGATATTTGCCCAGTTCTCACAGAATATTGATGTTGCTTAAGACGCTGTGAAAGAGATTTGCCAGTCTGTCCGTAATAGATTTTATCACACTTTTTGCAAGGAATTTCATATATGCAGCCTGGAAGATCTTTAGGAGAATTTTTGATTACTAAACTCTTGACATTAATATTACTGAAAACAACAGCAAGTGATGCCCAAGTCGATTTTACCAGTGAGAATTCTTCGCCTAGCAGAGCGACCTTTCGACGAGTTTCAACGCATCATACTTCAGAAACACATCATCACAAAAGTGGAAGTAGATGATGCGTTCCATACACTTAGAAGCAGACGGTATAGCTTTAATCAGACGGTTCCTGTCGATTGGAAGAATCGGATGCTGGATTATTGCTATGGAAAATTGAGAAAGGTGCTGCAACCGTCTTGAAAGGAAGC
This sequence comes from Macrobrachium nipponense, assembly GCF_015104395.2. Taxonomy (NCBI): domain Eukaryota; kingdom Metazoa; phylum Arthropoda; class Malacostraca; order Decapoda; family Palaemonidae; genus Macrobrachium; species Macrobrachium nipponense. The sequence continues at coordinate 41,818,379 of NC_087202.1, read as the reverse complement.
TCCAAGTCAAGCTGAAAAATCTTATTGCTGAAAGCGACTGGACTAAGCATGCCAACGTGGACTTCATGATTAATTTATCTGACAAACCAGTGGATAGTGCTACGACAGCGGCTTTGGGATATGGGTTAAGCTTTGGTGTATTTAATGGTAACCTGGACTGTGTCGACATCTCAAAATCCTTTTGTTATTTAGAAAAATTGAATCAAAACCTATGCCCTGATGATATCAATATTTGTAAAGGTATTGTGTATGGTGCTATGAGTAAACCTTCTCCCCCTAATGTACCCGTGAGATTTCTCCAGGCTTTTAAGAAAATTAAAGAAGACGAAACAGTGAAGGTGACAAAAGCAGATAAATCTAATGCAGTGGTATTTGAATAAAAGTGACTATATAAGTAAAATAATGACATTGCTAAATGACACTGATACTTATACGAAACTGAGGTCTGACCCTACACAGACAGTTAACTCCCATTTTAATAAACAAATTAAATCCATTTTGAAGGGCTTGGACCATTTAATTAAACAGTTTACACCGCAATGCGCCTCCCTACCTTACATGTATGGTTTAGTCAAGACACATAAAATCAATAACCCTATCAGACCAATCATTAGTTCAGTGGGCTCAGTTTCGTATAATTTATCTAAATGGCTTGTAAAATTCTTACTCCTTTGGTAGGAAATATTTCTAACACGAATGTTAAAAACATGTTGATTTTATAAACAAATTGAATAGTTTAAATTTGAATTATGATTTTAATATGGTTAGTTTTGATGTTGTCTCTTTATTTACAAAGTGCCTGTAGATGACTTACTTGAATATTTGGAAGAGGAATTAGAGCGTCATGGACATTCCCTTAAGTGTAGAAAATCTCATTAGTCTCATAAGGTTATGTATCAAAAGATAGTAAATTTTGTTTCAATGGGGAATTTTTTTGTACAAAAGTTTGGCATGGCCATGGGTAATCCCTTATCTCCTGTCTTAGCAATATTTACATGGAATTTTTGAGACAAAACTACTTACCAAGAATTTTTTTGCCCCAAAAAGTTATTTGGTTTCGCTTAACGTGGATTGATATAGTTCGTCTTTGGACCAGTTTCACAGAAAACCACCTCCAGGTTAAATTCCTTAATAATCTCAATAATTTAGTCCCTTCTATAAAATTTACGTAGAGGAAGAAAGAAATTGTAATTTGAATTTTCTTGATGTAACTGTCCATAGAAATGATAGACAATTTCACCTTTTCAGTCTTTCGAAAATCAACTAATATTGCCTCTTTTGTTCATTACTACTCCAATCACCATCAAAATGTTAAATTCTCTGTTTTTTCTGGATGTTCCTAAGGGCTTTACGTGTCTGTAGCCCGCAGTTTATTGACGCTGAAATTAAAACTATTTATGATATTGCATTGAAACTTAAATACCCAAGGACTTTTGTAGAATGTGGCATGAAAAGAGCTAGAAAAACATTTTATTCAGTAATGACAAACTTGAATTTAGTAAGCATAACATTCTAAAATTACCTTATGATGAAAGGTTTTTAGATATTCCTAGAATTTTAAAGCTTTTTAACATAAATGTTGTTTTCAGTAATATTAATGTCAAGAGTTTAGTAATCAAAAATTCTCCTAAAGATCTTCCAGGCTGCATATATGAAATTCCTTGCAAAAAGTGTGATAAAATCTATTACGGACAGACTGGCAAATTCTTTCACAGCGTCTTAAGCAACATCAATCTTCGTGAGAACTGGGCAATATCGATGCATTATTTGTACATATGAGAGATTTAGACCATCCTATTAACTGGAGTCAAGCAAGAGCCTTAGTCCCCATGTAATGACACAGTTAAAAGGAATATCATTGAATCTTGTTTTATCAAGTCAAATAATAGAAATGTTCTAAATTTAAGTCTTGGTTTATTTAAACTTGATGCTTTCATAATGAAAAAAGTTGTAGACAAATATAAGCAACAAAATTAATATATTCAGTTTTTACATGTTTTTGGACTGTAAAGATACTTTGTAATTTCGGTTAGGGTCAGAATCTGTTTAAGTTTGTGACCGTGTGATATCCGATAATCCTGGATTATCCCTTTTAATTTTACCCTTTTGATAATTAACCATCTGGTATTCCTGATCTTGTTTGTACCTGAGGCCTTCCTCTCCGATTGTACTTTAGTAGCTCCTTGACGATGTCTGAATAAAGACGAAAGCGCTGGATTCCTATCTATCATTTCCCGTGGTATTCGCTTATTTATGAAGTCACGGTGCATCTACTGTGATTTTTTAAGCATATATATATATATATATATATATATATATATATTATATATATATATACGTATAATATATATATATATATATATATATATATATATATATATATAATATAAAACGAATTAAGATGTGACATACTTTTACTTTCATGACACATGTAAGGTATCTATGCAAGCAAACAGCAGTTTTCTAGAATGACCCATATTAAAGAAAAATCCGATTCATTATTCCATTTCACTTCATATAAAAGTCAAACCTTGCTTACTTGACCAAAGATCCCAATACTACAGAACACATTAAAGGGCAAACCACCTCTAATTTACAGCAGATTAATGGCGAAAGGAACTCGTTTTGTCATAACAAATCCTTCAGATTCATCCTTATTTCCTACAATTTATTTTCTTTTCCAAGCGTCGCCAAAACCAATGATTAAAAACAATTTGCATTTCTTCCTTGGCACAACTTTCCAAAGACACCTTCATCGTCATACGCTAATGATTGTTCTTTAATCTTCCTGTCATTCTTCAACCTCCCTCCCAGGTTATTCTGCTAACCACCATTAGCAGTTTTCTTTGAACAAGATCAAAGAAATGACAAGATAGCTCATCTCTTTCGCATTATTCTCCGTCAATATCTTTTAATTAACTTTTTTTTCAGTAGTAGTATCGGAATATCCTACTTTTTGTCCCCTTTGATGACCAATGTGTTTCAGATGAACTGACCAGTGACGTTCGCCACTAGTTATTTGGGAGTGAATAATTAAGCTATAATTTTCAAGATTTGCTTCACAGAGTCCAACGAGAAATACAGAGAGAGAGAGAGAGAGAAGAGAGAGAGAGAGAGAGAGAGAGAGAGAGAGAGAGAGCCCCCGGGAGTGGCGTCTCGAATGACACTGAAAATGCTGAAAATATACATTTCTTCGTTACTCTGGAAAGTGAGGGCGGATCAGGTTCTGATTTACGATCTTTCTAGGCCAACGCGCAGTGACACACGCATTGCAGTCTTTTTCAAGAGAAACGCGACTTAATTCTTGAAATGGGTTAAGAAGAATGTTACCAAGAATTATCTGATTGTGACCAAGGTATATATAATAACCTTGATTGTGACATTAAACCGGAAGGACTTGGAGCCATGTGAATGAATGGACATGTTCTGAATTTGGTAAAATTAGAAAATGTAGTCTAACCCCAACGCAAGCGAACGCTACGAACAAGGAAAAAGGAAAAGCTGTGGGAAATTATATGAAAGATATAAATTGGCAGAACTCCTTTTGTCATATAAACTTTTTTGGGGTTGACTCTAAATAACACATTTCATTTTGACTCAAGGACGCAGGTGTTATTGCTGATAAAATAGATATAAAAAAATTAATATTTCAATTTCAGTCCAAAACTTTTTTCACCTTCATTTTATTCTTACTGGATCGAGAAGGAAAAAATTTCTAGCATGTACTCAGTCAGCCTGTCTTTACTATTCTCTCCCTAACCTATTCTGTATTCTCAGAAATTTCTCCTCCTTCCGATGTAGTCAGTATCTACTTGAATTTACTGAATGTGCTATTTTCTTCTTCTTTCCCACTGTTATCCCTACATTAAGGGGTCGGTTGCCTAATGCGCCTTCTCCATTGCCTTCTGTCAAAGGCATCATCCTCACCCAAACCTCTTCTCTCCATACCTTCCTTCACTTTATCTCGCCATCTAATTCTCTGTCTCCCTCTCATCTTCTTCCTCTAACAGGCTCCTCCCATGCCCTCTTCACTCTCTCCTCGTCTTCCATCCTCAACACATGCCCATACCATTTCAATCGTGACTCTCTTATCACCTCTGAAATCTTTACTAAGCCTGCCCCTCTTATTTCATCATTTTCCAGTCTCTCAAGCAGCGATATTCCCATAATCCACCTCAGCATTCTCATCTTTGTTCTCTCAAGCCTTACTTCCTCTTTTCTTCTTAGAGCCCATGTTTCTGAATGATGTAGTATATTTTTAATCTGAATTATTTTCTATGAATTTCACCGAGATTTGCCATCTTCTGTACATTGTCAAGGTATGTGTATTAATAGGGGTTTCACAAATGACCAAATTCATATTGTTACACTGGTACACTATCACAAGCCACCTCTGTCGTATATTCACCAGGGTACTACTTTAGCTTGTTATCTACACGTCACCTACTCCGAGGTGTTAGTACTAAACATGGCAGAAGCTCCTAGGAAAACCGTAGTTAGTACTAGCCCCTCGGGGATCAAAGTATTAGATACATCCATTATACATTTACCATGTGGTGTTTAATACAATAGCACCTGGGAGTAGGTGACACGTAGATAACAAGCCAAAGTATCTCCTTCACCAGACTAATAATATTGTAGCATGTCATTTTATGTCATTTATGCTTGAATTGTAATTGTCTGTCGCATGCTCTGTCTGTGATGGCCAAAATACAAATAAGAATGGGAAATTTTAGGCTGATGGCACAAAACTGCGAATTCAATCATTCCAATCTTACAAGCTGCAAGCGCCTTTTCTGAAGATTTCTAAGTCTCGATCGTTAAACATACATATATAACACCTGCGTCGATTTCAGCATTTGGTGGCTATATCTATCACTAGGGTCTCCATTGAAATAATGGGTATGTACTTGGGGCCATATCCAGTAAATCTTAATAATAACTCCGTGTCGGGTATTTCTTTGGAAATTACAGTTTCCTATAGTATTCGATGTGGCTTATTAAGAATTTACCATTATTTTTGGGAGGTTGACTGTAATTAACACCCAGGGGCCAGTACTAAACACGGCGAAATACATTGGACGCCCCAATCCGTAGTGGATGTTGTATTCGTGTTTACATTCCTTGCAGTCTGTGTGGAGTTATTTGTTAGAATTACCCCATATCCTAGCATTATACCAACATTCACAAGTGATTAGGGATAGATGATCTGCTTGATGTAAGTAATATTATCATCTGAAGACAAAGTCTGACCTAATATGGAAGTCAAACCTTAACATCATTAGATTTTATGTTACCATCTCCCTGACCCACAAGAATTCCACAAAATGTACAAAACCTAGTAAATGATGAGCAAGCAAATGCTGAAATTAACACAGTAAGTTCAGAATTTTGTTTTTTAGTATCACTGCATTTAGAAATCATAACAAATGTACAATTTAAATCACAGGCTAGGAAAGCCTTAAACAGCTTAGATTGTATGTTCAACTCTCAAACCATTCTAAGCTATCTTGTACTATACTCTGAATTTGTTAAAAGTCTGTTATAACGAGACAGTTGCCAGCAATATTTGTGAAATAATTCAGTGGTGCTTTCAACAGCTCTCTACTATATAGGCAGGTCCTTTTGGGTCCTACACGCGTAACCTTTTCTACCTAACAAAAACTTGAACTTATCCAATACAACATATCTCCCTGTAGTACCTAGCCTAACCCAGTCAGACCTAGTATTGATTACTCAGGCGAGATGAGGACTAGAAGTTGGTTGTTGGATCAGGCCAACTCAACCTATATGCTTTTATTTTTTTAATCTTATTACTGTCAGGCTAAGTTGAGCTAGGTGTGGCTTACTATGTGGAAGTGCTACAAGCTGTATCCAAACTAGGTATTACAATGAATAATCCTGATAATCCTCTGTAAAATGGAGTGGTTCGTTGGTTTTATAAAGTTTAGGTGTAACACCAAGCACTGGGGCAGCAAAGGCCATTCAGCGCGTAAAATGGAGTGGCAAGACTACAATCCATCCCCGTTTATAGCTAATTACATTAGGTAGAATGGTGTGAGGGGATGTCAGTAAGGTTATGTGAGTCAAGGTAGTTTGGTTCAGCTGGATGAATAAAATCAATTGCAGAATACAGAAGGGTAGGAGTTGGCAGGTTTTCACAACATTTACTGCTCCAGTATGTCTGATGCATTTTCCCCCATTTTCACCCATTACTGTGCTGTAACCCGGAAAACGATGTAACCAGAATCTTTGCAAGATTGTACTTGGATTCTGATGTTGTGTGCATCCAAAAACCTCCAAATATTGACTTGATATTGTAGCTTTGTGCACTTTTATCATCATGTCATGGTGTAAGACAACATAATCTTGGAACATCCAATGTAACCCGGAACCAATTCTTTAATGAATGTATTGTCGTAACCCAAGTCTGTTGTCACACAGGGACTGCCAGTACTGGTATACTTAGAATAAAGTAAAAGCAGCAAAACTAAATGTCTTTCCTCAATTAAAAATTTGTGATCTTGGTTGGTTTTGTAGAGCAATGTTCCCAGAAAGCCATTCACCCCACATTTTAAGCTCTTTTTCTCCAACACTCAAATTGGTGTCATTGTCAAACTGACCAATCTGCATTGGTGCAACCAAAATTACAGGTGCATTACCAGTAACATTAGCACATTGTTGTAATTTTGTTATTAATTGTATATTCTGGGGAAAAATATTATGAGTGATTGTGTTCAGCCTCTGAAAACATTTAGGCTAGTCTGCATAAGAGATAACCTTGCTGAATAAAAAACTACGGTTTTGCTGATATTTTGAGTGTGATTTATCACTAACATCGCTTCAATAATCCATCATACACAACTCCTTAGTCAAACGATGGGGGACTAGTGTGGTTAACAATCATCATATGGTAAAAAATAAAACTAGGGGAAACAACAGAGTGGACTAGTTGATCCAGTCTTGCCCACTTGTTGATTCACCCTCCTAAAAAGTACTTTTGCTAAACTTCGAAAGGAGAGTAGAGGTCTCGAGGTGTTGCTCCCACCACTGATGACTCATGACTGGTGCCCATCTCCGGTGTCAGGACGTGTTAAAGTACTTTTTCGAAGGGTGGATCCACACGCGGTCAAAACTGGATCAGCTAGTCCACTCGGTTGTTTCCCCTATTGGAGGGGAGGCACTATTTGGAAAACAAATAACTAAGGTACTATATGAACAAGGTCATATAGGTTAATATCCTTGGGTAGGTTTGGTTACGTCTGGCAAAATATGAATGGAAATATGACCTACTGTGGCTCTAAACACGGGGGCCAACACGCACCGTACGCACACTAAGTCAAGTCAAGTTAGGTTTTCGGAGGGTAAGGTTAGGATGTATCCCACTACACTGTATTTAATATCATAATTTACGGGTCTAAGGTCAAGTCGGGCGGGGAATCCGAGAATGGCAAAGCCCCCAAGCAGGTAGGACCTGACACCCTGGGTTAGGTTCAGGTGCATCCCTTATTAAAATATTTGTATTTTCCACCAGAAAGCCTTGATTTCCTAACGAAAGCATCCAAAATCCCTTAAGAAGCTACATTTTGCATTTGCACTCGCTAACACGTTTACAATGAACCTTTAGCGTTAGGTCGAAGTAAGACTAGCCTAGGTTAGATCAGTATGGACACCTCAAGGTATCACCCTTTTCTCTCCCCATCAAACGCAGTCAACCCCATTCGTTTTTTTTTTTTTTTTTTTTTTTTTTAATGATACCTGTTGGTAATTTCGATAACCGTTGTAAATATAACACTTTCTCACCCTGCGTATGGTAACATGTTTAACAACGATATACTAGTAGGCCTACCATAAACCACAGTATTAGGCTAGTATTAAGTCTAAGGAAAAATACCGACTTCTGAAGGAAAACTATAAGTTTCATATTACTGTTAAACCAACTTCAAGTGTTTTGGGTATAAATGGTATCCTTTGGGTATACTAAATGGTATCCTACGGAAAGAAATACTAGTTAGGCTACATTATCCTTACCTACCTGGAAGAAGCGTAGACAGATCGTCTTCACTTTGACGCCATGATAAATTTGTACTTCGAAATTCTATTGACAATCTAGAAATAGCCTTTAGATACTAGTAAAACCTCAGAAAAACAGACGGGGTTTTATAATCATAAAGTCTTAACTAAAGCTGGTTTGACTGCATTTCTAGCGTTGATGTCTGTCTATTCAAGGGCGCGAGGGCAGTTTCACAACTCAACACAAAGCTAAAAAGTAACTCGCAACTCGCAAGGAGACCAAGCAACCCCACTCCACTCTCCGCAGAACAACAATGTGTAACGTCATGACTCATGACCCATGGATTTCTTGTTCCAGTAATGTTAGAAAAGTATTTTCAGTACCTCGTGGAACTCGTTATCACTGAAGAGGCAAACTGATGGCATTTCTTCGTCACCCACCCCAGAAAAACCCTTCCCCCCAAAACAAACCATTGTGTCACTGGTACAGACCTGCTTCTCTATTATTTAAAAAAATATATACTCTGAAACTGGAAACCTCTTTATCTGTTAATAAAATCTACACAAATCTCACGAAGGATTGGCAAAGGAAGAATTTTAATCAAAATTTTATTTGATACTGAAAAACTTTCTCTTGTGACTTATATATATATATATATATATATATATATATATATATATATATATATATATATATATATATATATATATATAAAATATATTATATATATATATATATAATGATATATATATATATATGTCACAAAAGAAAGTTTTTCAGTATCAAATAAAATTTTGATTAAAATTCTTCCTTTGCCAATCCTTCTTGATATATATATATATATATATATATATATATATATATATATATATATATATATATATATATATAATGTGTGCGTATAATCATGATTAAAAATCAATACTCCACGTACGCAAATGCAAGCAAATTTTATTCTATGGTTAGATAAATAACTGGAAATGACTTCAAGTTGTCATTTCAAGTAAGTTTCCTTGCTTGACATCCTTCATCAAGCAAAATTATCTTGAAGTAAGCAGATTGATAATAGCACGAATTCTACTGAATGAAAGAGGGAATGAAGGTAGGAAGGTTACTTGCACTGAGTTATATGATGTGGTCAGTGACCCAGCTCAGTAGACTGGTTCTACGCACGTCTTTCGTTCTGAACGCCTCTAAGCGAGAGAAAAAGTTGCTTCGGTGTTTGTATCAGCGTCAAAAACCTGCGCATTGGACAGTCAGATTTCAGGTGACCGGGCAACGTCCCTACAGTGCAGATGCTAGTATGCATGAATGTGTAAAGGACAAAATTCGGGTGCAAGAGAATGCTTTACTGATTCTCGTAAACAGGCGTTGCAACAGGACTATGTTAAAGATATTGCGCGAGTTAGAGCCGGAACTTTATTTACAACGAATATTGTTATATCATACATTACCCGTTTCATGTAATGATTAGTACTTAGAACAACATTAAGAAAATGCCCATTCAGCTACTCGAAATACAAGAAATATTTTTTCAAAACAGAAACGAACAAAAACTTCATGAAAATGTCATCCAAACCTCTAGAGGGTACAGTTATTGGTCAAACTCGATATCTGTACATACCTCTCGAAAATGGAAAGGTCAATTTTAGTAAAATTTAGGCCAAAGACCAAGTGCTGCCATTTACGTGGTCATTCAGCGCTGAAAGGGAAACTGAGAGTAAAAAGGAGTTAAAGGTGTAATAGGAGGAAAACCTCGCAGTTGCACTATGAAACAATTGTTTAGGAGAAGGTAAAGAGTAAGATGGATGAACGGAGGGGCAGTAAAAGGGATGAAAGTTGTTATAGCTAATAGCCGAAGGGACACTGCGAATAACCTTAAGCAATGCGTACGTTGCCCCGCGTAAGGTGCACTGACAGACAGTACTATACTCCCACGGAGATGCCTCTAAAAGGCGTAGATAGATTAGTTAGTATTTGTCCTGTTGCTTGGGATATCCGTACTCCTCTAAGCTGACATAAATCGGACACTCATGTCGCCATTACAACGATCACGAACGTATGAAGAATAACAAGTTCAAAAATGTTGATGGAACAAAGATAAAAAGTGAATTTGTCGCCAAGAAATATCGAAATCAGATGAAAAACACTAACAAATATGAATGAAATAGTCGTCTGAAGAGGCAACGTGTTTTTCTTAGCCTCTCAATACCTGTAAAGAAAGGGGAGAAGAAACGGAAAAGTCCTCGTTGTTGTCATTAGATAGAGCTGCCCTTGTGCCAGAACTCACGCTCCTTCAGTTGTCTCAGGGAACTTGGGACTCCAAATTGTTATTAAAAGAGAGAGAGAGAGAGAGAGAGAGAGAGAGAGAGAGAGAGAGAGAGAGAGAGAGAGAGAGAGAGAGAGAGAGAGAGAGAGAGAGAGAGAGAGGAGCCTAAGGTGGTCCCTGAATATGACAGACGGCGAGTTCAGTATGTGTGATTTTAGCAGTCTGTTTAGCATGAGATGCCTGATGACTTTCAATATGGGTACCGGTTGTGATTTGCTTATTTTCACATCTCTGTCTGTCTGTCTGTCTGTCTGTCTCTCTCTCTCTCTCTCTCTCTGTAGCGCAAGCATAGTATTTTTTTTTACTCACAAACTGAAGAATTAGCGTTCGATCTCTAAATGAGACTCGGAACGACCTGGTAGTGTGTTCCCTAAAAATCCAGATTCCCTTGCTGACCTAAGCAGTGAAACAGACACTTTGTTTCAGTCGACCGGAGTGGATCAAAGCTGAAAAATGAACAGACTTGGGTGCTCAGTGCTCTGTCAAAATGTCTGCCATGAAAGCAAGGGTGAAAACATTCAAATGTTATTTATGATAATTTCTCTCGCTTTTAAGGAAGGATCTCAAATTTCCTTTTTGGACTTACTGCAGCAGACGACACCTGATAATTCTCTCAACTCCACATGAACGTTGATAGAGATATAAGCTGAGAAAACAGTGAAGAGTTAGGCTTAGGTATAGAGTATTTATTTAAGAATATATGAAAAATCGACTTTTATAAGGATAAAAAGGATTACCCAATTATCATTAAAGGGTACGAACATGTCGATTTTTCAACAAATATCAAAGCAGTTGTGTGATGAGTACAACAAACAAGAAGGGAAATGAGATTTTTATTTTTATCGATATTTCCCTTGAAGAACACAAAAAACTCAGACTAAGAAAAATCTGTTCAAACAAATACAATGTTATTTTCGATTCAAATCCAGACCTGACTTACTTCTGTTAGAAGTTGTAAGCTTTAACCACAAAATTTCACCCACGATGTTCATTGCTATTCCAAACGCAGAGCAGCCCAGTTGTCTGGGTCGTGACTGACAGTTTTCGAAAAAAAAGTCATGACTTGCAAAACGCATAATGCAAGGTTCTCGTTCACACCGCCCAACAAGCCTACTCTCTCTCTCTCTCTCTCTCTCTCTCTCTCTCTCTCTCTCTCTCTCTCTCCCCAGGGTCGTCTATGACCCGTTTATTGATCTTACTCAAGATTGCAGTTGTAATCAGCACAATAAAACATGGAAATTTTTAAATGAAAAGAAAAATATATTTAGGATTGCATTCTTGTATCTCCACTTAACGATATAACCCGGGAAGCGTTATAACAAGAAGTTGCATAAGGTTGAACCAAACTTCCGATCTTCAGGTCTGGATTGCTCACGACCTTCCGACTACTTGTCCACCCAGTTGTAAATGGGTGCTAGCAAGGTCTAAAGAATATAGGATTCTAGACCTTGGGTAACAGCACTTGCTGGGGTCAAATTAAAGAAAGAAAAAAAAGACTGTCGGGTAAACAATCTCAGCGTCAAAGACTTGCTGAGAAACAATGGAGGCTGTAACCCTTGGCGCCATTCTCTACAAAAGGGCGACAGGCGTATACTATATGTATCTACACACACACACACACATACACACACACATATACATACATATATATATATATATATATATATATATATATATATATATATATATATATATTGTGACGAAGTGGCCTAGAGTATCTGGGTCTGGGCACCATTAATACTTGGTGCACGAAGTAGCCAAAGAACTGTGTCTGGACACCATTAATATTTGTTAACCCAAATTGCCAAGTATCTGGTTACTTCACTTACCATTTGTACTTGTTAGCACAAGAGACCCTTTTATTCCTGGGTCTGGGACACCCTTTGTACTTAGGGCACAGTTTGTTCAAGTACCTGGTTATTACTTATCTCACTACAGCCAGACACCTGACCCTTCATCACAAATACTAAACGACTGAATACTCTAAAGGTAATAGTGATCCCTTATAGAACTGAACAGTCCAGAAAACAATCAGTCTAAGTTCATTAAAATGGATGTCAGGTAATCTTAATTAAAGGGCATCACTCCTACAATTTCAAATCTATGCATTTCCCCGATTCTGATTCATTTGAGGGAAACGGCACAATTACCACTCTATATTTCTACCTAAACAAAAGAAAAATATAATACTGGTGGGGAACCAAAATAAATAAAATGCTCATAAAAATTTTATTTCTAAATTCAAAATTTATAAGTGAAATTCACAATTTCAGGGAAATTGTTATTACTTGAAAACAAAAGTTTAATTAATTCTTGAATTAATTATCAAGCAAAATTAAATCAAAGTTTATCAAGAAAATTAATCAAATTAAATCATAAAGCAATAATTAAATTTGAAATGAAATTTAATTAAATACAAATTAATTTGCAAGTGTTAGATTCAAACAATTACACAATAGAATATTATTCAAACTAATTAAACAAAATAAAGACAATGCATAAAAACATAATGCATAATATGAAAACAATTAAAGCATTGACAGTACAAACATTAAGCATGTAAAAATGGACATGTCAAAAGAACAAAGCAAAAGAAAAATGTATTGAAAATGATGATTTTATCCAATGGTAAAATAAAACCTCGAAGTGCACTTAAAAACATTTGAAAAATACCTGTATACGCAGCTGCAGCTTCTCACTCAAGAGAAAGGCCTGTTACACACTTTTACACTTTCGTGGGCGCCTTCACAAAACTAATAGAAATATTACTATGTTCAGATTCCACAAACAACACATATATTACTAAGAATTATATAAAAATGAGTGACCACCTCATATATAAACATGAATTGCGTTACGGTAATCTCGAGTGAGCGAGCGAGAGAGAGAAGAGATTTTGAGAGAGAGAGAGAGAGAGATTTTAGAGCAATGCAACACTCTCTAACGCATGCCGCTACATCTCAAAAGCGAATGAATCTTTTATATGCGTAAATATGTGTATCAGGGTGAATGGGTGTAGTTGAGTGTACACGTCCGAGACGAAAACATATTACGTCATCTCTATAGGGATACCGAGTAGGAATGGACAAGGCCCCTTGTTTAGTTACAGGCCAGATTGGAACTATAAAAAAATTGGCTTGGGTAAGGTATTCTCAAGATGTGAAAAACAACCCTCTTCAGAGGCTTACATATTAGTGCTTTCTCTTTCTCTCTGTCTTACGTATGTTTCAAAATGAAAAGTTACCCTACTTAACATGTGTTATTTTTAAATGTGGGAATCTGAACACAAAAACATACATTTCACAACATTATACACAGTTTCTGGGGTGAATTAATCATATTACCAAAATTATAATTGCATTACAAAACAAAACTTACATTGTATAAGAATTAGATATATAAATATAAGATAGTGGTGAACCGATACTCATAATAAGTCATTTCTATAGATGATATATATATTAAATCTATATATATCTATATATATATACAAATATATATATATATATATATAATATATATATATATATATATAACGTAATATATATAATATATCTATATATCTATACTATATTAATATATTTTAACATATTATATATTGTATATATGTATTATATTACACACATACACACACATATGTGTGTGTGTGCAATATTTATACATATACATACATACAGATAGATTGATATATAGATAGTAAGACACATAGATAGATAGATATAGATATATACATGTATATCCAGGCAGTTTTGTGGGAAGAGCGTCTGGACAAATCTCCCTTAATAACAGATGCTCAAATGTGTATTTGTCAAATTCATTTACTTAGATATCTGAATCAATATTATTTGTTCACTATTGGAATGGACCCTTGCTTTCAAAATATAATTGAACTAAGCATCTTCGTGTAGAGGATAATCCTGATAGGAGAGATACGTGTTTTTTCCCTATAGATGCATGTGTTAGCGAGTAGCACTTTTCCTATGTCATTTTATTGACGATCATATACGTAAATAACACTGATTCCAGAACGAATCGCTTTAATTTTCATCGTAGTTTGACAAGATGCGCATTCCTCTCTTACAATAACATCCACACAAGTGTTGCAATCGAGGTCATTTGGCAAGCCAGTACTTCTATTATTACTACGTACTTCTACCACTACTATTATTTTTATTATCATTATTATTGTTTCATACTGAAAAAAAGATCTCCTACTTATATCATTATCATTATCATACTATATATGGAATCTGGTACCAATAGATTTATCTACGCTACCACTGAAATAAAAACAGGGCTGCATTGTTTCACTACAACTACAAATTTAGCAATTATATGTATATATTTATTATACACACACACTATATATATATATATATATATATATATATTATTAATTTTAAAATTATTATTAAAAAAATAATATATAATATTATATATATATATATATATAGATATATATATATATATATATATATACATATATATATATATTATATTAGTATATATATATGATATATTATATATATATACACACACATGTATATATATAATGTACGATTATGAGATTATAAGAAAGAACAAAAGTAATTCTTTTATTGGTAATACTTCTTGGGTATTTATTTTTGAGTTTTCCAGGTAATAATTTGATATGCGATAAAACAAATAAATCTGTATATACGTTACTATTATCATTATTCAGCCGAGAAATTCTACCAAAAACAAAAATGAAAATAAAGCTAAATTGCCCTGACTTGCTATGTTTCCCAAAGCCACTCCGAGTTCTTGTGGGAGATAAAGAGGCACGAATTTCATGTATCTGCACCTGTATCTTATGACCTCATGAAATAAACCCCATAACCTTAATCTATAAAATCTGAGGATTTTTTTTTTAACATTTTTAGTCTTTTGCCACACCTATCTCGCTGCTGAAATGGATGTTTGACCTACTTTGCTTTTTCGCAGCACACGGCAGGTTTAGCGATCGCGGATCTTATCTTTGCATAGTTTCGTAAACCGTGTCCAGTTCTTGAGTCTATTAGACAAGTCATTGCCGTTTCACATTCCTCAGTTCCTCCCCCATCTCCCGCGCCCCCCATAGACAAAAAGCATAAAACCACACGTCCATTCTGCTCACAAACCAAGTATATGACGATGCAAAAATGATTATTTTTAAGAATCAGTTAGATGATTGTTATTTTATCAAAGTTGATAACAGCTTAAAGTTATTGTATCTCGTTAAGCCAGTAACAATCAGAGGCCGTTTATCCTTTAAAAGGTTGGATTTATATATATTTGAAAAGGAAGAACCGTTTCATATAAATGCATTTGCATTTATATGAAATGGAACACCATTTTTTTTTCTACATCAATTTCTCTTCGGAGACGTTTGTTGGTGGTATCATACTTTTATGGCTCTTTTTCTCTCTTTTTTGGGTGGTTTGAAAGAAACTTACATTGGTTCCGCACTTATCTTGACTTTCTTTCATATTCCACCAAAAAGAAAAAAACTTTACTGTCTTCATAACAATGGACCATTTTTCGCTGAGTCAGCGTTCGGCACGCAAGAATATACACCATGTAGAGAGAGAGAGAGAGAGAGAGAGAGAGAGAGAGAGAAATACTCTCGAATTAATACCATAATCATGTGTCTGTACCTTGCATCTGCAATTAACCGTAACGGGAATATATCCTATCGGTCAATGTTCCATTTCTCAGGCCTAGTTGAATATCCAAAAACACCTGGCGCTGACTTTATAGCAGGTGTTTGCTGTGGGATCATAATACTCAGTGACAACAGATGTTTGTACGAAGTTTTGATAATAATAAAAGGAACTTTTTAAAGAGCATTCAATTAGTTATGTCTAGAAAAAGTCTTGAGAAACATCGACCTACTGTAAGTTACAGAAACTTTCAGGGGAATCTTTTAACTGCTGGAATATTCGTAATAATCCAGATATTGGACGGAAAAAGCAACGATTCTGACAAAGATGAATTAAGTCTCTTTAATGTCCATCAATAAAAGAATGACAACATTCCATTTAGCTTTTTTAGTTTGGCGGATTACAGATTTTGTTAGTTATCTGTGTACGTGTGTGGAAGAGCGAGAAGCTGCATTGATATGAGTGATGAGCATATTAATATAACTAACAATATAACTAATATCTGAATTATTACCAATATTCCAGCAGTTAAAAGATTCCTCTGAAAGTTTCTGTAACTTACAGTAGGTCGATTTCTCTCAAGACTTTTTTTAGACATAACTAATGGAATGCTCCTTAAAAAGTTCCTTTTATCATTATGAAAACTTTGTGCTTTCATCTCTCGATCACTATTTGCTATGGAAATTGCACCACAGTTATCTTGTGAAAGGTCCTCATGATGTTTAATAGAACAATAACACAATGGGTGCAAAAGATAGTATTTCTTTAAACGTAAACTTTCCCAATACAGTGAATGCAAGAGAACGCATCGTTATGAAACTTCTTTTCCAATGTGTCGGTGGTGTGAAAACCATTCAGTTATGGCAGCATTCATTCCGAAGACATTTTTTGTCATTAATCGTTATGAATTTCTTCCTTCTAAATATAATTTCTCGAAGGCAAGTCTAGGCAAGGGAGAGGAAAGAATTAAGCAAAACTCAATCATACACACACACACGCACGCACGCACACACACATATATATGAATATATACACACAGGTATATTATATATACACTCATATATATATATATAATATATATATATATATATATATATATATATATATATATGAAGATGAAAAGGCCCATAAAGCGATATATTCACGTTGCAGCTATATATTTCGGATACTTCCGTATCTCTGCTCACTGGTGAAAAATTGACAAATGATTTGTGAATAGATTATAATTATTTATAAGGCATGTGGGAGGTAGCAAGATAGTGTAACCTCTTTCCCCGGGTCAACGGTCAACAACACACAACCAGCATCGTATTTCCTCACCTGCATATGCCTAGTATACACTCCTGCTACATATCATTTGTTTATATTTCACCAATGAGCAGGAATATGGAAGTATCCGAAACATAATGGTTACAACGTTTATGTAGCGGTTTTGTTTTTTGTTTTCTATCTTTGTAGTATGTTGGATACATATATATATCATATATATATATATATATATATATATATATATATATATATATATATATATCTATATATATATATATATTATATATGAATATATTTTAATATAGGATTTAACTTTAAACTCTGAAATTGAAAACAGAAATCTAAATTTATTTCTCTTTTAATAGTTGAATGTGCTACGACCTAAAAACTTCATAGTTCTATTATCCATCTGGGTATAATCATGACACAATCTAATTGCAAGTTAATCATTTGCGCTTTCGATGACTACGCGTTTTGTGACCCCAGTTTTCGAAACTAAATTAAGCATCGAATCGGTCACATCCTTAACACCAAAACTGCGCGTCTTATAAACAAGTCTTCCTTCCGGGTATTGAGAATCGTGACCCAGATTTCCGAAGCAGAACATCAGAAAGTTTGATAAAAGATCTCACTCGTTCTGCTCCTTTCTCGTTTCCGTCAGTCATCTGTGATATATGTAATCATTTTTCATATTTTTTCCGAGTCAGGTCGTAAACATCTGCGCCTATCACTTACACTGTTTGTGCGTATAATAATTATCAGTGAGAGTTAGTTTTCCACTGACCCTGTACTCTACATATGTACTTGAATGTCATATATCATACAAGAAGATAAAGTGCGTAGTTTCCTATTACAACATGTTGGAAGTGTGTTTGCATAATATATATATATATATATATATATATATATATATATATATATATATATATATATATATATATTACCTAATTACCTGTAGCTTTGTTTACATTCCCGCCCATAACAATGTTTCGTGCCAGTTCTCTTTACGCCACCGCTTTAGGTAGGTGTCTTGTTCGTTCTATTATTATTATATTTTCATTATTATCATTATTTTTTAAATCAATTTTTTTTTGTCTGTATTAGCTCGTAGCCCGTTCACTGTTATTCTGTGTTTCTGTTTTTATTCTTAATTTATTAAAAAGGTTTTTAATTATGGTGTTGGTAAACAATGTGTGTATCTTTTACTACTTATACGCAACTGACGTGTAATCGTTTCAGCCTGGAAAATGTATCAAGCTGACACGAAAACGTCGGCGCCAAATAAATGGATATATATATATATATATATATATATATATATATATATATATATATATATATATATGTATGCATACACACATATATGTTAACCCTATGCTTTTTATTAGGCTGGTTGTAACTTCCACATTCGCGTAACTACAAGGTAACTAAGGCCATTGATCACATTACGAGCCTCATCCTTTCTATCTATTTATCAGCCGAGATTTTTCTTCCATCTATTACCCTCTTCACTTTCGTAAATAGTGGCACGAAGCTGATAGCGTGGAATAATATCTACAAATACATTATTTGTTAATTACAAATGATGTCTTTCTGGTCTCTCAGCAAACAGAAGCCGAGCCAACTTTGAAGTCTGTATTATACGAAGATGGTCGGTAACGCCGCAATATCCGTGTATATATATATATATATATATATATATATATATATATATATATATATATATATGCATTAAGCTACAAATGTCCTTTAATATCTATTTTGTTCTACCTTAGAATTAATATATTTTAATATATGTTAACTGAAGGGGAATTTTTAGTTGATAATAATTTCGTCGGCTCTCGGGCGCGAACCTAGCGGTTACAGGCGCTTCACTGTATGTCCTGATTTCTGGGTTCCTAGGTTCGCGCCCGGGAGCCGACGAAATTATTATCAACTGAAAAATTCCCCTTTAGTTAAAATATATGAAAATATATTAATTCTGAGGTAGGGCGAATTAGATATTAAAGGACATTTGTAGCTTAATGCGTATATATGAATCACGGTGATGTGATCAGACTCAAATGTATTTATATATATATATATATATATATATATATATATATATATATATATATGTGTGTGTGTGCTTAAAAATCACAGTAGATGCACGTGACTTCATTAAATAAGCGAATACCACAGGAAAATGATAGGCAGAAATTCAAGCGCTTGGATTTCTGCCTATCATTTTCATGTGATATTCGCTTTTATATATATATATATATATATATATATATATATATATATATATATATATATATATATAATCATTGCTCTACAAATGTCGTTTAATATCCAATTCACGCTACTTCGGGAATATCACCGACGGGGAATCACAAATGGCTGTAGACAAACCTTCATCAACGCATAAAAATCTTTAAACCTCTAGAGTGATGACATGGAAAATGATAAATTTGAGAAATAGTTATGAAAGAGATGTACAAATTATGATGGGGATGAGACGGGGATTTTGAAATGACATATACTTATGTAACACATGAGAATAAATGATCATATATATATATATATATATATATATATATTATATATATATATATGTAATGGGATATTTCCCATTATTTATTTGGTAAACGTGTAGCTCGAACGTCAAGGCAAACCAATACACACAGCTCTCTCTCTCTCTCTCTCTCTCGGCAACTCCTCTCTCTCTCTCTAAGCAATCTCTCGCTCTCTCTCTCCACCTCTTTCTCTCCACTCTAACAGGTAATGAAAATGAGAGAGTTGCATCATAAAATAAACATTTATTAACAATGAATAAATAATTAATCAAGTCTTACAGACTAACTTAAAAACCCCCCAACAGTAAAATGTCTGAACAGTTATAGTCACACCAATCGTCTCTATCCAACTGGGACTCTCTGTCCCCCCCATTGCAGGACCGTCTGTTTCAAAGACACAGAACACATCCCGGTAAGTACACACACAAGTTTAACAATCAGAGATTAAAGATTGAATATAATGATAAAAATGTGAAACAGATAACAAGCCAGTCTTCGGCTAAAACACTTCAACACTCACCCAAGCAGCCGGAACACTTAAAGCACACTTAATAAAAAACTCACGGTGAGCGCCACGGCATCTTGTCTTTCTCTCGAAGATGCCTCTGTCAAAATCCCCCATAGACTTGAGTATCCAACATTATTAAAGGAAGAGGCACACACGCACATACGAACGCACACTTCGTTAACGCCTCACAATTACTGGCCGCAACCAGTTTCACAAAGGCACTTTGAGAAGAGTTAATAAACTATCGTACATTGACTTGTCTAACTAAGCAGTTTTATCTCACGCCACCCATAGAAACTCATTGTCAGCTTCTCTCGGGTCGTCGCTTCTCCACTGTTCTTCACATTCCATAGGACACATTGGCAATATATTATTAATCAAAAACCCTAGGCGTAATATGGCTCGGCCACCTCATGCTAGCTCCCGCCTAGCAAAATAGCTTATATAATATAAAACACATTGGCCGGCTTAAATAAAATATAAGTAATAACTGCACGTCTCTGGCATTATAAAATAAAGTCTGTTACGCTTTAATCTCCAAATAACACTAGAATTTTCTCTCATCGGATTCTTGAATATCCCTCTTTGCTTGTCTGCAACTAGCTGCTCCTGCAGCAGACTGTAGGAAGACGGAACGCCTCCCTCATTGTAGAAGACTTCTAGCGATTTCTGCAGATCCCCAAAAGACATGCTGTAGAACTCTCGCGATCACCATCGTGGAAACTCTTGAAATCACCACGGACAAAACGACAGCAACCTCTCTGCACGGCTGGTGGACGTCTTGCTGGCGTTGGGAAATGACTTTTTGGTGTGTTAGTATGTCAGTCAAGTCACTGGTCAATCTAAGAAAATTAACCCAGACATACTACTTCTATCAAAAAATGATCTCAAAAAGTCAGAAATACTAACTGAACGTCTCCCAATTAATTCCCTTTAATAAGACTGCTAGATCATAAGTCATTATCGCGACTCTCAAAAAAAAAAAAAAAGACATCAAGTTCTCCAACTCAATTCTCCAAACTCACACATCAGCAAACACACAACTCAGAAATCACAACAACTCCAAGGACTTCTGCACTCGCATTTCAAACTCGAATGTTCTCATAAGAAAAAAAAAGAAAAAATCGTAATGAGCCCAAGGAAAAAAAAAGAATCTCGTAACACACCCAGACCCAAAAAATGTTCTCTCAAGCTCTGATATTACAGCAACTCACAAAATCAGCAAAAATCTCAAATGTTTAACAGCAAAAACCCCTTTACTGCTCAATAATCAATCACAATAAGACTTAATGTCAAACTCCCATTTACGTAAATAACAACTCCCGATAAATCACATCTCCCGGTCCACAAAGAAATGCTATTTAAGCTCAATCCCCAATTACATCTCTCGTAGGAAAAGGAAGAAAAAATAATAAAGATAACCACAAGTAAATGTCCCCCACATCACAAAATACATAGTACATGTATAGTATGCATAACTCCCCGCGTTTTTCCAAGAAATGCTCCATCTAAAGTTACGGAATTTCTCGATATCGCAACTTTTCATCGACCAACAAGGCCAGAAAGCAAACTCTTACCCATGCACTTTCGTGAAATGCTATTGTCAACATTTCCAGATATTGCTAAAATTCTGATCAATTGTCATCAGAGGAAAAGAGTCAGTACACGGCTCATCACATCGCTTGTCAGCAGAAAAATCCACCTGCGGACGTATGCTCAAACTGCGGCACAAAAAATGTCCAGTCAGACACACAAGTTTGGAAACTCATGATTCTATAGAAAAAGGTCTAACTGACAAAAAGTAGGCGCATTTCATAAAATTAACTCCAGGATATGACTAATGTGTTCAAAAATTTGCCTCAAAGACGTATTCTCTCAACATGACACAGCCCAATTATATGCCTCCAAAATAACACACTTGTGAACATAAAAAATGCACACATCTCCATAGGATCACAATGCAGTAATGCCACTCGCTTCTAAATAGTCACGAAACCAAAGAGAAAGAACCACAGATATCTTCTCTTGGCTCAAAAAAATAAACTCCATAACCACAAAAAAAAAGGTCACCCGCCCAAGATTAATTCCAACTCCATACATAAATATGTGACACCACATTAATAAGAACACCACTCTGGTTATAAAAATATTTCCTCCATTTGGTTAATAACCACTCCCCTTATATTTCTCCAATAGCCACATGTTAATAAAAAAAAACCACCACTCCAGGAATAAAGAATAATCACCTCTATTTCGGCAAATGCAAAATATTTACCTCTATTTCCCCAATAACTCCATGTGGAATAACACAAGGCTCCAAAAAATATATCTCCAAAAAGGAATATAAAAAAAAAAAATTAAATCCTATCTCCAAAAAAATGTGCACTCAAAGCAACTAACTCACACACTCACAAATATTGCCCCATAATCTCCTCAAAAATGTGTCACCATTTGCAACAAAGATGGCTGCAAAATAATTGAACTAAACATAGCTCTCATCACCATTGGCAAATATAAAAAATGGCCAAAAATATATCCCCAATATATTATATCTCAAATTATAACTCCAAAATAATATATACCTCAATTATAACTCCAATTCTCCAGAGAATAACTCAATGTTATAGTCAAAACTATAAAACTCTCTCCATTTAGCATAACTGCTAAAAAAGGGCAAAAAATCGGCAAATAAAACTGTCTAGAAAATTCTAGAAATAATCACCAATGTGCATAACTCTTCATAACAGAATTCCAAATTCACAGTGTCTTAGCCAAGACTTCTCCATATGCACTACGACATAAGTCACTAGAAAACTTAACCAAGTTTCCTATCTCTCACAAAGTTGTCACAAATACAACAAATGTATTGTGCAAGAAAACTCACAATTTCTGGAACACAAATATCCAGAGAAAAAGTGTAGTACCACTACGTATGCATTCAAAACATGCAAGAAATTCTCCTGCAAATCTCTCTAAAGCATCAAATAGCTGAAACACAAACACGTTCTCGAACAATGACTCTAAGTGACGAACTGAGATATTAAAAAATATTCACACCAACTGGAGAGAAAAAACAACCTCAAATTCACCCTTGGTAAAGAAAACTTGTGTCTTCGATGGCTAACTTCCAAAAAAGGAGAAAAGAAAAATCCACTGCATTGTTAACTATCTCCCGTAACTCGCGTATGTCAAGCAATTATCTGCTGAACTCATAAAAAAGTGAAAAAACTAAAATAATGTGTTGTTAGTTCCTCCCAAATTCAAAAAAAAGATTTCACCTCCCTTGACAGCATTACGACACCCACATATTAGTATAAAAAAAATCAGTATCAGAAATATCACTATCACAGAATCACCAAAATTTGCTATCATCATCACTAGTATCAGTATAAAAAGAAAACATCACCAATGTTATTGCTTATCCATTCTCCAAAAATTCAGCAAAAAACTCAGCAAAAGTTCAGCAAGATTCAACACAA
Source organism: Macrobrachium nipponense (assembly GCF_015104395.2). NCBI lineage: Eukaryota > Metazoa > Arthropoda > Malacostraca > Decapoda > Palaemonidae > Macrobrachium > Macrobrachium nipponense. The sequence goes on along the minus strand of NC_087202.1, from coordinate 41,794,559 downwards.
TTCACCAAGATTCAGCCAGATTCATCAAGATTCAGCAAAACTCTTCCTCGCGAATCCCTGAAATATTCTCCAAAGTTACAAAAACTCAACAAATAATTAAGACAAGACTTCTCCCATTAATTCATTGTAATAATTCTCCATGAATAATAATCTGTAATAATTATAAAATAATCTTCCACGAAATATCTCAAATCTCTCGCAAAACAAGTCTCCCGTAATGATAATTATACTTAAGCAACCCTCCCGTGACACATCTCAAGTATAACAATTATCAATAATAATAATAACTCTCCATAGCAATAATTCTCTTGCAAAGATCTCAAGTAGGGGTGAAATTCAAATAGCATACACAGTAATGCTGAATCTTATGACACACAATTTCTCCAGATGCAACACCATTGCCAAACCTCACACAGACACAACTCCAATCATCGGCATTTCAAAGTAATCTCTCCAACACAATAAAAAAAAAAATAATAATAATCTGTGTCTTCCAAGGCATAAGGAAAACATACACACATACAATGCATTTCAATTCTCTTTTTATTTCCTTTTCTCTTCATCCAAGAGAGAAAAAAAAATCTCTTTTCTAAAAGAAAGACTCTACGGGCGTTTCACTTCATCAACTAATCAATCAGCTGATGTCTCAGTATTGGAAATTCATTGTCAAGGGCAAACCCATCCCTCAACACCCCGACACAAAGAAAAAAAAAGGAAGTTCACCCCCACTGAGAAAAAAAAAGTTTCTCCCCCCGTTAGAACAACCCCTCAGTCAAGCGATAGAACACTCCCCCAAGGCAGACCAGTAGTCCCCATCTCCCCTTAAACAGTGTCTGAGGACCCCCTCCCTGAGGTATACACAAGGTATACACCAGTACCCATCTTGCAATCCCCTCTCGAGGTATGCAGTACCCACCATGCAACTATCACCCGAGGCATGCCATACTCCCCTTGCAATGTGCTGAGCCCGTAAAATTGTGTGGCTGCTCTGTCTAGATATGCTATCTAAGCACAGTTCACATGCATAAACACATCTCTATACACCCTCATGTTTTAAACAAAGACGAATACGTCTATTATAAACACGCGCTAATAAAGAAAACACGTCACTTCTGCTACTATGGGCAAAGACAAAAAAAATTTTTTTGGACCTCTTGAACCAATCTCCAAAAAAAGCCCCCAGGATTTAAAAAAAACACACAGTAACACTCACATGTCCAAAACAAGAGAAAACCACCCTGGAATCCGCGTAGAATACGTAAATCTCGTCGGCACAATGCAAACGCGATCGGCGAGATGGCACCTGGCAACACTCACTAACAAACCAGACTGAGTTACTCTCACGCCCTGGAGGATCTCGGTACGGGCAAATTTGATGACTCCAATAGAATTTCTTTCCTCATCCCACATCCCACGGACGGATATTTTTCTACCCCTTTTCACTTAGCAACTGAGATCTAACAATTTAACAATTTTCCACAATCCCACAAAGGCTTTGTCGTTCGAAAACTATTGCTAAGCCATAACCCCTTTATTTTCTAACTGGTCACCTATCTCTTCATTGGCGTTCCCAGGCATAAAAAAAAAACTTTTATACCCCTTTTTTAATCGCTAGCCACCAAAACCAAAGCTGCCACCAAAACCTGTAATGGGATATTTCCCATTATTTATTTGGTAAACGTGTAGCTCGAACGTCAAGGCAAACCAATACACACAGCCCCTCTCTCTCTCTCTCTCTCTCTCTCTCTCTCTCTCTCTCTCTCTCTCTCTCTCGGCAACTCCTCTCTCTCTCTCCAAGCAATCTCTCGCTCTCTCTCTCCACCTCTTTCTCTCCACTCTAACAGGTAATGAAAATGAGAGAGTTGCATCATAAAATAAACATTTATTAACAATGAATAAATAATTAATCAAGTCTTACAGACTAACTTAAAAACCCCCAAACAGTAAAATGTCTGAACAGTTATAGTCACACCAATCGTCTCTAGCCATCTGGGACTCCCTGTCCCCCACATTGCCAGAACCGTCTGTTTCAAAGACACAGAACACATCCCGGTAAGTACACACACAAGTTTAACAATCAGAGATTAAAGATTGAATATCATGATAAAAATGTGAAACAGATAACAAGCCAGTCTTCAGCTAAAACACTTTAACACTCACCCAAGCAGCCGGAACACTTAAAGCACACTTAATAAAAAACTCACGGTGAGCGCCACGGCATCTTGTCTTTCTCTCGAAGACGCCTCTATCAAAATCCCCCATAGACTTGGGTATCAAACATTATTAAAGGAAGAGGCGCACACGCACATACGAACGCACACTTCGTTAACGCCTCACAATTACTGGCCGCAACCAGTTTCACAAAGGCACTTTGAGAAGAGTTAATAAACTATCGTACATTGACTTGTCTAACTAAGCAGTTTTATCTCATGCCACCCATAGAAACTCATTGTCAGCTTCTCTCGGGTCGTCGCTTCTCCACTGTTCTTCACATTCCATAGGACACATTGGCAATATATTATTAATCAAAAACCCTAGGCGTAATATATTTATATATATATATATATATATATATATATATATATATATGTGTGTGTGTGTGTGTGTGTGTGTGTCTGTGTGTGTGTCAGTGGTAGAGCACTTGGTTCAACTACTCAAGATCTTTCGTTTGATGCCGCAGTCACTCAATCTATGAAAGGCATATAAAAATTCCAGCAACCTCACCCCAGAACACCTATCGAGAAAGGAAATCTAATATATAGATACTGTCAATTCATACGTACCATATAATTCTATCCCGGTCCTGACTCTGTGCGCACCTGTACTCCTCCTGTGCGATTGGCAAATATTCCTCCAAGTATAATGATGATTTTCTCGTCTTATGTTGTAGTTTTTAGAGTAAGATGGTTCTGTGCCAGGATGGACTTGGTTTTACGAGAAATCAGTAAGAGTCTTTCCTCACAGTAGGTTGGACTTTATTTGATTATATTTTATTTGATTTATATAGATTTTTGGTATTATGCCAAACACTTGGGCAACTAAGGCCATTCAGCACTGAAACGGAAATTGACAGTAATAGGTTTGAAAGGTGTAACAGGCGGAAAACCTCGCAGTTGCACTGTGAAACAATTGTTAGGAGAGGGTGGAAAGTAAGAGGGAAGAAAGAGAATATGAACGGAGGTACAGTAAAAGGAATAAAAGTGTTGCAGCTAGGGGCCGAAGGGACGCTGCAAAGACCTTAAGTAATGCCTACAGTGCACCAAATGAGGTGCACTGACGGCACTACCCTCCTACGGGGAGCTGGAATTGATATACTCGGCGACAAGTTGACAGGATCATTCAGACTAGTCGGATTCTAGACGCAAAGTTGACGTTTGCCATGATAACACTCAACCTGAATATGGCATCTTTGATTTACAGAAGCGATGATGAGCAAGTGGCAGCAACTGTCCGTTTTCGTGGGATTAGCGACCTTGGCGGTAGTAGTGATGGTCGCTTCAGGTGAGGAGAAGCAGCTGTCTGAAGGAGGACGCGACCTTCTTCGAGTTGCAGCTACAAAGTCCCTCGGATATCACCGACAGGACCGCAAAAAGGTGCGAAGTATTACGAAAACGTATCAAGTTCTTGGTGGTGGTGATAGTAAATAAATTTACGACATAATTCAGAACCAACGTTGATTGTTCTTGGAACAGTGCAAAGATTAATATATGAGGAGTCCTTGGATGAAAAATAAGAGTGCAGTCACTGGAATATCAACAGATGCTGTTTAGTGAAACTTTTTTGCTTCTTAACAATACTCTCGTGTTTACTTTTTCTGGGTCGCTTTTGATATAAGATGGTACTAATTTAATGCTCTCTTACACTAAGTTGCAGAAAACACTCCATGAGCTGATAACTAAGATTAATACTATTAATCCTTTTAGAAGAGCACTCCTGCTCTTAGATTTGCACTACAGAAAACATTGGTTTAATATGAAATTTTACCTTAGATAAATTCACCTTTCGGGAGTAGGAAAAAAGAAGCCTGCTCAATCAGAAAGCTAATCCAGGATATGCAGTAACGTTTAGAGATATAAAAAAATTGAGAAAATAAATTTTCATTCCTCTTGGAATAAGCAATGCTAATTTTTAATTGTTTAATGTCGTCATATATATACCTTATTTTTTAATAAACAGAAGAAAACTACAATTCTGCTCATTTTTCCACTGCAAATGTTTACCTTCTATGAAGATAGACAATACCGGTACCAAACTGATAATGTGGAATAGTATCTAAAAAAATATTAATTATTATTGTTATTATTATTCAGAAGATAAAACCTGTTCATATGGAACAAGCTTACAGGTGCTATTGACTTGAAATTCAAGCTTACAAAGAAAATGGTGCTTATTAGGAAGAAGCAAAAGGAGGTAAAGGGAAATGCAGAAAGAAGACGCCATACTCATTAAAAAAAATGAACAAATAGATAGAACTGTATTAAAATGGAGAGAGAAAATGGTGCTTATTAGGAAGAAGCAAAAGGAGGTAAAGGGAAATGCGGAAAGAAGACGCCATATCATTAAAAAAATGAAACAAATAGTAGAAATGTATTAAAATGAGAGAGAAAATGGTGCTTATTAGGAAGAAGCAAAAGGAGGTAAAGGGAAATGCGGAAAGAAGACGCCATACTCATTAAAAAAATGAACAAATAGATAGAACTGTATTAAAATGGAGAGAGAATAATATCAGGGTCGTATTGTATTGCACCTTCGATTAAACTTCTGAATCTCCAATTGCACGACATCCTCTGGGAGGCCGTTCCGCAGTCCAACGGTGGGTTAATGATAAAGGATGTCTTTTCCTTATTTTGCTACATATTACTGCCCCCAAAAGAGGTCGAACAAATCAGGGAAGCAGACGCAATAGTACAACCAAATGCGGTTTCTTTTCAACATCAGTAATTTCCTCCGGGACTTTGTTCAGAATCTGATCGAAATGTGACGCAAGTGTTCATCTGAAAACTGTTTTCGTTGGACGATTTTCTGTCGAGTCTTCGTTTACTTTTTCTCATAACTGAAAACCTCACGAACTTACAGATACATTATTCCTAAATGTTTTTTTTTTAAATTGTACTTTAGTGTCCTTTCATATATTTTAACGTTAAGAATTCTTGAAAAATTCTGGAATGACTCAGGTTGTTTGTATTTTCATCTGAATTCTAGTTATTTTATATTCCAATGCCTCTCTCTCTCTCTCTCTCTCTCTCTCTCTCTCTCTCTCTCTCTCTCTCTCTCTCTCCTCAGTTCATGAATAATTACCTTTTCCTTATTCTTGGCTCTTTTTTTTCCCATGTGATAATTGCGTGGGAGCTTAGTAGTAAGTTAATTGGCGTTTTCCCTTTTTCTGTTAGAATGTATACTACTTACGAATAACAATAACAATAATGATAGCCATTGTTAACAGATGATGTAGGTTCTGTTTCAATAACTTTCAATCTATTTTCCATTCACAAGATAAAAAAAAACCTTGTGTAACTACATTTGTCAATAGAAGATGAGCAGTTGAAATATTCTAATTAAGTAATATGGAGCCAATCTAATAATCACTATTATTTCTATCATTATTATTATTGAGTGACTCTCATTAAATTTTCAGCTTGAATCATTATCATTATTATTATTTTATTATTAATTATTATTATTATTATTATTATTATTATTATTATTATTATTATTATTCAGAATATGAAACCTATTCATATGGAACAAGCCCACCACAGGGGCCACTGACTTGAATTCAGTTCGATCTTCCAGAGAATATGGTGATCAATAGTAAAAAGTAAGAGGAGGCAAAGGGAAATACGGAAAGGAGAGATCCAACTTATTAATAAAAAAAATGAATTAAGAAATGAGCAAATAGATAAAAATGTACTGAAATGAATACATCACAAATGATTCCGATTCAGCAGAATCAACTCCTCAAAGTCCCAGAGGCTTCGAAGGAGGTCGAGGAAGAGCTCGGTGGGACGAGGCAAAAGGAGAACCCCAAGAAGAAGCGGAAGAAGAAGAGGAGCAAGAAGAGGAGGAGGAGGAAGAAACTGAAGGCGAAGGAAGGCGAGAATAACTGGGGAAGACTTCCGCCCTACATCAGGCGGGTGGCTTTGATGGTCGCCCGCCCCCCTAAGCGACCGCCTTCGAAGGTTAAAAGGACGCAAAGTGAGAGGTTCCACATGAAAAACACTATTTATTGATTTAATTATTTATTAATTCTGATCAGTTTTAATTTATTGATTTAATTATTTGTGAATTCTCTGATCAGTTTCATTTAATTGTTGATATTAACCGATCGCTAATTTACTTTAGTTATGTCATAAGTGATTAATTCATTTACTTGATCTATCATATAATAATTCATTTACTTCATCTATCATATAAGTGATTAATTCATTTACTTCATCTATCATATAAGTGATTAATTCACATACTTTATAAGTGCTTGATTAATATGATGAATTAAATATATAAGTATATATTAATTTACTTTAATATAAGAGATTAATTGATTTATTTTATCTATTATGTAAGTGGTTAACTCATTTACTTTATCTATCATATAAGTGATTAATTAATTTGCTTTACCTATCATATACGCAAATAATGGATATAATTTATTAAATATATAACTATATATTAATCCACTTTAATATATGATTAATTAATTCACTGTTTGTATTATATGTGATTAATTAATATAATTTATTAAATATATAGCTATATGTTAATTTATTTTAATATTAGGGATTAATTAATTTACTTTGTAAGTGATTTATTCATTTACTTTATTTATCATCTAAGGGATTATATAATTTAATTTAGATATCATATAAGTGACTAATATATATAATTTATGAAATATATAACTATATATTAATTTACTTTATCAGTACTAACTGTTTATTTAATTTACTTACATTACTAATTATATAACTGACTGATTTTTCTACTTCATTAAATAAATAACAGAACGATTAATTTACGTTATTAATAAAAAACTTATTAATTCATTTGCTTTAATAATTGAGTAATTGATTATATAGTTAATTACATTCATTTAACACATAATCATCTTGAGTCAAAAGCAAAGGGAAAATGAGATTAATCTAATTATAAATTTTTTTTTCATTTTAATTTTGGTCAAAGAGGTTTCTGATCTAGATATAAACATCCGGTGAGTGTTCCCGAAGAGAGAGAGAGAGAGAGAGAGAGAGAGAGAGAGAGAGAGAGAGATACTGTTTCTTTCAGAAGCATATAACACGCAAATGCTCCTGCGTGGTAGAAAGATATTAATGGCTACGTGACACAGGTTTACGATATCTATTCTTTTTATGCATACATCTGTTACCACGACAGATAGCTTAATGCATCTGTTCCTCGCGCACCTGTTTTTCGCTGACTTTGTTTTGACCGCATGAACGTATAACGTAAAGCTTAGTTAAGATAAAGGAAATAGACAAAATAAGCACCAAAGAATTCATTGTACCCAAGTTAAAATTTACAACTGTTCAGCTAAAAGTATGTATTTTATAAGTAAAGATGAGAGAGAGAGAGAGAGAGAGAGAGAGAGAGAGAGAGAGAGAGAGAGAGAGAGAGAGATTCTTCTAAACTTTTCGAAATTATTTACTACAAAGCATCTGTAAAATTAGTTATAACATTAATATATATAGAATAACATAACAAGTAAAAAAGCTAAATGAAATCATGTCTTTGTTGTCGGTCTATGCGTAAGAGAGAGAGAGAGAGAGAGAGAGAGAGAGAGAGAGAGAGAGAGAGAGAGAGAGAGAGAGAGAGAGAGATTCTTATATACTTTTCAAAATTATTTACTACAAGGCATCAGTAAAATTAGTTGCATTGTAACATTAATATATATAAAATAACAACTAGCAAAAAAGATAAATGAAAGCATGTCTTTGTTGTGGGTCTCTACGTAAGAGAGAGAGAGAGAGAGAGAGAGAGAGAGAGAGAGAGAGAGAGAGAGAGAGAGAGAGAGAGAGAGATTCTTATAAGCTTTTCAGAGTTATTTATTACAAACTCGCTGGATTATTAGTTAGACTACGAAACTGATATGTAGAAATACACAAGTATCTAGAGTGTGAAACGAAGTCATAATTGTCCTTTGAGAGAGATTTTTATAAAAAAAAATTCAAATCTTACAAGTTTTTTTTATTCTTTTCAAGAGAGACATGGCAAGAAGACTTTTCCATATTTCTGCCTTGATTCTTTTGACGGAGGAGTCGATTTACTAAAAAATAGTTTGTGTAATTAGAACTAACAGAGAGAGAGAGAGAGAGAGAGAGAGAGAGAGAGAATCTTACCTTACCTTACAGACTTTACAGCTCGTTCGGGTTTCCCCAGGTCCCTCAGAGAGAGAGAGAGAGAGAGAGGGAGAGAGAGAGAGAGAGAGAGAATAAATTCTATTCTGTTTGTCAAAACAAAATCTCATCTATTTCCCCCACCTCTCCAGAGGCCGAGTGTGGTCACTCCTACGACGTCTGGCGCAAATCGAAATACCGCATCCGTCTCTCACATAGGGAACCGTGCACGGTCATCTTCAGGGTAATTAATAATCTTTTAAATTTATCCTTTTAGTTCAATTAGTCATCTAGTCTCCTCTGGCAGAAAGACAGCCTCTCCTTTCTTCATTTAATGCTACTGAGTGACAAACAATCCGGTAAGCCCAAATTTCCTAATCCCAAGAAAAGTACAAAGTTAGGAGATCTTTGTGAGACTGACATTCCATCTATCAGTTTATCCATCCATCTATCTAAACTATCAATATATCTATTTATAAACGTATTTATTACATTTGGCAATCACATACAGCTGGAAATATTTGCCACCCCATGTAAAGATACTCTATCTGTATTTCACGCAATAAATACTTACCACTGGGAAAACTAGCCAATCTTTCCGTCTGTCTATGTACTATCTGTCCATAAACGTATTTATTTCACATAATAAATACATCCAACAGGAAAAGCTCACTTACCATGTAAAAGATACCAGTAGTCAACCACTCAGTAATGTACGTAATTCTTCTCGTTTCATTAGGCATTCAAGGGAGCCTCCTTGAAGCTGAGCTGCAAGAAAGTGTCGGTCGGGACCTGTGATAGCGCTGAGTACCTCATCTCTGACGGGGGACACCTTAACCACAGGTGAGCTAGGAAGAATAAAAAAGCAGTAATACAGAGAGGCTTTTGTCGCTGAATGAATTCAGGTCATAGTGGATGTTTAACGATAACGAAACTGTGCTTAATGCTTCGTAGTTTACGCCTGACAAGAAATCTAACAATTTACTTTGAGTACCTTTACATTTATATCTTTTCTACCTTAAAAAGAGTATCACGCAAAGCAAACTTTCGCAAAAGATAAGGAAATCACACCATCCGAACAAGGAAAAAACTGTCCCTTGGAAGTCAATAACTACTTGGCTATCTTCGCAGGTACTGCGGCGGCGTTCCCTACACCGAAGTGAAACTGGCGAAGACGAATGAATTGCTGATGTCCTACAAGCCGTTCCTGGACTCTAGGGTACACGAAGTCCTTCCACCGGATGTGAATTGCATCGTTAAGGGCGCAAGTAAGAGCTTAGGACTTTGTCCAGATTTGTACCTTCTGTACAGGAATCCAGTCACAAATTGGCACAACTTTAAGTATCTCTGGCCCTCACATATTAACGGATGTATCTGAGAGTATATTTTCGCGATGCCAAAACATTCTTATAAATTGTACGTCACGAGAAAGTTAGCTTGTAGTTCTGTCTAAAGAGAATTTTATTTCAAAAGCGTCTCCCGGTATGGCAAATTGTTCGGCGTGAATAAGATGTTCGGGTTAAAATGTAAACCTTTGCGATACGCACGAACAAAACCAGAAAGAAAGATAGATTGCACACGGAAGATAAATGTGATAAAAATGTCGTATTCGGTGGCCATGGCAGGAGTATTAGCTTCAATAGGCATCACAGACAAAGCTTATCTTTAGCGATATCCTCGAAACAAATGAACCATTTACAAGAAATGTTAAGTTGACTCCTTATCGAAACTTTTTCGCTTAGGCTATGTAGGTATAGGGTAACTAAAAACGTTGCCAGCAATTTTCAGCTGAGAGAGAGAGAGAGAGAGAGAGAGAGAGAGGAGAGAGAGAGAGTGGTAGACGAGAGAGAGATAGAGAGAGAGAAAGAGAGAGTAGAGAGAGAGGAGAGAGAGAGAGAGAGAGATTTTCCTGTTGGAGAAACAATGGACGCATTAAGTCGGAAACATTAATATTTTGTGATAATGAGAGTCAGTGGTATCTTTACGGATAAGTCGTAATGACTAAGAATTTACTCTATTTCTTTGTTGGAATTCACAGTATCTGAAAGGATACTTCTGTGAAGCAATGGTTGCTTATGGTGACAAGCGCTGCAAAAACAATGAAATACTTAGGTAGAAACTACACTGAATTGCTTTGCTTTCAATCCCTACTTTCTAAAAAGCCGTAGTAATGTCCTCTCTAAACTATTATTGAGGGGGGTCCAGTAAATGTATTTTTCTTCGACAGAAGGCACTGGATACGTTGCCAAAGGAAACCAGATTTGTCCACTGAGTAAGTATTATTATTATTATTATTATTATTATTATTATTATTATTATTATTATTATTATTATTATTATTATTATTATTATTATTATTATTATTATTATTATTATTATTATTATTATTATTATTATTATTATTATTATTATTATTATATTCAGAATGCACACACAATTATGTACTAGTTCTCAAAAGCTCGTTAACGTCACAAAAAAGCTTCAGCAGAATAGAATTTCCATGCACTATAAGAATAGATAAAAAAAAAAGCAAAAGAATAAGCAAATAAAGATATTGAACGTAGCTTTAATTATACCATCATTCAAGCTTCTGGCAATGAAAAGTAGGACATTTTCTTTACTAATATACCACTAAATGTTCATTACGATAACAGTATAGAAACCAAAGAAAGTAAGCTAAGTCAATCTCTTTCCAACTGTTCTTATCGTAAAGGACATCGATTTCAGATATTAATGATACGCAGTTGCTTGAAGATGGGAGATTTTATATAACATTTGGTAATAAGTGACGGATAAATGATTATAAAAACTTCTATTATTAGCTAAGCTTTGATTCACATTTTGAACGTCATGACAATAGAAATATAAATTTTTAACTCGAGACAACATTTTCGAAAAAAGGCTGCGGAAAGACGACCGCAGCTGCGGAAGCTGAGAGACCTGGCTTCAATGCAAGCATTGGCTTTGGAGAAGAAACCACGGCGCGTTTCGACACAGCATCGCCTCCGCAAGAACATAATTTCACCAGCGACAATACTTCACCGAACGCACTCCATAATGCTTCCTTTTCTTCGTCTGCTTCTTCTGCGTTTTTGAATTATACATCTACTGTTTCTTCTGCGTCTACTGCCGCTGAGTCTATGGCTTTGGCGTCTACGGCTATGGCATCTACGGCTTTGGCGTCTACGGCTTTGGCGTCTACTGCAACACTGTTCCACAATACAACGACAGATACCGAGACTGCGTCAAATATCTCGACTCCGTTGTCATCGTCGGAAGGGAGAGGTCACGAATATATTCGGATTCAGGGAGGAAAACCCGCTGACATTGGCGAATGGCCCTTCATTGTGAGCGTCCAGGTCATCGTGGGTGGGTCACTGCTACCCTGCTCTGGATCGATCTTGACCTCAACGTTCATTTTGACGGCCGGTCACTGCGTGTATGATGTGTAAGTACAACTGAATAACACGTTTGACTTGGGAGGCAAAGTCTGCATTATCATTACTTTGAGCCAGAGAAATACCGATTGCTAATAATGATCACATCATTTCCAGGAAAAAGAAAAGGGACCGTATCAAAGTGGTCGCCTATGAGTATAATGTGCAGATCAAGGACGAGACTCCCAGGCAGTCGATATTGGTGAAGAAAATCATCTTACATCCCCAGTACGACTCCAAGACGCAGGTAATTTCGTAGAGATTATTGCTGTTCATGAGATTTTCATGTGCTTTTTGCAACCCTTTTGAATCAACATTAACTGTTAAAAACCATTAACTGTTAAAAACCATTAACTGTTAAAAACCGTCTATATTTAAACAGAGGTTCTCAACCTTTTTTTTGGCCCCACTGTACCCTTTCACCATAATCAGTGTCATCCCCCCTTCCCAAAATTGTCTGCCCACCTGGTTATAACAGCTGGTCTATAAATTCGCTATAAACACTTGAAAGTTAAAATAGCATGATAGGAAAAGTACGGTTTACAGATATTATTTGGTAATGCTTTAAAGGGACTAAAACACACGAATTCGCAAATGCCAGATATGCTTGTCAGTCATACAAGCTCATCCTACTCAAGCTTCATGTAATTCCTCCTTCAAAGAATGCATCGCCAGACTGACGTTTTCCAAAAAAAGAGATCTGATGAACGTTTTAGTGAAACGCAACCATTGTTTTCTCTGTGAAAGAACGAGCCATCAATATTTATCATTTTCTTCCCGTAAAGAATCGATTGATAGGTAATTTCCTGACGTATTTCATTACCAATACTTCTAAGACACATAGATCTTATTAATAATTTCTACATGGGGAATTTTAGTCACTAATTCTTGAGAGGAAAACTTGGTGAACTACAAAAAAAAAATAATAAAATAAAAATCTAACATAAATTCGCCGTAAAAGGTGTATCTGGGTAGTTTTGCTTCACATAAGACACACATAAATATATATATATATATATATATATATATATATATATATATATATATATATATAGTATATATAAGTAAAGACAAAATCCACGAAAGACTTTTCGATTTCTCGTCCTTTACTATGCAGTCGAAAGGCCTCGCAGCGGTACTCCATTGTTTTGTTTCACTTTCTTTCGTGGATTTTGTCTGTATTTATATATTCATCATGTTCCATATTTTCGTGATTCAGTTATGCACACGCGCACATATATATGCTATATATATATATATATATATATATATATATATATATATATATATATATATATATATATATATATATATATATATATATATATATATCATTCATTCATGAATCGATAGGTCCCTGAAAGAGACCATTGATTACTTTTTCGAGGTAAGCCCACTTAATTTCTGACTTCATGTAAGTTTCCACTGAGGAAGTATTTGAATTTTGTTTTTGAGGAAACAGACCTTTATCTGAAGTTCCGAGGAAGAAACGTTTCCAGAGTAAAGTATCCTGCTCTTGTTGCCTTTTAATAATATTTATCTGGTTATTACTTTTTAACAATGTCGTTTTGAAGAATTACCTAAAAAATTGGTTAAGCACGCTAGTTTGTTTCTTTCAACAGACAGCCGACATAGCGCTATTAAAGCTGAAAAAGGCTTTGGTATTTGGGGAAGGAGTTGGTCCTATCTGCATAGCACCGGAAGGAAACTATGTGGGGTCTCCAGTGGTGATCCTCGGATGGGGAAGTCTAAAGTACAGTAAGTGCCCAACTTTGATATGTCAACTTTTGGGCTTTGGCATAAAATCCGATTTTTTCGAACACTTTTCAAGGCGATACAATACAGGTTTTAAAAGTAATCTTTCATATGTATTAAAACATTTCTAACTGTCACAGAGCATTAAAAATGATTAGTTCTATTTATGCAAGTTTTATTGTAGTTTCATCAACGGATGTCCCTTTCAAACCGATTCAATTGGAAAGCACTTCTTCGTATTTGAGGCTTTATATCGCCAGCCAGTCTGTAACATTTTTGAGAGAAGGTGATTATAAAGATAAAAAATCTCTCTCTAACGTTGGTAGTCATATCAAGAATTTCTGTCATAAATTTCACACTTTCTCAAAAACAGACTCTAATAATGAAGCTGAATGTTTTTGGCAGATGGAAGAGACCCAGACGTCCTCCAGGAAGCAACTCAGTTCGTTGTTGATGTCAACGAGTGTGCCAAGAATTACTCTTCTCTGCCTCCACAAGATCAAGAATACCCCATTACCAGAGACCACGTAAGTATGATGACTAAGTAGAGAGTGACATTCGGTTAGAATACTGGGCACAAGTGAGTGCTTGCGTTATATTTGCTCCTTTCCTGCGTTCACCAGTATTTGCTGGCTGCCTGCGTCATCATAAACCCCCTTTCTTCTTCTCACCAAAGCTTCTCTCTGTTTGAGGAGATGACAGAACTGATCCTAAGAGCTACAACAGTGATTTTTGGTCCTTTATGTATGATTTGTATCTGGTTTGTGAGCATGTAAGTGTTGGGGCTGATTATATGTAAATGGTCTGGATTTCTTCCTCAGCACAAAATCATACTCATGGGATCTTGGCTTTATCAGCTCAATATTTCAAATTGGGGATAAATGTCCACTTTTTCTGTAATGGACTTAACTAACTGTCATACAGGCTGTTAATTAGTTTATTATCAGTTCAATTCCTTTCAGTTGTGTGCTGCAGCACCGGGAATCGACAGTTGCGAGGGGGATTCCGGAGGCCCAGTCTTGGTACAAATTGGAACTTCTTGGTATCAGGTAAAGGTCAATGTTTCAGAGGAACAAGCTGGTTTGTTTGTTAGGTAATTTCAAAACGAGTTTTCCCAAGAACTGAATAACCAACAACTTATTATTTATGTTGCATTAGCCCTCATGAAATTACAGTGAATTATGTGTAGCATAATGCACTACAGCCGTGACTGATAACTTTTCCTTGCAGTTGGGCATTATATCCTTTGGTTTCAAGTGCGCCGTGCCTGGCTTTCCTGGGGTCAACACTTTGGTTCCCAGTTATGCACAGTGGATCTTCGCCAGAATAAAAGACAGCACATGCGACTAGCTGGAACCTTGTACAGTGAGTTTCTCCAGCAAGTGAGGAAGCCTTGATGGCGCCACAATGCATGGAATGCAGTATTATTCCAGTCAATGACTGGCGTACACTAATGCATTCAGTGAATGCTGTTATGAAATTCAACTGATAGCTAGATCAATTCTCAAGAGCCAACATGCCACCACCAACAAAATCAAGGAGGGACGCAGGTGTCACTCGGATCTCCCATAGATAGTGACCCCAGCAAAGTTCGGGGGTAGTTATCTACGACTAATATTTGTTTGGGGTAATTATATTTACGATATTTAGTCTTTCGTTTATGTTTTTACAGTAATCCCCAAAGGGACTGTACTGAAGACGCCGCAAAGGTGGATACCTACCGGGTTAAAACCCGTTGAGGTCACTATCTAGGAATGGTGAGAATTATTTGATATGGGTTACCGTTCAGATGAGTCTAGTATACATATCTGGTCTACAGCGGTTATGCTGGTTAATTTTTCATCTTTATTTATATTGTTTAAGTTTTTGCGTGCATAACTGTATACATGCAAGTCGTGTGTAGCACATTCTCATAGGAGTGTGCTCTGGCTGTTGCCTTTGTGGAAATACTCCAGCGAAAAGAAAAAAAAAACGATAAGTTTCAGAATGATAATGTCTCGTGAAACGTTGAAGTGTGCATGAGGAGACTCATTTACCTACATAGTAAGCATAATAATCTGTTTCCAAATCTCGTCTAAGCTTGACTTTCATACAAGGATTTTCCCCTCGTTTACGTCATAAAGAAAATTGCAGTAAGTATTATTATAAATTCTTTTCTAAGTAAAATTTACATCACCTAGAATGGGTGAGCCATGGAGTGGTTATCCCATATATCATCCTAGGTGACTGATTTTATTTAACCAAAAAAAGGAAAAAAAGGTATTGAAAAGCACATGCCTTTTTATTATGATTCTTCACACTTTAAAACATAGAGAAACAAACAAGTTCTATCAGTAGTTTTCACAAATTTAGTAAAATAATGTTTTTTTGTCCTTTTTTTTATATATTTTTGGTGCCTCCGATATTTTCAAGAATTGTAAAACCATGAGCGCGAAGGCATTCACATCTGTGAGGTCACTCAACTGGTGGACGTACAAATTTGATTAAAATTTCCCGCATGAGAAAATTTAATAATTTTTTTCATAATTTTGCTGTTCATTAATCTGAAAAAGATTCTGAAGAATAAAAATGATGAATAAAAATGATTAAGTGAATGCGAATATCTATGGGTCATATATTAAGGTAAATTATTTCTAGTATTGAAAGAAGTGGAATCTGAAGTGGACTTCTCGTCATTGACGGGTTGAAATATCACAATTGTAATAAGACCAAATATTATGCTATTGTTTGTAAGTGATTGTTTTGATTTTTCTTGAAGACAGGTCGTTTTCCTTGATTATATCATGAGCGCACGTCGTATACTACGATACTCAGTTCCCGAGACTCAAAATTCTGAACAGAGTGTTTTCATTACGAAGCGTAGATTAGCTAAACAGTGATATGCACAACACAGTTTTATACACATCCCTCTACGAATGTTTTTGTACCTGACGAAAAAAAAGAAGCCTCCTGCAGTTACGTATGTAAATAGCCTTATTTATTTTGCCATATTTGTTCTGGATAGTACAAATACCTGAACTCTGTCTAATGTGTCTGATTATATTTTTCAAAAATATAATGTTGTATTTTTCACCCTATTTTTAAAGAATTAGGAGGGACTAAAATCCTGGTACTACAGAGAGCATATTCTCACAAATGTTTATCTTTCCTTATTGAATCTCCCGTCCTGGAGATGTTTGACCATATATGGTAAATACTTTATATTTAACTTTGTTGAATAAAAAATGAGCACAGGAGAGTATCACAGGCATATATCAGGATTATGAAAAAAGCAAATGAATACCTTATGGATTTACAAAGAAACGGGAGAATCATTATTTCTTTGATCTACCTTTAGGCAAATTTTGGCTTCACTGCAAGCAAGGCAGTTTCTTTTGATATATTTGCCAGAAGTTTACTTTTATAAATAACAATCATATCAGTAAAATGTATCTTTTCACAAAATCTGAATTAAAACTCAAAGAAATTTTCTCTGTCTATTTATACATGAATGTCTTTCTACAAAATAAGTCTATCATTAAGGCTATCCCAGGAGTTGCCATTGCAACACTGAAATTGAAATGGCATGAAACTTTTGAAGTGACATAACTACAGAAAAAACGTAGTTATTACAGTTTAAAAGACTGATTTTACCTATCGTCCAAAAAAAGTAGAAAATTCACATAGGCTTTTAATTTTTACAATTGAAGGATTACATCAATTAATGCTCTCGTAGGGAGGAACACTAGAAAAAAGCGCTCGGCATCTGAAAGTTTTGGCTGGAGGACAGAATCTTCGAAAAATGAACTGGAATGAACTGAACTTGAATGAACTGGCAGTTTTAAAGTGTTACTATTAAAAACCATATTATACCCGTTGGTGGTTTTGTCATTTAACTCGTAACGATTAACTCTTGGGCATGCACTTGCATTATTTATAAATTCAGAAATACTGGTACCATAAATGAGGAAATTAAGGACCAAAACTGAGACGGAATTATTCCTAAAGCCATAACTAGTCAACAGCTTGTAAGATTCATGTTGAAAAATTTATGACGTTCTATATAAATCCAGAAATAAATAAATAAATATATGAATAAATAAATAAAAGAATTAGCATCTGAAGTGACAACATATAACAAATTGTATACCAGTTTGTCAAACCCGTAGCAAATATAACTGAAGGACGTCAGTTCACAAATACGATTTTCATTAGAATCATCAAAGAAAAGCATTAGAATTAGATCATAAATTCACCTCAGAAACCCTTTCTAAGAACTACGTAATATTCCCTTGCAAAATATTTCGAGCCATTTGCCCACCTGAAAAATTTTTTACAGTTGCAATAATGCCTAAAACTTATAATTTAGATATTCTTCATCACAAAATCAACGTCAGCAAGACAGGATACTGTTGGCTATCGACAGGAACCCGATGACACAGAGTCTAGGATCCACTGCTTGTAAGAAGAGACTCTTGTGTAAACGCCGGGGTAGCCAACTTCAGCACAGCCTATGCCAAAGCTCACGATTCCAATCTGATGTTGGGATGGGTAAATAGGCAATTTTATGTTTATTAAGGGTAACTTTCAGATTAAATAACTCTCAAACAACGTACAAAGATATCATTTGATTAATGCGAAGTGCTTCATTGGAATCCATTTCTCTCTGCGCTAAGCTGTTTATGTTAATTTTTTTCGACAAAAACTATTTTGGCATTGTACTTTTCATTATGGAGACAGAATCAAGCCCCTGTCATTTGATAATGTAGCACCAGTCAGGATACAAACTACCTGGACTATTTGCAGTTCACTGTTTGGCAAATTGCGCAACTAGGAATGTTTCCATTTCCAAGTTCCGGAATGATCTTCCTACTTCTCATTTTCTGTAACCTTAACCACTTTCATTTTATCTTGAGAATGGGACTCAATTGCCTCATATGTTTCTTCCATGTTAATAGTATGGCGTCTACCATATAAATCTTCAGTTTAGGTACTGAACTCACACATTGGAAACCAGCTTATCAGGGAATGAGAGGGAATGAGAAAGGAGGGGTTCCTGTTCTTTAAAAAAAAAACATATTCATCATTCTCATGGAAATTGGAATCTAACAAAAGCGGGAGATATAATAAAATAATGACTAATCCATGAAAGAATTCCTTACAAAGATAATAATCTAAAAACAAATATTCAAACTAATTCAGAACCACTACTGGCACTGTTGCTCCTAAAAGCTGTTTCAGAATCACGGTGTTCCGGTCTGAGTATGTTGATTTATGAGATTCAGGCTGTCAAGCCAAAGGGACACTAAGGTTATTGAGCGTTAGGATAGTAAAGAGAGAGAGAGTCAAATCCAGAAAATAAAGGCGATGAAGTACAAAGATCTAAAGGTCGAGCTGGAAGACAACTCCACAGTTGCTTTCAGAAGCAATAGTTATAGTTACAGAGGCTGGACAGCAAGATTGAAGACAGGAAGCAGGAGAGGAGGCAAAATAAAAGGGTAAAAAGTGGTTGCAGTTAGGGGCCGAAGGGGCGCTGCAAACGACCCTTTAGTAAAGCCTACATTGCAATAAGCAGGGTTTAATGACGGGTTCTGAATATGTTAAGAAATATATAAAAGAAAAAGACTGCAATTGAACTACAGAGCACATACACTGATAAAGGAATAGAATTCATGGATTAATAGATAAAACTTCTCATCAGTTTGTTTTCTTTCTCTGAAAAGAGCATAGCTTACCATTGACCAAGTTTTGCCTGTAAGGATCATTAGAGGACCGCCGGAGTCTCCCTGACAGGCATCCTTTCCAGGAGAAGCAGCACAGATCTATAGGTTTTGAAACAAAAAAGAAAATTGCTGTATAAACTTCTATTCCAAATGTAATAAGGTGAGAATAGCTTTAAGCCTGATAGATTGTCAAGCAGGGGCAACGGGCAGTTCTTTGTATTGTTACTAAAGATTAAAAACCAATGTGCCAGACAGCTTTCTCAATCGGAGATGAGAGGCGACTTTTTTTGCAATTACTCTTGTGTGTGTGTGTGTGTGTGTGTGTGTGTGGTTAGAGCAAGAAGAAGAGAAAAGGAGACAAAATTTGTGTGAAAGACGAATAAACCTCCCTTTAGAGATTCGTTGTGCTTCCATCTTTATCCAAGGATCTCTATAGCATTTAGTTTACTGCGCTGTGAAGAAAATACTCTTTGGATTAGGCTCTTTTTATGACAGGTCAATATCTGAATTCCCATTAATTATCCAAAGGTTTTCAGAAATGATGGAAGTACTTACATCCATTCCTTATTGCTAGTTTTACTGCACATTGTCCCCTTCACTTTTCAGCTCATTATCATCTTTAATTTGCAGACTATTTTAGTACTCTTTTCTTATTTTTGACAGCTTGTTGATTTTTGTTTATTACACCTAGAGCTCGTAGAGGCATCAATGAAAAGAACAGGTAAAACCCACCACAATATGCATTTAGGATCACTTTTTATAACGCTCTACTCAACCTTTTCTGAGATTCCCTTAGAACCGGGTGTACTGTTACTGGAGGGTCCCCTCCCCTTACCCCTATTATTTGTATCGTGGAGATAAATGGGAATTACAGCATGTAAAGATAGGACACAAAACATGAGTGACTAACGTACAAATGCATGTTAAATGTAAAAATGATCAAATATGTGAACTGAGATTCTCTTTATGGAGAAAACAATGCCTTTTGAACTCACGTTGGTAGTTTTGACAGTGAAGGACGCCTTAGAGTACGACTTCTTGCACTTCCCAAGAGGCTGAACTTTCACGGCCACTTCCTGCAGTGTGCTTGGAAGTGTTCCCGCTGAAATTATGGTAATATTTATCAATCAGGCCGTTGCATCTTTCCGTAAACAGGCGTACTTTAATTTTAACACGAGTGTTACAGATCTATAAAGCTGTACGGCACAGATTTGATTTAGAAACATCCGGTTGTTAGGTAAAAAAACATAATAGTAGGATGGCACTGATAATACAAAGGGTTTTGAAGGAGAGTTATGAATAACAGTGATGTCCCTTACAGTAGCTGAGAGTTCCCCAACCGGCGACGCGGGCCACTTTTCCATCGAAGTTAGTCTGGGTTGGGAGGCAAATGGGCTTCACGTTTTTTGTCCACTTCAGGGGTTTCTTCAGAACAGCAATGGCAATGTCATTCATCTTGAACAGAGAGGAATTTGTGTAAGATACTGCTAATAAGCTGATTTTCTTTTTTTGCTACATAGTTGTTTGTAGATTCACACGTAAATTAAAAATATGATAAGACTTAAAGTTAAAAAAACAACAACCTAGTAATTAAAAGTAGTTTCCAATGAGAATTGCAGGCACGTTTACACGCATACTGCTTATGAAAGGCTGTAAATATCTAGAACGGAAAACATTTAATAAGTCTGATGCATTCATCATATTATTACATGTGAAAGTGTATATATATTATGTGTAAATAAATGCGCTTCACCTAGACGTTGGTAAAAAGCTGGTTTTTAGGAAGAATCAGAGAGTATTGGATAGATGGCGTGAAAGAGGTACTGGATTGAGAGGCCTTGATGCCTAAGAAACAAGATGCACTAGGTCTGGAGCTCATGAATCTTCTGCATAAGAGGATGAAAAATCATGGAAAGTTTCTGTACAGAGTTCGTCGTGGGTTTAGCAGTTTAAATGTGAATCTGGCAATGTCTGTTCTTATTTTTTCGCTGCAGCCACCTCCTGGTAAGTGATATGTTTGATGTCGAAAATCTGAATATATTTACTTATACGCTCTTTCCATTTATGTGGGGTGGCTTTGCTGGCCGCATGCTTAAGCCGACAGAGGCCCAGCTGGCATCACTGCAATAAGCCTAAAGCCATTTACCTACTATTTTCCCACTTTTTATACTGATTCGCAGTGATACACTCCGACTTATAATTGCAGAAAGATGTGATCCATATTCCTGTTAAGCTCAAAACCCTGTTACTTATCACGATTGGGTTATGATATCTGTAATGCCAGTATGACACCAGTACCATATGCCATGATACTGTACAGTGTCCTCACGATATACCTCAATACTATTTTGATACTAGTTTGAAGGGACTTGAAACTATGACGAACAACCAATACTTTGGAGCAATGTGTCACGACTTGCCAAGACTCAGCTAACCAAGAGTGACTACAAGTCATGGCACGACATCCATGCAGGCGTCGTCTTGTGGTGTTCATGTAGACACAAAGTTAGCATCTTGGTAGGGTGTGGTGGCGCCTTAGTCATGGGGAACTCGTGACGACATTGTGGTAGAATAGTAACAATACTTGACCCGCTTAGCTTATAACGTGGAATATGAAGACAACGCATTTCTCTTTAGTGCTGTATATAATAAAAAATGTTAGGGTAAAGTATTGTTATCATTATGATGTGGCAACTCTGCAATAATGTGTAACCAACCCTCCAAACGCTAGGAATTTTGTCAGATCTGTTGAAATTTGTACCATGCCAAAAAAAGGCGATGAATTGTTTGTGAACTTTTATAATTGTCCAGCACTTTCCTCAGAAACATCTATAACACCCATAGGACCTTTATTCGACATGCTAAGGTGTGACATTACGGTGAACCGTCATTAATGGAGTTGTGGGGGCGGGGGTTGGCTAGGGTGGGTGTGAAAAGGTCCACAGTGTTCTGCCCTACTCAGAAATCAAACCTGGTGAGGTGGGTGTCTCGTTATATGAATTTCCAATATACTAACTTCCGGCTCTCTCTGATTGTTGTCTTACCTGATTTATAGAATCATATTTAGGGTGCTGAAAGTAATCTTTGGCAGTTATGACTTGGGTGACAGCTTCAGTGGAGCTGTCTAGATTATGCTCTCCAGCCGTGATTACCACCTCTTTGATTCTAGAAGAGAAGGAGAGACAGAACTCAACTAAAATAGTCCTGAAACACAAAGTTACTTTGAATTCTCATGATAAAAGCAGAGGTATTAATCAGAGAAAACTCCTTTTCCCGTAATCACTGAATACTAAGGGAGTGCATTTTACTGATATAAATATTGGTGGGCATATGAAAAACCAGAATATATTCAAGTATTAGGGTAAATTGTTTTGAAAGAATTCATGCTATTTTGCTCGTCAAAATAATTGGTTGATGGACCTCATCTTTCCTCCTCAAGATTAAAAAAAACACACTTGATTTTCCAGGCTTTCACCAAAGATTGTATCGGGAAGACTGTTAGTTGAGGGGGGAGGGGAGGC
Organism: Macrobrachium nipponense; assembly: GCF_015104395.2. NCBI lineage: Eukaryota > Metazoa > Arthropoda > Malacostraca > Decapoda > Palaemonidae > Macrobrachium > Macrobrachium nipponense. The sequence continues at coordinate 41,771,796 of NC_087202.1, read as the reverse complement.
AAAGCGAAACTGGATCGTTTAAGCCTTAATGAGGGTCCAAACTGTTCAAAACGTTGTATATAACAACAGAATCTAATGGTTACATCGGGAAGATTGTTAAAATCCTAAAAATTGACAACCCACATTTTGCAACTGTATAATAGAACCAATGCCCTTTTAACTTCTTTGCTCTTTTTTGGATACGCTTGTCACTATAAAGCCTGAAGATCCAAATAATATTATATATATCTATATATATATATATTATATAATATATATATATATATAGATATATATATATATATATGAATAACTTGATCACGAAGTATATACAACGTGATGCTATGTATAAATAAAGGTGATGCCACGGAGGAAAATTGAAAGGCCAGAAAACCAAGAACTTTCGGTCTAACACTAAAGGGTCATGTTAGACTGAAAGTTCTTGGTTTTCTCGCCTTTCAATTTTCCTCCGTTGCATCACCTTTATGTATGTATGTACATATACATATATATATATATACATACATATATATATATATATATATATATATATATATTATATAAAATCGTGGACAGAACTTACCCACTAAATTCGAAGCAATGAGCTGCCGTGACCACATGCTGTTTGGTGACGATGCTTCCACCGCACTCCATAACAGATCCCACGTCATAAACCCGAACTAAGACTAGCCACGGATAGGCGCCCTGGGAAGCTTCGCTTCCTCCAACGATGCGGGTTCCAGCAAGACTCCTTGAGGAAACTCCACACACTGCGAAATGAACGCGAGTTTCTGATTTTCATTCTAGAGTAAATGTGAATGTATACATATATATGTATACACACTTTTAGGTTTGCTATGCGGATAAAAAAGAAACATTTCTAATTTGTTTAAATCTGAATTAGTTTCTCAGAGCACCGAGATTTTTCGTTTCAATTCTTTCAGAGAATCGTTCCTCACAAGCAGGCAGACGCCGATTCTAAAACTCTTGGCGGGAGTAAGGCCAACAGAAATGGGAAAGGAGCAGCCTCCGCTACGGCATCAAAATTTATACATATAAACTTCTGTTTCGATTTGTCATTTTTAAGACAAGATTTGTTTTTTTATAATAAGGTCTGTATTTGGCTATCTATCTTCCTATCACTCTCTTGAAATTAAATTACATACTTTTTTCACAATTCGTAGCCTGGGCGCTACTGCTGCCACTGCCACTGCCACTGCCACTGCCACTGCCACTCCCTGACACTGCCACTGCCACGCCACTTGCCATGCCACTGCCACTGCCACTGCCACTTCCAGAACCTCCTCCTCCATTCATTTCTGAAACATACAAAAAAATAAGATAGAATAAAAAAAAATAGATAAACTAAATCCAGTGATATTAAGCCTTCAGCTATAACACAAAAATATCTGAAGTTTTATTTGTTAAACCCATGAAAGGGGAGTATCCGAATTAAAAATAAAGCTAGATTATTAGTAATTTCAGACACGTAGGCTAGCTAACTGGAGCACATTAAGTAGAAAGAGTGGTAAGCGATCTAAGCCTTTAAACGGCATAAAAAGCCTAGTCTGGTCCTCAGGATTCGACCATACTGATCAAGACACAAGTAGACATATCTACAACTTTAGGTTTCAGGTAAAACAGCAGGGTATCTATAACCAAATTAGATATCCCAGATGATAAAAAGGACGATAAAGTGCAAATTCTAGCATTTTAAGAAATGTTCCAGTCTCTGCTTCATAACCCAAGACTAAATTTCATATACTTTTTTGAACGGTTAGCTAACTGCATGTGTAGTTTCGTGTGCGGACAGAATGTCGAAGGACAGAGTGTCGAAGGACAATGTGCCGAATGGACAAAGTGTCGAACAAACAAAGTATCGAACTGCCAGTGTCAAATGATAAAACCGAAGAGAGAGAGAGAGAGAGAGAGAGAGAGAGAGAGAGAGAGAGAGAGAGAGAGAGAGAGAGAGAGAGATAAAAGTATCCAATTGACTACGGACTGAAATTAGTTGTTATCAAATTAACCTTTAACTATATAACAATGTTTACATTGATATATCCTTTACATATTGATTCTAGAGATAAAGAGACAGAATAAAGTATCAAATTGTCAAATTAGTTATCAAAATTACATTCGATGTCATTCAAACAAAAGTAAAGTATTCAAAATTTTATTTATAAGGAAATATAAGATATGAAAATAAAATGTATTGATGTATTAAAAAAACTTTTTATCAAAGAATTACAATCATTCATCAATATTAGCCTAAAAGCATTAAAATTTTTATTTATGTGAAAATATAAAAGTATGAAAATACAAATGCATTGATGTTTAAAGAAACTTATCAGTAAAGAATTACAATTATTCATCAATATCAGCTTAAAAACATTAAGAATTTTATTTATGAAAAAATATAAAATATGAAAATACCAAATATAAAAATTTAATGTATTAAAAAAACTTGCATCAATATTTGTTTAAAGATTGTGAGCGATGGCTCTGAGATATTCTAATCCAAGATTGACGTCGTATGTATCAAAAATACTTTTTAGTCTTAAGATAAGGATAGCTTATTTTTTATATATTTTTTTCTTACATCTCTGCCTTGTCGAATTTGCTCTAGAATTATTTCAGTACTGGCCTGCTCCATACGTAGTTTTCGTAAAAGCTTGTCCTCTTTAGGGTGGCAAATCTTCACTCTTCTATGAAATGCATTATGCCAACCTTCAACGGAGTTATTGGTCCTAGGCAAATCGTTTGCCACTCTTTCGTGAACTGACCATAAGTCAATTTCATTCAATGGCTTTCTTCTCCTTCCCCTCTGAACGATTCCCAGCCATGTAGCTTCAAAATATTGTAAAAATTCTCCTAATATTTCATCGGTTTCTTCGTCAAAAGACTCCATTAACTTATTGAACGGAGTACAAACATCACAGGGAGGAACAAATGCGATGGCCTGAATTTGCTTTATAATAAAAGCATTATTGCGCTCGTTATACCATGTCTGCAACCCAAGGGCTTGGATTTTCCTCCACAACACTGTCCGAAGTGAAAGAACAATCCATAAATTGTGGCTTCCGGGAAAATTATCCTCATTTGGTTGATGGCCGAGCGTTCAAAATCAGCAGTAATGGAAACAGGATTTAATTGCTTTTCATGCAAAAACTATAAAATGATGGAATAAGTAGTCTCATCTTTGTTATCGGTAATGCAGTACACTAACGGTAAAGTCATATTTTGATCAATAAGACCATGAATGGTATATAGTTGTTTTCCATTTGGAGCCGACTTGAAGGTTCCATCACAGAACCATCTTCTATTGGACCTCAAAGTGTTGACATTCTGGGTTGTTGAATATATTTTTACACCATTTTCCATTATGGAGGGTTTGGTAGAATGGAAATGAATTGAAACGTTTGAATCTCGAAGGGAGTTAACTGGTGAGTGAAGCTCTAACAGAATGCATACTGTATATATGTAAAAGATATATTAGTGTAAACAATGTTATATAGTTAAAGGTTGATAACAAGTAATTTCAGTCGTTAGACAATTTGCTACTTTATTCTCTCTTTCTCTCTCTCTAGAATTGATAACAACTAATTTCAGTCATTATACAATTTGGTACTTAATGCTCTCACTCTCTATCTCCGACTTTGTCATTTCGACACATTGTCTGTTCGACACATTGTCAGTTCGACACATTGTCTGTTCGACACATTGTCCGTTCGACACTTTGTCCATTCGACACTTTGTCTTTCGACACTCCGTCTTTCGACACTCTGTCTTTCGACACTCTGACCTAATACCGTGTAGTTTCACAGTACACACGTATGAAATGTAATTTACTCATGTCATGAAGTTAATTCATAGAAAAAAAATATTCAGAAAGAACTTGAAATTACTTTTTATTTTTGTAACATTCACTAGTTCCAGTTCTCGGTGCTAGTACGTTTCATCATTATTATGATGTTAATCACACATTTTTTTTTATTCTCTACATCTGCCACTTATTTCTCAAGAAATTTTCATTGTCTTGTCGTGTTTAGCAAGATGCTTTCTGAACATATAGGGTTGATTTTTTTTAAAGAGCTACAATGTCCGTATTGAAATTACTCTAGGTATATGGACTGAGCAATGGTATACCATGCCTATTTGAGATATTGTCGATCTGGGTACGCTACGATCAACAGTAAAGATCAAGTTTGTCATCGTAAGATTTTCTTTACACAAAAAATGGTACAAGGCCGCATTTATCTCACAGTAAATCGTTCTGCAGATGATATATTTCCTTCTTTCTGTAGTGAACAGGAACTGCCAATAAGTTTTCTGAAAGCATTCACTTGTCTACCACTATTTACCAGCTCGTATCAGCTGCGAGGAATTCCATCGCCATACAATTGACACTCACCTTGTTAACTTCCCTACATCTCCCCTTTCCGGTCATTAGAGCCTGAGGACATTTCGTACTATTTTCCCTTGACATCCTTTTTGCTTTACCATCTACAAAAGATAGGATATCTGTACATAGTGCGTTACTTTGACTAGCCACAGTCTTTCCTCCTAGTTAGGAATTCTTTTTAAGAAGTGTGGCAATGGACACTGCCTTTGCAAATGACTTGACTTCTGACTATCCTCATACATGACCATAGGATATGAGCAAACATTTCAATGCATTCTGACATGCGTTGAGAGTCTGTTGACGAGTTATTCATTGGTACCATCCGTGAAATATTAGAATTTAAAAATCTTCATTTTTTTTTATTCTTAGTTTCCTTTCAAAGCAGAGAAGTTCGCGAACGCTTCTTTCTCCCCTTTTTCTTTCCTCACTCTGGTCGAGAAATACTTTTCTTCACACGAACAACCAGTATATGAATGAATAAATCATAAGAAAACTTCAGGAATGGAATCTCTTGATAATACTTACTGACTCCCGCAATCGTACAGTGAATCCTGGATTTGGCAGCCCTTCCCGATAAACGCTCATATAGGAAATAAGCATTTTGTGCTTGTGTTAGTTGCTGTGGGCCTGCTTTTCCGCAATATCTGCAGAGTCATTCATTTTTACAATCTTCATCAACAGGTAATTATGATTCACCGTCATTATCTACTTATTAGTAATTCAATATCGACACTTCATTGGTATTAAATCATGGAAAATACTTATCACTTCTTATAAGTCAAGACCTTCTGTGATTCGGCTTTTAGCAAGACAATAATAGTTTTATAGTGCAAACTTACAATTGTTCTTCATTGCCGTCGTGGAGGTACAGGTACTCGGTGCTGCATTCTCGAAGAGATAATCTTTTGCACTTCACGTTCAAAGCAGCGCGTGAAGTTGTCTGAGAATAGAGCATAAATTCCATAAGTCAAGAGTATGCTGCAGTTAATTAAGTGGTGTGTGTCCCTACCGTTATATTTAGCAAAAAGACAGTGAAATGTAATGGCAAAATTCATTGTTACGTCAGCTAGATAAAGCTGTTTTCGGAAAAGGAACTCATGTCTAAACCTTCCTATTCCTACCTTGGTGAGGCCAGATTAATTTCGTTATCAGATTAGAAAGAGGTTCCTATATCTCTGATAAAGTGGAAAATAACGATGATCCTTTCTGGCGGTGGACATGGTCCTTCCTGTCTCACTAAACAGTTTTCTCAAAATAAAGTTTTGTTTTGTTACAGTGCTCAAACTAGATGGCCGTAGTGATGTGCTACAACGGTTAATTTTCTCGTGAAGTCATTCCAGCAATAACGCTTTGTTTGCAGGATCTCGTTTTGATCGCCATTGTGGGTGCCAGAAGCAAAATCCACCGACTGCATTTTGTATTACTTCACTGGGATTCTCTTCATATTAATTACACGTATTATACATCTGTTGGTGTTCACGGTACAACAGCTGCGTTGTTCCCCACTTGCGTTTATGTGGTTTTCTTTCTCACCTTTATTAATGACGTCCTTCGATCTACCTGTTCACCCATAAAACAGCACTCCATAATAATGACCAAATATAGAATATGAATATTATTTTCCTTGAATACATTAGATATACATACATACGTACTGTACACGCTTCAACGCATACTACACATTCGCATGCATACTTAGAAAGAATCTCTTTTAAAGACTAAATTTTTATTTGTTTATTTTTTGTACCTTATCAACTTGGTGCCGCCAATGGATAAAAAAAAATTTACTGTCTAACGGAATTCCGTTTCAGCTTCAGGGCTACGAAGCAAGCAACTCACCTCGAATGTAATTTCGCAGGTCGCAGACTTTCTTGGTAGTTTGAAGGTGAGTTTGTCGCCCACATCCATTGTATAGGAGTTTCCACAAGATGCAGATGCTGTAAGATTGAAAGTCGTTGAGGACAGTGAGTTAGCAGAAACTGTATCGATTAGCTTCAACGAATGAACACTTGTGAGCGCAAGCCGATTATGCACAGTTCATTTATTTTATTGCTGATTGAAGCTCTCTACAAAATCAGAGAGCTTGAATCAGTGGTTTAGTAAAGAAGCAAAAGCCGATGTCCCTTCGAATCTTTCATAATTCAAATCAAAATCCCTCTCAGGTAATTAAAGGGAATAATAGTCCACGTTCTTTTACGGACCTAAAGAAAAAGGGATGGCTTGGTTCAACAAAATACCCTTCCAAATCACAACAAACTTACATGACTTGTGGTTAGAAAGAATCGAACTGCATCACAAAAATGTGTGGCAAGAGGCCCTGTTCAAGTATAGCCACCTTAACCTGACAACAAGTATTACCTAGAAAAATTTAAAACGTACAATGCCCATCAATGATTCATAAAGTATATATGCAATTTGACTGTTTGTTAAGTCAACAGTATTGTCAAACACATTTCCCTTCGATATATTTTGAGAAGCTGAATTCAGCTCCATTCCTTAAACGTGTTGTTATATGGGACATATTTCTTAGCTCAATGACCTCTTTCGTTGTTTCATTTGTAATAAATATTGTCATTTGTGAACGATATAGTACTAGAAGGCATTATATTCCCCAACAGTAATCTTGTCTACTCCCGTATGTAGAGATGCATGTCTGACCGACTCCAGAACATGAATGTGTTGGCATGGTATATTTGGGAAAAATTTGTTTTAGTTATAATGGGTCTATATGAACGGGGAACTGTCTAGAAAGTTTTCTGAATACTTAAAGTGTAAAATAGAAAAATAACTCGAAAAAATGTTAAAACTGGTATTAACTGCGGTATTAGTAAAAATTTGTATTAAATTATCCAGTTTAAATCTAACCAAGATGTTAAAAAAAAAAAAAAAATGGAAGACTGAAATTTTAAAAATTCCTTACTTTTATTACCCCTGAACTGTCCTGCACTTTTCCACGAATTCTTTCTCCTTTTCTTCTTATTTTTCCCTTGTTTACCGGCGTACTGTTGTGTCTTCCTGTTGGAATAATTCCCGTTAGGTTTCTTTGTTTTTCCGCTGTCGTCGTCGTTGCTACTTTCCTCGCTCGACGATCCATTTCCATCCCTTTTGGATTTATTATTTTTTCTATACGTATTTCTGTGAATTTTTTTTGATTCCCTTTTCCTTGGCGCTTGCTTCTTCCAGGGATAAACATTTGCTTCATCACCTGGAACCCTCTTCTTTCGTTTTCCCGAGTTACTGTGCTTATTTTGGTCGCTGGATTTCCCGTTTTCTACGGTTGCGTTTGTTGGTTTCGGTCTCTGAGCACAAGAGAGTTGCATGGTAGTGTTCTGGGCTTCCTGTATCGTTTCCTTCTCGTGGATGCATTTTATGAAGTTTGCGCCAAATTCGGGGATTTTTCCGAAGTCCTTGGGTACAAAAAAAGATATTAAAACTATAAAACTTACACTCATACTATATATACATCCTTATACATACCGTTTCCTAGATGAAGTTTTAAAAGACCGTAAACGTGAGCGGTCGAGCTACGCATATAACGCTTATATGTCTTGTCAAATAGTAATTAAAACAATAATTAACTGTTATGTGGATTCCCTTTTCTAAATATGAGTTTCCTTCTAAGTTTATTATAAAAGAAGGTTTTTATAAAGCTACTTATGTAAAGATTTAAAAGAAAATGAAACTGATAGACAAAGTATACGCCAATCAGTTTGATGATTTGGAAGTTTTGGTCCTAAGTTTTCATGTCTTTATATTTCTTTTGACAAAAACATTGTTAAATATTCTAGAGTACATTACACATAACTACAGAGAAGAGAAATGAAAATGTGGAGTTTATAGCCCTAGTTTCAGCAACACGCACCTGTCGCTTTCTTCCACACTCCCCTCATAGGGAATGAATACACAGAAGAAAGTAGGGCAGCACACACATTATATAAATAATATACAATATATATATATATATGTATATAATATATATATATATATATATATATATATATATATATATATATATATAATATATATATATTATATATATCCAACGAAGGGAAAAAGAGAAACTAAAAAAAAATTGACATTAATAATAATAGTAATAATAACATTACTTACGCCCTGGCTCCTTCTGCCTCTAGTTTCTTTTCCAAATTGTCTAAAAGCAATGCCATTATATAAGGACGCGTAAGGCACAGGGCCTGTCTCCTTCTCTGTGCTTGTTACCTCCTCCAGGAGGAAGGAGAGCAAAATCTTGATTAGGAAGAGGAAGAGGAGGTTCATGCTTGCAGACTTCCGTGACCTCGGTTCCTATCTTGAGTGCCTTGCAGTGAGGTCAACACACCGATAACCTGAAAGAGAATGAAACGTCAAATTTAAACGTGTTAGACTATCTCCGGTAACAGTTTCAGCGCTGATAGGGAGAGTGTCAGTCAGAACGTCAGCCCTGGTAGAAATGGCAAAATCCATGATGCAGTGCCTTCCCGCATCAATGACTGAAAACTGTCAGATATAATTTATCTATGCCAAACAGAGCAACTTACCTTTAGATATATTGAAAATACCATAAACTGGTACCAGCCGCAAGGGGGAACTGCCATCAGTTCACCTCACGTGGTGCACTGTAGCAATTACTTAAGGATCTATGCTAGGTGTTGCTCCTGTTACAGATTTTGAAAGGTGTAACAGGCAGAACACCTAGCAGTTACACCATGAAACAATTGATAGAGAGGGTGGAAAGTCAGATAGAAGAAAGAGAATATGAACGGAGGTACAGTAATATAAAAGAAAAGAGGTTGTAGCTAGGGGCCGAAGGGACACTGAAAGGGCCCTTAATACCTACAGTGCACCACGTGAGGTGAACTGATGGCACTTCCCCCTTTTAGGGGATACCAGTTTATGGTCTTTCTAATGTCTAAAGGTAACTTGCTCTATTTGACATAGATAACTTATATCTAACAGTTTTTAGTTACAGATGCGGGAAGGCATTGCATCACGGACTTTGCCATTTCTACCAGGGCTGACGTTTCGTAAATAATGGATTCATTAAAAAATACACATTTTAGAGATATTTTTCCTCTGACTTTTTTCGAACGTCGTGGGCATTATGTAAAATAATTTTTCTTTTTTGGAGAGGACCAAATCCACGAGAATGGCCAATAATTTTCTTTTTAATCCCTTGTCATTCTAGAATCCCCAAATGAGCTATAAACGGCATGGCTCATTGCTTGCGAAGTCAGACTTAAAACAGCGATGAAATAATTCCTTTCAAAAAATTCAGGGACACCTCAAATCTTTTTGAGATCATGAGATAAAATATTTTTCAGAAATAAACCAAAATTTTGTGAACGAAGAATCAACCACACACTCATATCTAACCACAGCCTTAGTAAAAAACAGGATATACTACATAGGTGTATCCTTTTCGTCACAACACATTTGAAAAGTAATCGAGTAAATTCTGGATTCTAGCTACAGTCATCATGGCTCTATGACTAATGTGAACAGAGCAGCTGAAAATGAAAAAGCACATCCATTTTATCTAGTTGAGTATATAATCTTTATTATTGAAAGCTACGGATCTAAAAAACTATTTTTGACTTCTGTAAAATTAATGAGGTATTTCGAAAGCATACTTACCTTCATAAAAGCCTTCAGGAAATCTGGTGACGGATAAAACCAAACCAGCCAACGTTATTCCAACAAGTGAGCCAACGAAATACTTCGTCACTTGAACAGTAAGCGATATCGACAGGAGCAAAATAATGATTCTTTACACTAATGTTCGGTTTACGTCACTATGAAGCAGACTCTATAGTACTAGCGTCCAATTATTAAGACAATCATCAACAGGACACGTCATAAAAGAAATAACAGGTGTATAACTACACCCACTACGATTACTCTCCATTACTCTCATTCAGTTGGGATAAATTTTTTCTGGGTGTTTTGGTATTTCGTAACAACTACGTGATATCTAGAGCAATTGCCAACTCACTACTTCCCCTCGAACAAGGTGAGATTATGAATGAATATTAACATGGCCACTTTTCAGTTTACGAAAATTTATGTATATATATATATATATATATATATATATATATATATATATATATCCATATGTATGTATGTATAGATACAAATTGATAACCATAATGTCAATTTCGACCTGAAAGATATTCATGTAACGAAGTCTTTTTTTTTCTTAGTCCCATAAAAGGTAGTTTAGATGTATTTTGTTATGAACACTCCTTGTACACTTGCAATGAACATTCAATTTTACAATTGCTTCGTATATTGAAACCTAGTTTAACGAGGAGATGATAGACAGGAGAGCTTACTTGCCCTCCGAGTAATACAGTGCTTTAGGACATCACTAACCTCGGGGTCATAAGAACACCTCACTTCATTTCTTTCATCACTTCAGATGATTGATGGCTCAGACTCATATAGGTAACTTCTCAGCAGAACATCACCAGTAGGAAACACGTCTGCAGGAAGGATTAATCCAAGAAACAGCGAAAATAAACCGTGGATTGTGGATTCCACGGTTTAGGTGGAATCTACCCAAGAAACTTGATGTCCGCTTTCTTGCGTGTCTTAATTAAGGTACTGAGGTCATGCTTCATAATCCTGCCGTCACTAATCAAACGCCAGATGGTAACTGTTAGGTGATCTGAAGGTCTGCCTAAACGTAGGTTAAACTAGTCAAGGCTCATCAGTGCATACAGATTCTGAGAGAGTCCTCTGCCCTGGAAGTATCCAGACAGTCATGATATATGTGGTAATTATGAAGTCTTATGTGTTCTTTCTTGTAACTCCTAGAAGGTGCTCAATTCCAGCAAAGTTGGACTGAGTGAAGAAGAGATGACAGAACGACGCGCTTGAAGACCTCGCCTCCTGAGATGGATTTCCTCTGTGCAGTTATAGATCTCATTCTGAGACTATCGTCATCTGTATTGAAGTTAGTTGGATATCTTTCCATGCGGAGCTGTAATTATTGTGAGCTTATCTCAGGACCTGAAGTAGCTCCCTTACGAGCAATTATGCCGTCCCAAGTCATTTCTTCTAACACCTGGATTTTATAATTTCAGTGTAACAATTGCAGTCGGTATAAGCTGTCAAAGAAATAAGAGAAGATTCTTCGAATCTGTTTCCTTGTTGATCCTTCTGGGCGCCACCTACTTGCTTCGCTGGTTTATTATTTCTTGAAACCAGTCTTGTACATTTTCTGCAGAAGTCATGTCACATTCGGGTAATTCAGGCCAATTGTAAGGTATCTTAATCTTTGCATTGTGCACTAATTGCCCTTCGTTATGAAACAGTTTTGCTGGAAGAATTGCAGAAGCCATGTTCCTTAAAGGGGAACAAATTCTCATTGTTTTTCTTGCAGTTGCAAGAACATTAAATTCTGCCGCTGCATTTTGGGTTCAAATATTGATCAGTCTTTCTGATAAAGGGTAGTCAGAAAGCTAATTTCTGCCGTAAATAACTGTGTGTTCTTAGCATGGGAATTCAGAAACAGTCTCTACGGTTAATATTGTTAAATAATAATGAAGAGTTTTAAAAATATTGGGATTCAGCACGAAGCTTCTGGAAACTCAGCTTACTTACAGCGTAGTCTTGCTCTTTGAGATACTTGATAATTTTCTTCTTCCATGGAGTTAATAAGTGAAAATAAGTAGAATAGATATCAAAATTCCCCATTCTGGGATACTGGCTGAATTCAGATGTTTGTTCCTCCAAAACTGCTAAACTGCCTTTCACATTAATGTTTAATTACCATTGTTTCCCTTGTCGTTTTGCCCTGACTTGTTACCAAAATATTTTATGTGCTTTGCCTCTCTTCTGGGATGCAATAATATTGGAAGAACCTGTATATTCCGATAAAAAGGAAGAAAAAATTATACACACATATATACGTACATACATATGTAAACAATACATAAACATACGACATACATAAACATAACATAACATACATAGCATTATATATTATATATATTTAATATATATATATATATATTATTGTATATAGTACCCATCTATAATATATATAGGCTATAAAATAATAATATATATAATATAGTATATATTTGTAATGTAATGGTATAATTTATACTTTATATAATATGTATGTATATATAAGATGTCTATAATATATATATTTATATAATATGTATATATATATATGATATATATATGTATGTTATAATAGTATTGTATATTTCTATATATATATATATGATATATATATATATATATATATATATATATATATATATATAATTATACATTATGGATGTATGTGTGAATTATAACCATGTCCTCTGATGTAACATTTTTACTTCGGAGAAGTAGGTCCGAATATGAGTCATAGGTTTTCTGATTCGTTGTATCTGTTTGCGTATATCTGTATGTGTGTGTGTGTTCCTGTGCACTTGTCCAGCGTATGAGTGTGGTTCAATAAAAAGTCAGTTGGGCGATAAAGCAGCTGCCGTTCCGGGGCAACCTAGGTTTGGCTTTGGTTCGTCAACTCAAGAAAACTTACTTTGAAACCTCTTTAGGTTAGCAATGTGTTTCAATGACCGTCGTAGGGGTTACTGGTCTTTGTTCTTTAGGTATTACTATTTCAGTTCACTTGTCTGAGAACTGAGGTTGCCACATGGATAAATCAGAGACCAGGCTGGTACCGCATTAATATTTGTTTTTATTATAAACTTCTAAAGACACCTGTTTACTATGTATCAATGATAATGTTCTTTTGAGGGCTGCCATTCTCATGGATACATATGATTGGTTCCTATCAATAAATCTGTCAGTCTGTTTTTCTTCTTCTCTCTGTCTTTCTGTCGTGGAAAATATTTTCAGGGGACATCCGGTATAACGACGGACTTTGACTCTGGCTAGAACGACGAGTAGTTAGAACGACGGATAGTTAGAACGACGGATATTTAGAACGACAGATAGTTAGAACGACGGATATTTAGAACGACAGATAGTTAGAACGACGGATAGTTAAGAAGGGCGGTCTCTGAAACATACTGTACGTCAGTCATGACGAAAACGTCAACATCTGGAAGTGAAAAGCGAGCACAAGTGCACAGCATCATCTATTGGTGTCCATTTCCAACTCTGACCTTTTAGTAAATATATTGTGTATGTGCGTGTAGAGAGAGAGAGAGAGAGAGAGAGAGAGAGAGAGAGAGAGAGAGAGAGAGTGTGCGTGTTAGAGAGAGAGAGAGAGAGAGAGAGAGAGAGAGAGAGAGAGAGAGAGAGAGAGAGAGAGAGAGAGAGAGAGAGAGAGAGAGAAACTAGGGCGTCAAATGTTACGTAGATTATTTAAAACTAATGAATCAACGGAACAAATAAGAATTAGGAAATGGTGAGATCATTTAACCTGATCTTTTGATCAAGATAACTTTTTCTTACCCTTAAATTAGTTCAATTAATTAGCAACATTGTTCGATTCACTTTGCAATGTTAGACTAACACCGATTGTCGGTGAAAATTTGACATCACAAAATGCAGTTTCTTTTGCTACAAGAGACAAAATATCTAGATTTTTGGTTGCCTTTAGCTAAATGGAGACGCGTATCCTTTCGGTTATGTTAGACACCAGTACAAACCAGATTTTTTCTAAGGAAAGGGATATGCATCGAGCAATGTTGCTAATCAACTGAACTAATTTACTCTGCAAAGGAAGCAGCAGCTTGTGCAGGTATTCTCACTGGGACTTCTCATCTTTTTTCACTGGGTTAATTTCGATCCTTAATTAACTATGTCTGAATGGAGGAAACCTGAGTTGGGGTGAAGTCTGAATCTGCCTCAGGTGCTTAAAGAAAAGGAAGTAGAAGATCACAATATTGTGGGAACTCGGAACTAGGTGCGTCGGCGTAAAAAAAAAAAAAAAAGTTAACGCCATATTTTTCTTTTCATCGTTAAAGCTTTAGTTCAGCTTACTTGCAAGATATAGTTCATCTTAGCCTACAAAAGAATGGTATACCTTTTCTCTTAATATTTTTTTTCTTATCCCTGACGTTGGATTAACAAGAGATACTCTAATTCACAGCCATCCTAAAAGATTAAAGAATGGTTGGGTTACTGCAGCAAGAGGATTCTAGCATGAAAGAATACTTAGACGTAACCAAGATAGATGTAAAAGGCATCCGCCCATGGAGCATACCAGAGACTGAGATATTGCTATCAGCTTTAAAAGGGAAAAAGGAAGAGATGAATCCTGCATTGCTGAAGAATGACTATTTTCAGAGGCTGGTCAGTATTCAGGGGGAACGGGTACATTATTAAGCAGATGGGTCACTTCTGGAAGATGGTAGAGCAGGAAGCGGGGTAACTGTGTATCAGAATGGAGAGGAGATATACTCTCTGTCATTACGATCATCAGATGGATGCTCCATATTACAGTCAGAACTTCTAGGTATTACAGCTGCCCTGAGTATCATAAATAGGAATAAGGACAATGCCATAATAGCAACAGATAGCCTGAGTGCCCTGCAATCACTAATACCAAGAAAAGCTGAATCAAACATCATAGTGTGAAGAGCTATAGACCTGCAATCACAGATAAGACGAGCAGGCGGAATGGTTGCATTCATATGGGTGCCTTCACACATT
The DNA here is from genome assembly GCF_015104395.2 of Macrobrachium nipponense. Lineage (NCBI taxonomy): Eukaryota > Metazoa > Arthropoda > Malacostraca > Decapoda > Palaemonidae > Macrobrachium > Macrobrachium nipponense. The sequence goes on along the minus strand of NC_087202.1, from coordinate 41,756,789 downwards.
GGAATCAAAGGCAATGAGAGAGTCGACGAGCTTGCTAAAGAAGGCGCAAGGAAGGAGAGAGTGGATTACAATCTGACACCATCCCTGAGTATGTTGAAGGATTCGGCTGGAGTGGAAATAATGCGAAGATACAATGAGAGAATAGAGATGCTCAAAGAAACACACTCATCAATAAGAAAATACCTTGAAATTGCTGAAAGAAAACCACCCGACTGTAAACTTTGTGTACTGGAGAGCAGAAGAGAGCAAACAACGTATAGCAGACTAAGGGTGCAGAGCCGATATCTTTGGGAGGTACTGCCAGCTGTCAGTCCATCAGAAACATGCTGCAGACTATGTGGCGAGTTAAGGAAGCACACTCTAAGTCATTATCTCATGGAGTGTGAAGAGATTACTCATCACAGGCTACAGGGACTGAGTGAAGTTGACCTACTTAAGCATTTTCTGCAACCTGGTGAGCTGAAAAGGGTTATCAATACTCATCCAAAATTTGCTTGCTCTAGATAGTCAATAGACTTGTATATAATGTATCATGCTGCACAAAATCAAATTGTAGTATGTCTTTTTCGGCAGCTACCTAGTATCATAAAAAAATAACTATTGTATTCTTCTTTGTTTTTATGATATTTTCTTAAAATCCTATGTGTTGACCTCATCTAAGCGCAATTCTTTCAGCAAAATAATTATATGCATATTGTGCAGTAACTAAATTGTAGTACATCTTATTCTTCAGTTACTTGTTAGCATCATTGAAATTGTTATGGGTCTATTTTTTTTATAACGTTTTTGTAAAATTTTATATGCTGACCTCATCTAAATGTAACTCATTCAGTTAAATATCTATATTAGCATATTGAGCATAAACTACATTGTAGTACATCCTAGTTTGGAGATTCGTGTTAGCATCATTAAAACTGTTGTATATCTAATTTTTCTTATAATGTTTTTATAAATTATTATGTGTTGACCTCATCTGAATGTCATTCATACTGTCAAGTAATTATTTCAAGTTTTAACTTGTTATAAAGTAAAACATTGCTCATTATTTACTCCAAAGTATGCCACATGTTACTCCGTAACAATTGTGCACCTCAACAGAAACCTGATTAAATGTGTATCTTGTATAGCAGACATTCAAATAATTTTTTATATTGAACAAAATACATAAAAGTTCCATATCTTATAATACTTAAGACTAATTATACACTGCAATCACTAAATGGGTAATTCCTACTTAACATATTGTAATTTCCCAATATAGTTATTTGTAAGTATTTAAATTTTGTAATACTACCTGAGTACCATATCAGCCCTGATGAATGACGTTTGTGTAGTAATCAATAGGGTGGAAAAGGTATGTATAATACTACAGCCAATGCCATTCATTCAAGAGGGCTTTCCCCTGTTCGCGTACCGCGTCCAGGTTCCCTGTTGTGCTGTGCTTTGTAAGCTTTTTTTGCACAATAAATTATTTTCTCTCTCTTATCCCTGAGAGTGATTTAACATTAATGTGACAGGAAATGTGCATTGCGTCATCATATAAAAGGAGCGAAACATTAAAGAAATACGGCTAATGATTTCTTATGATACGAGTAATTCTGAATCGTGACAAATCAAATTCTTCATTGGCCTCTAAAAATTACATTTGTGATCTAAATGAAATGACGAAATGCTAAGCGTTATTGGTGTAAGGTAGGCTGTTGCAAGATGGAGAGGGAAGGATTTCGTTTCATGAAATTTATTCTATAATAATTCACTATTTTAACCGAATCAAAGCGTCACTGCCGAGTCACCAGATGTCTTGATCTCGTGTTGGTGTCATGACTCATGATGAGTGACGGTGGGCGTATTACGAAAGCACGGATTCAGAATTGAAACCAAGGGTCAAAAAAGCGCGACAAAACATGCCATCAGAAGAGCGGCGTTTGTTTCGTCTTCACCAGATTATATAGTTGGGAAAATATTCTTTCAACACAGGCTGAAGATTCTGGCAATGCAAGGAGGCCACACATGAAGTCAGACAATAAACTGAACTTGGGCTGACCGTTTCCATCTGATACATTCCTTAAATTATGCCAAATTTCAGGTACTTCCCTAGCAAGCATGGGATGCACTGTCTCCTTTGCCCGAATAAAGACCCTCCATTCTTCCTGTAAATCATCAAGCGGTTTCCCAGACAGTAAAGAAGGAAAGTCTAGGGCAAGTTTAGGGATGGACCTCATCTGTTTTTCAGTACCTGTTGCTTCCTTTAGCTCCTTGTTTTGCAACATAGCAATGACACTGTCTTCTTCTAAACGAAACCCATCGCAAATCTGACAAGAAAGTTGTGAAAAAAAACACTAAGCAGTCCGACCGAAACCTGCTTTCATTTTTCCCTAGATTGTTTGTTTCAGGACTTTCTGTACATAATTTTGAAGAATTCGGAGATTTTCACATTTTCATTTCAAGCTTTCAAGCTTTGAATGAATTTTTCAAGATCTTGAAAGATTTTTCAAGATCTTGAAAGATATTTCAAGATCTTGAAAGATTTTTCAAGATCTTGAAAGATTTTCCAAGATCTTGAAAGATTTCTCAAGATCTTGAAAGATTTCTCAAGATCTCGAAAGATTTTTCAAGCGCTGGTAGTGAGCCGGTAAAGTCTGGCTAAATCGCTTAAGATATAAATTTCAGCCGCTCTTTTGATGTAAAAAAAAAAAAAAAAAAAAAAAAGCTCGCTTTCGTGAAAAACGCGACGCGCTTATGACATACAACGCCGGTGACGATATCATCTGCTGAGAGCCTCGTTAAGGGCAACTATATTACTTTCAGTAATCATCAGGACTCTTTATATCATAACAGCCAAAATATTACTAATATTATTGTGATTTCTATTCAAACTACTTTTTGCAGCAATAATAAGACAATACAACGTCAATTCATTAATGTATAATAGTTCAAACAAAAACCAACTTCCCAATATCACTCATATTCGAATTTCGTGTTAATACCTCAAAATCACGTGACCCATTCCATAACGCAGAGGAAAAAAATCTTCAGATGATAACGAAAATGAGACGCTCAACTTGACCAAACCTGAAAATTACGTAGCTTCAAACAGAGTAGTCACATTAACTTTAACTCCCTGATTACCTGACACAAACGATCTCTGATTATGAAGCCGCCCTTCAAGTTTAATAACTGTAAAAAAAAAAAAAAACTTACGTTTTCAGGAGTTGAAGCTCTTGTTATCAGTCGCTCTTCATGACGTTACCAGGAATGATCGAGTATTAAAATCTTCTTTACGCAGATATTGTAAACGTTATAGAAACAAATACGTACAATGTTTCAACACAAGAAGGAACATGATAGTACGACACATCCGAGCATTGAGGCAAACTAAAGAACAACACGTCCGACAAAAGATACAGATGTTTCGTTCAACTTGATGTGGTACGAAAGGGAGGGGAACAGGTGTAAAGAGAGAGAGAGAGAGAGAGAGAGAGAGAGAGAGAGAGAGATAGAGAGAGTGGAGGAGTTGGAGGGGAAGAAGAAAAGATTTGGAAGAGGTAGATGAGGAAGAAGTGTTGTCACAGGCCGAGGCGGGAGGATGGAGACAAGTGGGGGTAATTCAATGAAAGGGAGGGGGAAAGAAATATCCAGACTGAATAAATTAGGAAGAAAATGAAAGCGGAAATGAGAGGTTAGAGAGAAAAACGAGGCGATAGAGGAGAATTTTGCGAAATTTAGGCTTAGGTTAGAGAGAAAAACGAGACGATAGAGGAGAATTTTGCGAAATTTAGGCTGTCAAGTGTAGTACTGTGGTACTTTTGGCTCCTCCGCGCTTACAGCAGTAAGCCGGATAGAAGACCCAGAAGTCAAAAGAGATGAAGTTCAAGGATCTGAAGGTGGGACTGGGAGGAAACCCAGCAGACGTATTTTGAGTCCATAGTTAGAGAGGATGGACAGCAACTGAAAAAGGTAGCAGGAACTGAGGTAAAGGAGCACAAAGCTAAGGGCCAAAAGGGAAGATGCACACACCTTAAGTAATGTCTACAGTGCATCACGTGAGGCACACTGACGGCTCTAAAATGGAAACTACAAGTGCTGAAGAGATGAAAAGATAGACTGCAGTTTTGACTAAAGAGAGAGATTACGGCCACTGAGACGAAATAAAAGAGGAAAAAGAGAGAAATATGAAAACTTTATGATGCTTACTCTTTGTCAAAAGTAATTTATTTACAGTCGAAGAGGAATCAAACCAGGCAAAAAAAAAAAAATAATAATAATAACAAAAACCTTGAACACCTCGATCACGAAATATTTAGACTAACTAGTAACCACAACTCAAACAGGTGTGTGACGCATGATATACGTAGCGCCACTGTCATTTATCTTCGCGTAATTTCTTTTATTCTTTTTTTCTCATTGTTTTCGAATCATACTTTTTCCATAAAGCGAGAGGATTGTCTAGGGAAATGAATGAGAGGGAACGCTGATGTTTACAATTTCAGAATCATAATAAACCTCGTCATTTTTCTTCATGTGACCTTCCAACTCAAATTAATTGCCGCTAAGCACACATCAAGGACAGAATCCCGTGGAATAATTATGTTTTGCTGTATTTGTCCCTGAACACTGAGCGTACTGCGCAAGTGCTACATAGCCTACGCTATACAGATGCACATTGCATCTTTATTTACATGCTTTGTATTTCGGTGAACGGTGCGACCTTTCGACAGCTGTGGCCGAATTCTGTACAGGAAATAATTGTCCCACGCCTACTTACATCTGTTTATTAAAATCCCCTTCCGCTTTGGATGGACCTGACCGACAATAGCAGAATATAGGTAAAGCATGTTCAGTTTATCTCTCAATAAGATAAATACAGAAGAGCTGCTATTTGTAAATTGGATGCTCAGAATTTGGTTACTTTTTTCCACTACTTACGGCTAGTCTTTTTCAGGAATAAAATACAACATATGCCTCTTATATAAGCATGCACCATGTTCCAAGGCAAAATAACTCCTAGTAGAGGGTTGAAGATCAAAGTTAAAGGGAATTAGTTTAAAATATTGGAACAGCCTCTCCATCTGATGTATTTCATCGCGCTATTAGGTCACTATTCCAAATAAGGTCATCCTCGCTGCTCTGAGCGGTGGGATAGTAACCAAATGCTTGTGTGTGTGTAGTTGGGGTTAAGGTTGTTTCAGTCTACCACATGGCATTCGAACTGTAAAACTACATTCAGTGTAGAACATTGCATAAAAGGAAATAAATAATCCTGGTTTTTCAGCACCCGTGGGAAAAGTTAAGATCGGAAGACGATTGTGGAGTTTGAAACTTAATGAAATAGAGACGAAATGGGTTAGGTTCTGCAGCTGCAAATAAAAGAAGTGCGTGTAATGTGACTGAGAGATGTATTTCTTGTGCTTTCCGGCACTGTTAGTTCTTGGAAGAATGAGTTTATAGACCCGAGGAATTTGCAGCTGAAGTAAAAAGTAGCGGAAGAAGAAAAACAAGAAACTGTGTCTATGGTCTATATAGGTATGGGAAAGATGCGAATGAAAATTTATAATTTACAATCTAAAAGTGTTTGGATGGTATATATAAGGCGATTTTGCTATGTAATCTAGACGTAAAAGAACTGTAATAGAGAGACCCTCATGGAGATACATTCATATATGGATTTTACCACTGGAAAATTATGGGAAATAGGGGAATATGTTGATGTGCCTATTTAGGAAAGAGAAGTTAGCCAGCAAAAGAATCTGATAGAACATGAATGAGTAGATGATAATAATAAAGAGACAGGGTGGAGATATATCTCGCCATTACTTATTTGAACCAGGAGTGAAAATCGAGTGAGGTTTCAGTGTAAATGGAAGGCTTAAGAATGTGACCATAAAGGTATTAACATGAAGGAATTTGATATAGAGAAGGCAAATGTGGCATAACCGATAATGGCAAAAAACTTGCCCGTTATTGAAGATACTAAGTAAGTAAAGCAGACGGGGATTTTAATATCTCCAAGGATGGTGTTGTTAGGGCTTTTGGGATTTTTGTTGGCATAGAGCCACTGAAAAAAAAGAAAAAAAATATCAAAAACAGAAATAGAGGGCTTTGGAAATGGACAATGGAACAGAGATGTGAAGAATTTAAAACACTGAGGAAAACAAGTTCGAAGGAAAAAAACAACAAAGATAGATTTGCTTGAAGTCATTTGGAATAATAATGAAATTTACATTCAGGAAAATCTTGGCAGACTTCCAAGAAAATTTGGAACAAATTCTGAGGAAAATATTATGGGGACAAAAGCTTTCCAAGGCGAGTCTTTAACGGTTATGAAAAAATAAAAGAAAAGATATAAAACAAGCTACTAACTGGCGTCTATAATCAATTTTCGTTGTGCTGAGTTGGATCTAGTTGGCAACGAACTTCATTTGGCGGCTGAAGCAACCAGGGGCTAGAAGCCCCAAGCAACTTTTAGTAGTAAGGAAAAAGGCAACCTAATCAGAAGAGACATAATTCTTTTAATTTACAGGGCAATATGGATTCATTCACCTCTTCAAGTTCATAAGTGTGCACCATTTGCATTGTTCTATGAAACATCCTGTTGTTTCATTTACTACGTTAAGTTAGTATTTCAGTGGTCAGTTTAATTTATGAAATCATTTGAAAGTATTCTGTAGCCTTTCTCTTCGATACTCTTTCTATTTTTTAGAACTTAGCAATTATTGTATTAGTTTCACACGCCTTTCTCTCCGCCCATAACGAGTCACGTGAAACTCGCCATGACCTTCCCAACGGCGTACATTATCATTTGAAAATCATAAGAGAGAGAGAGAGAGAGAGAGAGAGAGAGAGAGAGAGAGAGAGAGAGAAATAACTAAAAAAAATGGTGAAAGGCATAAGAAAGTAGTGTCGTTCCGACCCTGGTCGTATGGCTGGAAGTGGTATTAAAAACATAAAGAATTCCATCCATGTTGAATTATAGGTCCGGTGAGATCTGTCATGACCTGACTCGGAAAGTATGCTGCCAAGCACCGAGAATTTGCGTGACCGACGAAAGCTGTTTATGTGATAAGCGTTTTAAATATTTCTATGAGTATGTATTGACTCGTGTACCCCAAACCCAAAGAGTTGGTTTCGCGGGAATGTCTATTTGTTGAATTATATATATATAATATATATATATATCTATATATATCATATATATATATATATATATATATTTATATGGTATATATATAATGTCATCTACTGGTCATTTCTTTACCAGATATGTATACGAATGAAACTGTAACAGCCACAATGCCCTCTTAACTTCTCGAATTTGTCGAAAGTTGAGAAGTTATGAGGGCCTTAAGGTTACTATAACACACACACACACACACAAATATAGAGGGCCTTAGGGCTACTATAGCACACACACACACACACAAATATAAGAGGGCCTTAGGGCTACTATAACACACACACACACACACACACAGACATATATATATATATATATATATATTATATATATATATATATATATATATATATATATATATATATATATTTGTTTGTGTGTTGGAATGAGTGTATATGCGCAGGCGCGTTTGTGTGCGGCGTCTTCTCAACCGGGTAGCCAAAGCATAAGGCGTTGCGCAACGCAGAGCCGAATGCATTCTAATCGTTAACGGGTGAAGAATGACACAGTTCCGAGCACAGAACGAAGAACACTTTCAGCCACGCAAGGGCGAAAGGAGGGTCCAGCGGCGTCCCACGAATAACTTCGGCGTGATGAGTCCCTCCTCTTCTCTTTCTGTACTCCGAGGGGCGTCACCGAGTAGCCATCCCTAACACGTACCAATTCCTCTCCCATTTTCCCCATTCGTAATGCAGGAGTGTTCAGGGCGAAGAAGAGTAAATGTAAAGGTATTCTACAGAAATGCCTTTCTACTTCTCGAGCGGTGGTTAGAGTGAGGGCGGTTAGTTCTAATGTCAGATGCCGGAGAAACCTCCTCCTATGGCATTTTAATGCAAATCAAAGGCGTATTCCAAGTATCGCCACTCCGGCAGATTTGAGACTCATTTGCAATGTAGACGGTGGATACTTTTTTTTATTTCTATTCTCTTGCATACCAGAGAAATGTGGATGGGTTTTACAGCGACCATCAAAATTCTTGCGATCGCATCAAAACTTTCAAAACTTTCTCTGCAAGTGGCATTAAAGAGAATTCTTCTTTGTCATCATTATCACTGACGTTGCTTTTATGTTTCGAAATCTATTCGGAATATGGGAACGTCTTGTTGTTAAAGCCAATCTTTCATATCTGGGTTCCTCTTGTTTTGTATCCTACTCTCGACATGTTATGGACGAGTTTGGTGCCACAGATACTGATGAGAAGCTTCGTGCCGAACATTCTTAAATGTACACACAAACACACAGATATATATATATATATATATTATATATATATATATATATATGTATATATATATATATATATATATATATATATATTACTACCAAGTGCTATATCTCATTTGTAGGAACGGTCTCGTTTGCAACTAGGCAATCAGACTTTAAGGATGATATTGGCAGCCATAAGCCCACCATAGTGGACTCACCATTAGCTGATATCAGAAGGTATTGTAGGAGTAGAGCAGTTTTGAGGCATCCACTTCCGATTATCATCCAATTAGCATCCGCATTATATAGATTCATGAATCCTAAATATGCTTTGGCGAAATATTTTTGAACACCACTAGAATTAACATATTTTCTATGAGGTCAAGCCAGTTAACAAAATGTCGGTTAATGTAAATGAAGCTATTAGTGTTTCTTTGTATGTTCAACAGAAGGTTAAGTATTTTTCGGTAAATACCGTGTGGTTAGCTCTGCCTCCAAGCAAATTCTTGCGTATTGTTTGTAATTGACGAAGAACGATATTGCAAAATCTTGATGTGACAGGGAATTTCCAAATTTGTGTTTTCATTCGATAACAGCTGAAATTGACGAATAGATCAGCAATCGACACTGAAAATGGCATTTGTATATATATATATATATATATATATATATATATATATATATTATAATATACATACATACATACATACACATACACGCACACACACACACGCACACACACACAAACACACACACACATATATATATATATAACATACAAACATACATATATATATATATACGTATATATATATATACATATATATATATATATGTATGTATGATGTAGAATATATATGTATATAAATATATATATATATATATATATATAAATATATATATATATATATATATATAATATATATATATATATATATATACACATCTGTATATATGTTTGTATATATGTAAAAAATGGAACTGTTTGAATAAAGTCGATCTGTAATAAGCGGAAGAAAACAGGGCTTAGAGGGCTATTCGTATATTCAAAAAGAAGTTTTTCATATCACCTATTAACGACACAGGACATTAATAGCAATCTTAGTATTTTGTTTACATCTGTATTAGATCCGAAAGTAAAACGCGGAATATTTTCAAGAGTCTAAGTTGGCTTAAGAATATCTTGATCTATAAAAGCAACATGAAACGTATTGAAAATTGATGTCTAGATGTTGTCCAAAGGCGAAAATAGATCTAACGCCTCAAAACAGTGAACTATCAAAATACTTGGATGATTGTTAATAGTATTAACATTCACTTTAGCACAGTCCCTCTGTTGCTATTGCTTATCTCATAGATTTCAGAAATCAAATAGAAACGGCAACTCTGATGACAATTGTATAAGTAGGTAACTACTAGTAATACTAGTAGTAATATATATGTTCGTTGCCATTAAAATTTCCAATTAGATTATTGGTTATTCGCTAAGGATCACTTGAACAAAAAAGAATCCACGAGCAAAAATCCATCTGTAACAAATAAATTTGTTAAGTTATTTTTTCAATACTTTTTCATCATTTTGGATTTGTTTTCTATACAGTGGCGGATCTAGAAATCTTTCATTGGGGGCACTTAGGAATATCATATATATATATATATATATCATATATATATATATATATATATATATATATATATATATATATATATGTTGTAGGGAGCCCACTAAAATTTGGAAAAAATTGAAAGTTTTTATTTAGGCTTTCGGAGAGTACATTCTCTCCATCATTTTTTTCTCTTTCTGAAAGAGGGAGAGAATGTACTCTCCGAAGCTTAAATAAAAACTTTCAATTTTTTCCAAATTTTAGTGGGCTTCCTACAACATATTTAAACACGGATACAGTGTTTAACTTTGCTATATATATATATATATATATATATATATATATATATATATATATATATATATATATATATATATGTATATATGTATATATATATACACACATATATATATATATATATATATATATACTATATATATATATAAATGTGTTTGTCTGTGTGTGCGTAACGTACACATATATGGCACATCGATATTTACATATGTATATACGCACACAAACTTTTGTTGTTGTTGTACAGTTGTTTTGTTGAAATAATCATCAACTAAGCAAATTCTTGTTACTAATAATGATTTATTGAAAGAAAACAATGTTCTATTATTCATATCCAAGGGGGGCACGTGACCAGGTGCCCCCAACTTAAAGTCCACCACTGTTTCCATATACGAAAGCTCTTAAGGACCAGGATATATAAGAGATAAGGGTATCGGGCCTTATCTGATTGCACTGGGATCTATAATATATACATATATATATGTATATATATGTGTATTATATACATATATATGTATAGTTATCTATATGCATATATTATTTATATATACCTATATGTATACATATATATAAATATATATATATATAGTATATCTATATAGATATATATATATCTATTATTATATATACATATATGTAATATATAGTATATGATATTATATATAAATTATATATATACATATATGAATACACACAAACCACGAGTGTATAGTACAAGCTAGAAAAATAATAATATAGTTCACTGGAGCAAGGTCGACTTATTTGTAACGAATGCATCGTCTGGGCATATGAGGGGGGTGCGGGGCATCTAGTGTGTAGGGTATTTCATTCATGATCCAGTTAGATGTGCCTAACCATAATATATATATATATATATATATATATATATATATATATATATATATATATATATATATATATATATATATTCTGAGGATTCCTTGATAAGTTGAACTTGGTATCATTACAGTTGCCATTATCATTTAAAAAAAAATCCCAACGTCACAGGTAAGAGAGTGGGGGATGAAAATTGTAAGACAGGTGTTTGATTTATATGACTTATGTTAAGATATAATTTAAAAAGTTTTTTTGGTGTCTAGTTCATGAAGCCCTCTGGGAATTGGAACGTTATATTGTAACCGACTAACGTTTTCGCAGACAATACGAAACTCAAAGCTCGTACAGCATTCTCCTTCAAACAGAAGCAAGACCAGTTTGGCAGTGTAAAAACTAATCGATACCAGTTGAACATTTGTGTCGCGTTTGTAAGATGAACACATGTTTCTCTCCGTAATTCATAATCCCCTCTCTGTCTGGCTGTCTGTCTGTCTCTTTCACACACGTACACACCCACCCACACACACCCACACACGCACGCACACACACATACAGACCGCCCCCAGCTCCCGCCTTCTGGGGTTTATGCAAGGCTATAGTTCACAAAGAAGTATTGAGTTAGTACTTCTATATCATTAATCATAAACTGTTCTCCTAAACTGACTCATAAAACAACTACAGAATGAAGATGAAGCGAGATAGAGGGTAATTCCCAGTGTTTCCTCCACAGTATTATGAGAAACGATCTGGTTTACCTACCTATCTCATTTATCTTCCTGCTTAACTATGCATATATCAAGCATTAATGTTATTTGTAAGTGATTTTATTTGTTGTGTTGTTAGTTCTTTGGATTAAATTAAAAAAGTATGTGTTCTAATGAAAGGAAATGAGAATTGAGAAAAAATATGATGTAAAAGCAGCTGAACGGATATATTTACGAGCGAAAAAATTTCGTTTTCTTTCGTAAATTAATTCTTTGTTAAGTAATTTTTCCCTGACCCGTAAACAATTTTTTTTTCACGAGGACTTTCTTACACAATTCCTGCAGTAATCAACAATGGAAGTCTTTGTATTAGTTATGCCAATATATATGGAAACAGAATACTGAAGTATATGATTACAAAATGAAAACGCATGAAATATTTAAAGAAACCACCTAATATACCATTGCCCCTCTTTTCCTATAACATTCAAATTTATGAATACACGCTACCTACCATTAGTTCATTAGTTCATTAGTGTATTTTGCGCAACAAACAAGCACAACACATTCACAAGTAACTTCTAATTCATGTGTAATTACGGACACCATGCAAATTAGCCCACCGTTTATGGCCAAATTGTTTACAGATTTTGTTACGTCAGGAACGAAAAAAGGTGGAGTGCAGTGACTGCATATAAGGCTAAACACATTCCCGTGAATGTAGGTCAGTCAGGTGTTAAGGTCATGTAGTCGTGAGCTGGTAAACCACACATGGAGAGTGGCAGTCAAACTTCAGAAGTCAACAACGCAGCCAGAAGGGTAATTAAGTTATTCTTGAAAGCAGAATGACATCTCTAGGTACGGAGAGCATGTTCTAATGTTGTTATCAAAGAATTATAATAGTAAAACGTTTTCCATCATCACTAACTGTATCCATTAAGTCCTAAATTATTTTCCCTACACTAAACATTCTATATGAAAGCATATTTACTGTTTACTACGGAAGAGCGCTCTCCTCCTTTCATGTAGATACTAAAAGTGATAATAAAAGAATCTTATTAAGATATAATCTGATGTCCTTCACATTTTCATTATTAGTGCGAGAGATCTTCCTCCACCAGTGTACTACCTTGAGTACTCGCTCGCTAAGGCAGAGCTTTCGAACTTTTTGGCAAAGAGACAGTTTGTCGCCATTCAGGTTGATCATAATAGAAATACAAAGAGAATAGTTTGGCGTCATCAAGTTTTTATATGGAGAAGGTCGACAGAGAGCACTTCTCACTTTATGGCATAAATGTTGAAATTCATTATCAAAGAATGATAAGAAAACGTGCTTTGCAGAAATTGAATAATAAAAAATGAATGGTCCGCTGATAATAAACCCTTCCTTCATAACTTTAAAATAAGAACAAAGAACTATAGTTTTTCCTCATTAACTCGCTATTTTCCACAACAATCGTTAGCAGCCACTCAAGTCCCCAGCTCTTGGTTTGGAGTACGTGGAAAGGGCGAAGAGCACTTTCCCACCCTTCATTCCCAGAATGTCTTTGGGCAAATGCCAGGGTCAGCGCTCACCTCCAGCTCGACCTTTCAAGATGAGCTCACAGGCTGTAATGCATAAGACTCAAGGGGCGTGGCTCTTCCTTTACGAGAGGCCGCAATGCTTATGAATTTGTAATTTTTTCTCTTTATTGGAAATACCAGTGGGATAACCTTGACAATATGTTACTATGATGATGGTGGATCGTAGATGGTGCGTAAATGTGCAGAACAACCTCTGTGTTGTGGTTCATACGCGAGCACACACGCACATATACACATAAATACAAATATATATATATATATATATATATATATATATATATATATATATATATATACACAAATATGTATATACACATACATAAGTATATGTATGTATATAAATATTATATAAATAAAGACAAAGCGAGGAGAGAGAGAGAGAGAGAGAGAGAGAAATTATATGCGAAACAGAAAAAGGTATAATGTCGCAGTATTATTACTCGTTTAATACTGGGTGTGAAATTAACGGGGTCGACGACAGAATGATAGAATAATTATAACCTTTCTCTTGAGCTATTAGAGTCCATTCAACAAAGACCAAATTGGCCTTGAGCCTGACTTGGAGCCAAAAGGTTATGTCAAGTCGATTATCGTGAGGACTTAGGTCTGAACTTATCTTTTCAAATTATACTAAAAATGTTTACCTTAATCGTTATAAGACTTTCTAATTTTGGCCCATTCCCCGTTGTGGAACTAGTTCTTATAGTATTTATAAAGATATACCTAATCTTAGTTCACGGCCAAGTATAAGTGTAGTATGTAAATACAACAGTATCAGCCAGAAAATACGAAAATTACTTAAGAGGACACATTGAACAGTTTCACTGAGACATTATGATAGAAATAATAATAGATAAATAGTTATTATCATAATAATGGATTTCATTAATAACATTGAATGGCATTAATACCATTGAATAACATTATTAACTGTATTCACTCCTTATGTATTTTTTCTAGATAAGGCGCTTGTTAATTAACTGAATGAAATCGGGTACGCCAAGAAGGAAGACCCTCAATGATCTTAGCGACAGGAAACAATAATAAAAAGAATTAACGATTTAAACTCCTTCAGGCTGCAAACCTCTCCACTTAATTCCCAAATTATGAGGCCACTGTTTATATCATAAAGAAAAATAAGAATGATTACAGTTTTATTGTGAGGCAGCCTTACTAGATAAAAAAGTTAAGTATATCTTAGTTTTACCAGACCACTGAGCTGATTAACAGCTCTCCTAGGGCTGGACCGAAGGATTAGATATTTTTACGTGGCTAGGAACCAATTGGTCACCTAGCAACGGGACCTACAGCTTATTGTGGGATCCGAACCACACTATATCGAGAAATGAACTTCTATCACCAGAAATAAATTTCTCTGATTCCACGTTGGCCGAGCCGGGAATCGAACTTCTGGCAGTCTTACTAGATAACGCCTGATGATTACAGTGGCATTACAGTACTTATTCCAGCTCTTTTCTTGAGGGTGACTGGGTTCATGTATTAGTTTGCACTTTCTTTTCCTTCCTTGATATAACTTATGCAGCGTAATTCGTGTCATCTCCATCTTAAATATATACATACGATCCAGAAATATTTTGTTCAGCTACTTGGTTTCTTAATGCAATCTTATTCTGAAAGCGATAATCATTAACATTATTGCAATGGTTGATAATATCATAATTATTTTTAATGTTATTTTCATTATTACCTCCATATGAAAGAGTTGGCGTTATAATAAACAACAGAGGACTTCACTTCCTTGATAATCCTACGTTATTTCATCCTTGAAATCGTCCTTATCTTTCAAACATAAATCAATGTGAAAGAAATTAAAAAAAGTAGGCAAATTATAAGTGGTAAAGTAAAGAATGACCTCCAGTCAAACTGGAAAAGGCAGCGCAGACACCACACCTCGAAAATATAATCATGGAAACACATTACGCAATGGAAGATGAGGCAATGAGACCGCAATTTTCCTTGTGTTCATTATTCAGTTGGGAAATGGTAGAGGCTTTCGTCATAGCGCGTTCGAGGCGTACCATCTCTGACCTAACAAAGATACCTCCGGTTTGGGTTCAACCTTTTAAAAACAACTTTTATTTTTTCCCAAGTCTTACCCAAGAGTGGCATTTCAAGCATTACACGACAGTCGTGTGTGACCGTGAAATTCGACCCGTGACATTTACGTAAGAGGAGTAATGATGATATCGGATGAGTTAACAGATGAAATAAGAAAAACTCGTGTCGAAATTTCCAACAGCGAAGAGTCACTGGGCGTAAGGTGAGATTCTTTCTTCTTTTGTTCTGAGATCTGGATTTCGTGTCGATGCTATTTGGAATTTTATCAAGATTCACTCACGAAGCGTAATTAAATTTTTTTTATAATGACAACCATACGTTCAAAGATAGGTTCTACGCAATTGGATATACTTATCTTAGCTCCTTCAAAGGGTGTGGTTTTGCAGTGCGTATTGTCAGTTTATGTCTTCGTGAATGCAGTGAATGAGGTATTCGATAGAATCCCATTATTCATCCTTACTTTCATATCCTGTATTCATTCCAGTTTCATACCCAACAATACACTTTTTTCATATCGGATTTCAAAAAATGATGAGCCTATTGGATTATGCTAATTCAAAGACCGGTTATGTTATGAATGGCGCAGCGCCACTTGAAAACTGTAATGGCAAAATACGTCGATCCACGTGATATCTATTATATGAAAGCGGAGCAAAGATCAATTAACCGTATATGTACGCAGTAAAAAATAACGGTTTTTTTTGGCAATCTCATTCCTGAAACACGCAAACAGAATCCGGCAGCATTACATACATGTTAGGAAAGTATAACAAACTTAATTGTATAATTTAGATAATTCTGTTCGGTTAGTTGGTCTTAGATACATCTTCTGTGGATGCTACATTAAACAAAATGATGCGTTTAGCTCAATCTCCAGAGTTTACTTTTGGCGACAAATACAAAAGAAAAGAAGTGGAAAACTTTCGTTCAAGTTGGACATGAGTCATTATCGAGAGAAATGCCTAATTTGAAGTTTATTTTCATGCATGTCCACCTTTGTTACCGAAAAGGAGGACGTCATGTAAGTAATGTGCTAAGAATCTGAAGCAACTGTTGCTTTTCTTTTGCAAGATTCAAATACTCTGTGATTTGCTGATATTACTGAGGAGTGACTGCCTGAATTTCAATAAGCATTCATTTGCTGTACAAAGTATCATATATATATATATATATATATATGTATATTATATATATATATATATATATATATGTGTGTGTGTGTGTGTGTGTGTGTGTGTGTGTATATGTATGTCTGTAGATACACACACACTCATATATAATATATATATTCACAAAAAGCCTTTTTCATAAATGAAAAATGGAACCACTGCATGGTCATCATTCAAAAGCTGAATCAAGAAAAACTAAGACTGCTTTTGGTATCGAAAGATGGTTAAAGCTCAGCTCTCTGTGGGTTGTATTGATGCCTGATAAAAGTGGCTCTATTGCAGTCATTTTGTTGTGTCTTAATCAAGTGCTGGTACTTGTGGTTTTCAAATGCTAATTTCTTAGCTGAATATGAAGTTTATCTAAGATACTGGTCACATGTTCCCGTTCCTGTTCTCTTAGCAGAGGAAGGAAGGTATGATACCTTTCCTCATAACCAAGAGATTACGTCTAAGGTAGGGTGGCTGAAGATTTTGACATCTCATACCTGCCACAAGGAGCAACTCCTTTCTTTACTAGATTTTACAATGATTCTTTTTCTTTGGAGGTGAAGGTGTAAGAAGTTCTATAGTACGTAGATTAGAAATGTTTCGCAACAATCAAACAGTCATCTCGTCATTGTCAGCTGTGACTTGAGCAACTGATATATTTATCTTTTCACAGATACAAATTTCTCTTCTCAAGCCAGTGGTGTTCGTTGGTGTTCAAGAGTTACAGGATCTGGTCTAGTACAATGAGACTGATCTCAGGCTACTACGGCACAACCGATTATTTGTAGGATCCCTGCATTCTTCTTTGCCAGTTTGTTGTCTTCCCAAAGTCACGGATTTACCATTCACTTTATAAGGTTAAAGTAAATTGGTTAATCCATGCTGATTAGTTTATCAGTCCCCGATCTATAAGATCCGAACACCTCATTGACGATGCAATATCTTTTTCTGAATTTTTGTGAATGAGTTTATTTGTTCCTTCCATCTATAGCTATACAGTGTTATATGGCAAAAAGGATTTAATTTATATAGTTGAAAATATGC
>NC_087202.1:41714106-41734106 GCF_015104395.2 Macrobrachium nipponense | reverse complement strand
TTCTTGTTCCCTGTTAAATGAGTTTTACATTACTCGATGCCGCTAACAAATCCAAAGTTGCACACTTGTTCGATTCTCCTGACGATGTTATCGGCTCCGAAGTTGTTCTCGCAGAGGTTCAACAGCGTCGGAGTCATTGTCATGGCGAAAGGATTCTGCAACGGCGATTTTTTTAAATTCTTTTTTTATCTAATTTATTTTTTCTTAGGGCGCTTTGGGGATGGGTGCAGAGGAAGGCACTCGTTATTTATAACAAAAGGAAGACGAAAGTCCAAATTGCTCGTTAGGAGCAGAACTTTCGTACCATTTATGCGGATGCAATAAATTTTGAGATTTTTTTGCTTTAGCCACAGGGCATTTTGGGAAAGGTTTCAGAAGTTAAAGACAGTCGCTACATCAAATTGAAGAAATTTTAAGGTCTAAATTGTTATTTAGCTACAGAACTTAAGCATCATTTATGTTGACGTCATAAATTTAAAGATTAAGTTTTCTTTAGCCGAAGTGCCTTTTGGAAATGTATGAAAGTGGAAGGAACACGTTATGTTTGATGGTCAAGACTTTTCAAGTAGTAAATTGTCAAGCAGAGGCCACTTCTTGGTATGCTTAATGAAATGGAATGGAATATAAGATTTAGGCCAAAGGCCAAGTGCTAGGACCCTAGAAGTCATTTAGTACTGAAAAGAAAACTGAGAGTCAGGAGGTTTAAAAGCTGTAAACGGAGGAAAACTTGGCAGTTACACTATGAAACAATAGTTAAGAGAGGGTGGAGAGTACAACGGAAGGAAGGGAATATGAACGGAAGTAGAGTACAAGGAAATGAAAGGGGTTGCAGCTAGGGGCCGAAGGGACGCTGCATAGTGACTGCAGAAAACGAATGTTTTTATAGCCTGGATATTGAATTTTAGCCTCTGCATCAAGGTAACTTTGGTAGATACAACATTTACCATGGAGGGAATATCAAGGTATATACCCTATTTACCCCATTAACATTTTTGATAATGTACTTAATCACCGATTATTGACATAGAATATTAATCGTTATGTGAATATCTTCTGGCAAATTAGTATCTCACTACATCATGTCAAGCTTGATGGAAGTCTTAGTTCTCAACTTCAGTTTTCTATTGATATAAGAGAATTTCGGTTTATTAATAGGCAAACATCTCCTGGAAACCGCGAAAACGGTATAAAGTGTCCAAGAAATCCACATGAGCAATCTCTGAGTGACAGTAATGACGTAAACATCATTGCTTCTGGTACTGTAATTAGTATCCTCTTGCTTTTTATTGTCATAACTAAGAGAAAAAAAATCGAAAGTGTAAAGGAATTCAAACTTGGAATTTACTTGAACCCACGAGCCACAAGCGTGGAACTGCGATTTACTGAAAAAGCTTCAATGTGCATCTGTCAAGCTGTGGCTAACTAAAGATTCCCAATTTAAATCTCTCAGGATATGGTCAACTTGAAAGAATGGATTTGAATCTACCAGGCCATTATCTACTGGCACTTACGAATTTAAATCAAACTGAAAGAGCAGTTTTGCATCTGTTAAGAAGGGGTTTAAAGAAGACTACTTTCTTACCTCTCCAAACCGGAAGCACTTATCGTTGAAGGCATCGACGGCTCTTTTGTAACAGGCCCAGTCGTTGACTTTTCTCATCGGATTTTCAATGTAATATTCCGCCAGCTCTTCATCGCCAGTCACCAGCGTTGCGATGTTCTTGGTTGTTTCTTGAACGAATTCTCGTTTCTGGACAACACGAAGATAAGATATAGTCGCATAAGTTAGATTAAATGTGTTCATGACAACAAACTACATACTTTTATGGGAATTCCTAGTCCTCTTTATATATGAACAGATAGATGGGAAGCCTGAGGAAGGTAGGCTGATGGAAGTATAGAGAGAGAGAGAGAGAGAGAGAGAGAGAGAGAGAGAGAGAGAGAGAGAGATGTGGAATTTTTTCCATAATCTACAAATTCACATGTTAATGTACGGGAATTTTTTGTCAACGAAAGTGGCTGAATCATGAAAGCAAGCAATTCTAGAGCACTGTATGAATTCACTTAGGGTGTATCCGCCGAAAAAAAAAGAGTTGATGAAGCTACTTTAAAAGAATTGTAAGATGAAACGCATAACAAAAGTGATAATACTTTCGAGTGAAAGTAATGGTAAATTTAGCTTACCTTAAACAAGCCGTTAATCTGAGCCTGAAGCGCGATCTTCTCGTCACCATTGGCTTTTTTCATCTTATTTTTCAAGATGAAGAGAGGTACATCCACGCTTGGTACAGCATCCTGCGGTTTTGAAAACCAGGCTGTAATCACTAGTTGAAAAATCCAATTCAATATTGCTTGTTGGCTAAAGCAACCAAGAATTAAATGGTTTCGCTAATGCGTTGTTCAGTAAACGAAATATGTAAAACGTAAAAGAGAGATGAGATCAGGAGACTAAAAATAAATATAAATGAATAAATAGATAGATAAATAAACAGACTCACGTCCTTGGAACGAGATCCTCCAGAAGACTTCCTCTGCTGGGTCTTTCCCATTCCCAGGAAAACACCGACGACCTCGTCCCGCATAGATGGCTGTCCATACCATGGAGAGTGTGATTGGTAATTGCACTCGTATATGATTTGATACTGGTCCCCTAGGGTCAGTGTAGTGAGGTCACTCTGTCGAATTCAAACAAAAAAAAGCTGTGTGTGAGAGAGAGAGAGAGAGAGAGAGAGAGAGAGACAGAGAGAGAGAGAGAGATCAGGGAGGAATGATGAACCCAGGAATTAAGTCTTCATGTTGTAAACTTATTGGAAGGGATTAGGCAGTACGTTTAAACTAGCATTTATTTTTTTCTTTCTTAAATGGTTATCGGTGAGGAATCACCTTGCAAGACTGAACTACGATTTAAAGGAATGGAAGCAGGTGTAAGTCTTTAGCTCGTCCTAAACTCTGTTGAGATCATGAATGAATGTAAAAATTGGAAAGATAAAAGGGGATATAATGTTCATGGCATCGAAGAAGCAATACCGAAAAGGAATGTGTGTAGGTCAAAGTTTGCATCGTTGCATAAGTATGTAACAAACAGAAATTTTGCACAGGGACGATAGAATATGTAATAGATAAGTCGTGATGTATCCCGCCACAGAAAGAGCTGACAGGGTTAACCTTCACCCGCTACATAAACCGCTAACCTCGTCAGAATTCTCCATCCAGCAACAGCCGAACTGGTCGCCAATGTACGTGTCTCTGAGTTCGTCGAAATAGCAAGCGTAGGAAGACTCGGAGGGGTCAGCCGAGGTCGTTACATAAACTGTCAGGTGAAAGTTATTTCCCTAAGTAAAGGTGTTTTTATATGAATCACGTGTTCTTGCGTCTTATGACATTTCGTCTCCAAACTTATTGTAATGACTGGAAAGGGATATTTCCATATCGTGCCTGCAGTGCTGATAAAATTAACTGAATATCTCATTAACTAACTTTCAATATTAGGAGTTCTGTTGTCCTGAAAGCTAAAGCTTAGATTTCCTTATGTTATACCTCTATGCTCTCAAGATAATTATTTCACTGCTGACGATTGTTCACTCCATCTGTGTAGGAGCTGTCACACTATGATTAACATATTTTAACTGATCCCTAATTGGACAACAATGATATTACTAAAAAATTCAGTGTCGTTTTTTCTGACTTTTACAATAATGCAATTTATTGATATAATTGTGAACTTTTGATGAACGATGATAGAACTGATGCCATTGACTACTTACACCCAATATTATCTGGATAGATGCCATCGTACAGGGACCCTGATTCACATGATTCCATGTACATCACCATCTGAAAGGTCATAAAAGCTCAGGGTAAGTGAACTAGAAGTTTTATTGCAGTGCAATTTCTTCTCAAGCATGCAGTAATCATTATGACAAATATCGAAGATACTTTAGGCTGACCAACCTTCGATACAAAGTCATTTCTTTGCCCTTGTTGTTGCCACCTTTGATACAAAGTCACCTCTATGTATCGGTTCTTACCTTCGATACCAACTCATATGGTTGTTCTTAACTTGGAAATAAACTCATCTTGTTCTTATCCTTGGTGCAGAATCATCTTGTTCTTACCTTCTATATAAAGATCATCTTGTCCTTACCTTCGATAAAAAATTCATCTCGTTCTTCCCTTCGATATAGTCTTATCTTATTCTTACCTTCGATAAAAAGTGATTCTGTTCTTGCCATCGATACAGTCTTATCTTGTTCTTACCTTCGATGCAAAGTCATCCTGTTCTTGCCTTCGATACAGCCTTATCTTGTTCTTACCTTCGATACAAAGTCATCTTGTTCTTGCCTTCGATACAGTCTTATCTTGTTCTTACCTTCGACACAAAGTCCTCCTGTTCTTGCCTTCGATACAGTCTTATATTGTTCTTACCTTCGATACAAAGTGATCCTGTTCTTGCCTTCGATACAGTCTTATATCTTTGATCTATTTTCGATAGTCTTATGTGTCTTATTTTCTCTCTTCCTCGATACAGTATCATCTTGTTCTTACCTTCGATACAAAGTCATCCTGTTCTTGCATTCGATACAGTCTTATCTTGATCTTATTTTCGATACAAAGTCTTCCGGTTCTTGCCTTCGATACAGTCTTAACTTGATCTTATTTTCGATGAAACGTCATCCTGTTCTTGCCTTGGATACAGTCTTATCTTGATCTTATTTTCGATACAAAGTCTTCTGGTTCTTGCCTTCGATACAGTCTTATCTTGTTCTTACCTTCGATACAAAGTTATCCTATTCTTGCCTTCGATACAATCTTATCTTGTTCTTATTTTCGATACAAAGTCATCCTGTTCTTGCCTTCGATACAGTCTTATCTTGTTCTTACTTTCGATACAAAGTCATCCTGTTCTTGCCTTCGATACAGTCTTATCTTGTTCTTATCTTCGATACAAAGTCATCCAGTTCTTGCCTTTGATACAGTCTTATCTTGTTCTTATTTTCGATAAAAAGTCATCCTGTTCTTGCCTTCGATACAGTCTTATCTTGATCTTATTTTCGATACAAAGTCATCCTGTTCTTGCCTTCGATACAGTCTTATCTTGTTCTTACCTTCGATATAAAGTCATCCTGTTCTTGCCTTCGATACAGTCTTATCTTAATCTTATTTTCGATACAAAGTCATCCTGTTCTTGCCTTCGATACAGTCTTATCTTGTTCTTACCTTCGATACAAAGTCATCCTGTTCTTGCCTTCGATACAGTCTTATCTTGTTCTTATCTTCGATACAAAGTCATCCTGTTCTTGCCTTCGATACAGTCTTATCTTGTTCTTATTTTCGATACAAAGTCCTCCTGTTCTTGCTTTCGATACAGTCTTATCTAGATCTTATTTTCGATACAAAGTTCTCCTGTTCTTGCCTTCGATACAGTCTTATCTTGTTCTTATTTTCGATACAAAGTCAGCCTGTTCTGGCCTTCGATACAGTCTTATCTTATTCTTATTTTCGATACAAAGTCCTCCTGTTCTTCCCTTCGATATAGTCTTATCTTGTTCGATAAAAAGTCATCCTATTCTTGGTTTGGATACAGTCTTATCTTGTTCTTATTTTCGATAAAATTTCATCCTGTTCTTGCCTTCGATACAATCTTATCTTGTTCTTACCTTCGATACAAAGTCATCCTGTTCTTGCCTTCGATACAGTCTTATCTTGTTCTTACCTTCGATACAAAGTGATCCTGTTCTTGCCTCCGATACAGTCTTATATTGTTCTTACCTTCGATACAAAGTCATCCTGTTCTTGCATTCGATACAGTCTTATCTTGATCTTATTTTCGATACAAAGTCGTCCTGTTCTTGCTTTCGATAGAGTCTCATCTTGTTCTTACCTTCGATACAAAGTCATCCTGTTCTTACCTTCGATACAGTCTTATCTTGATCTTATTTTCGATACAAAGTCATCCAGTTCTTGCCTTCGATACATTCTTATCTTGTTCTTACCTTCGATACAAAGTCATCCTGTTCTTGCCTTCGATACAGTCTTATCTTGATCTTATTTTCGATACAAAGTCATCCGGTTCTTACCTTCGATACAGTCTTATATTGTTCTTACCTTTGATAGAAAGTTCTCCTGTTCTTGCCTTCGATACAGTCTTATCTTGATCTTATTTTCGATACAAAGTCCTCCTGTTCTTGCCTTCGATACAGTCTTATCTTGTTCTTATTTTCGATACAAAGTCATCCTGTTCTTGACTTCGATACGGTCTTATCTTGTTCTTACCTTAAATACAAAGTCATCCTGTTCTTACATTCTATACAGTCTTACCTTGTTCTTACCTTCGATACAAAGTCATCCTGTTCTTGCCTTCGATACAGTCTTATCTTGTTCTTATTTACGATACAAAGTCATCCTGTTCTTGCCTTCGATACAGTCTTATCTTGTTCTTATTTTCGATACAAAGTCATCCTGTTCTTACCTTCGATACAGTCTTATCTTGATCTTATTTTCGATACAAAGTCCTCCTGTTCTTGCCTTCGATACAGTCTTATCTAGTCCTTACCTTCGATACAAAGTCATCCTGTTCTTGCCTTCGATACAGTCTTATCTTGATCTTATTTTCGATACAAAGTCCTCCTGTTCTTGCCTTCGATACAGTCTTATCTTGTTCTTATTTTCGATACAAAGTTCTCCTGTTCTTCCCTTCGATATAGTCTTATCTTGTTCTTACCTTCGATAAAAAGTGATCCTGTTCTTGCCTTCGATACGGTCTTATCTTGTTCTTATTTTCGATACAAAGTCCTCCTGTTCTTGCCTTCGATACAGTCTTATCTTGTTCTTACCTTCGATACAAAGTCATCCTGTTCTTGCCTTCGATACATTGTTATCTTGATCATATTTTCGATACAAAATCATCCTGTTCTTGCCTTCGATACAGTTTTATCTTGTTCTTACCTTCGACACAAAGTCCTCCTGTTCTTGCCTTCGATACAGTCTTATCTTGTTCTTATTTTCGATACAAAGTCATCTTGGTCTTGCATTCGATACAGTCTTATCTTGATCTTATTTTCGATACAAAGTCATCCGGTTGTTGCCTTCGATACAGTTTTATCTTGATCTTACCTTCAATAAAAAGTCATCCTGTTCTTGCCTTCGATACAGTCTTATCATGTTCTTATTTTCGATACAAAGTCATCCTGTTCTTGCCTTCGATACAGTCTTATCTTGATCTCATTTTCGATAAAAAGTCATCCTGTTCTTGCTTTCGATACAGTCTCATCTTGTTCTTACCTTCGATACAAAGTCATCCTGTTCTTACTTTCGATACAGTCTTATCTTGATCTCATTTTCGATAAAAAGTCATTCTGTTCTTGCTTTCGATACAGTCTCATCTTGTTCTTACCTTCGATACAAAGTCATCCTGTTCTTACCTTCGATACAGTCTTATCTTGATCTTATTTTCGATACAAAGTCCTCCTGTTCTTGCCTTCGATACAGTGTTATCTTGTTCTTACCTTCGATAAAAATTCATCCTGTTCTTGCCTTCGATACAGTCTTATCTTGATCTTATTTTCGATAAAAAGTCATCCTGTTCTTGCCTTCGATACAGTCTTATCTTGATCTTATCTTCGATAAAAAGTCATCCTGTTCTTGCCTTCGATACAGTCTTATCTTGATCTTATCTTCGATAAAAAGTCATCCTGTTCTTGCCTTCGATACAGTCTTATCTTGTTCTTACCTTCGATACAAAGTCATCCTGTTCTTACCTTCGATACAGTCTCATCTTGTTCTTATCTTCGGTAAAAAGTCATCCTGTTCTTGCCTTCGATACAGTCTTATCTTGATCTTATCTTCGATACAAAGCCATCTTGATACAAACTCACCTCTTTGTACTGGTTGTTGTCGTGCATGTCCTTGATAACCTTGAAGAGATCATCGGCGTACATGTGGTCGGAGGGGAAGGAGAAGAAACCGACATTGCCGTGATCGACCATGTTGATGAAGATGTGATCTTCGGGCCCGCTCTTGATCACTTTGCCGGAGCCAATTCCAGCGACTCCCGCCTCGTCGCCCGTCAGAACCTTGAAGAAAACGTCTGGAGTGACGTCACGACCCGTGTAGTCCTTGACGATGCCCTCGTAGACATTGGGACCGTCTGGGCGGTTTATGACGACGCCTGGGGTTGGGTTTCTGTTGGAAAGGCCTCGGTTTATTTTCAAGATAAGTTATTGTTTTTGGTTTCAGTAGGTCCCCTGCTCTCTAAACAGTTGTTTTAAAGATAATTCCTCAGAATTAAGTTGACGTAATATTTTAGGAACCATTAGAGCAGTCTTAATCATACTTTATAGTTTTAGAAAGGATTACTATGCCATGATTGAGTCAGGTCTGCTGCACAGCTTATTTTCTTCGTTTTTCATGTTCCTCTTTATGTAACGAATGCAAACAGACGAACATCACTTTTTCAGATGGCTGTTGTATCTGCAATTTCTCTGTAATTAATGTTTGGAATTGTGAATGTGTAATTTACTAGCAAACGTCTTAACGAACTTATGTTTATATGTTTCTGCATCTCACTATACTGTGGTGTTTGCGTATGGTAACACTGCGTCCAGGGCTTTAGATAGGTACGCTATGTGCAAGTTTCAGGTAAATAAAAGGATATCTGGGTGTACATTTGCAACTGAAAAGTGTTTTAATAATTTACTGATTGCGAATTACCCCATTAATATTCGAAATCGGATGTTATTATTATTGTTGATGTAAGCTGAATGTAAATATCTAAAAGCCCGGGACGCAGTGTTACCATTCGCAAACACCACAGGGGGGTGGACAGATGGAAAAAAAAACCGAGTATAGGATGCGTCGTTGGGTTAGGCGATTTACATTATAGATGTTTAGTTACGGGAGCAACAGTCCAAATGAGTAACGACTGCGAGTTGTATTACAGAAATAAAGAATAATACTCACTCAAAATTATCTGCCAGGTCATCGTACATCATAACCACAATGTGATCATCGGGTATCCCATGGTCATGCAGAACTTGGTAGGCATGACAGACTCCTGCCTGGAAAGATGACTTCGGTTAAACATGTTCCATTGATTGAACAAGGCGTATTCTCTCCTTCACATAATAAAATAATTATTAAACATAACTGACCAATAAATTGCTTAAGAAGGTCTTCGGCAATTTTCCAAGCAATTTCATTCATACACTCTTTATAATGGTGCCTCTCTCTCTCTCTCTCTCTCTCTCTCTCTCTCTTACTTTATTTCATAATTATCTTTTACAGAATGTTTGTTAGCACTTAAGACAAAAAACCGTGTATACCCCATGTGTTAGGTAGCAAGGAGTCTTATAAGATGTAAATTTCGTTACATCTCTCTCTCTCTCTCTCTCTCTCTCTCTCTCTCTCTCTATCTCTCTCTCTTTCCGCTCCGTACCTGATGTCGGTAGTTACTCCAAGACTTTGACCCGGCGACAAGAACAGCCCAGTTGTCGGCATTCACAGCTGATATTGCCGATAGTAGGGCTAAGATTCCAATTCTCAGGTTCATTACCTGTTGGGCGATTGACAAATTATGTCAGGGACATTAGGTATATTTTAAATTTCATAGTTCAATTATATTACATAAAGGAAAATAAGAACTTTCAATTTGCAATAACGATGATCTTTTTCCTTATATAAAATGCTAACACAGTGTAACTAGGACTCTACCCGCTCTTCTTTTGGTCTAGGATTAGTCACTCAATCTCCAAGATGAAAGCTGCCTTCAGTTTCAGAGGAAGAAAAGTACTAAGCCTTTGCATTTACGTGAATAATGACAAATCACAGAGCTAAAACGTGAAAATATGACATTTGGAGACCTTTTAAATCGATGAGTAGCGAAACTTATATGTAGTTGATAAATCTCATGAGGAGAAAAATAAAAATGCCCGAAAACGTTTCTGAAACTGCGCAGGGAAGCTTAAATGAACTTTATGAATATATTACGGGAAAAAGGAAAGAAACGATGGCAAAGTTTAATCAGTTGGCTACTATAGAAAATACAGGTGTTCTAGAAAGATGTTATGAGATGAAACCCGAGATCACATTCTCAGGTGAAGAGGTCAAAAATGCATCGTTTTATGAACTTTCTAGCATAAAAAAAAAAAAAATAAGCAAATGGAAAAAGCTTCCTAACTTATATAAGTAATGAGACGAAAAACGACAACCTGAGAAAATAGGGAAAATATATCAAGGTAAATGAAGAATTCTACATGACATAAATTGTATATGATTGCAATTGGCAGGTAAATAAAAGACAAATTCCTTGCGCACTTCTAAGCCATCTAATTTAATACGAGGAAATTAGTGCTGGTTACACAGACAAGAAACTGTCAACAAGGAATTATGATGAGCTTTTAATTTCTCCCGTATTATCAAGCGTAATCCTATTACTGGAAAACTTAAGCACGTCACTCACTACTGCGTTCTTTAACATAACATATTACACACACGCACACACACACACACACACACACACAACAACACACATATATATATATATATATATATATATATAATATATATACATATATATATATATATATATATATTAATATATAGATATTTATATATATATTAGATTTGGTCACTATAATGGTTTCACTATAATATTTGACTTACGCCGGTGAGAAGCTGCATTCAGTAGAGGAAAATTGCAAAGAGCAGATAAAGCTTCTCGAGTTTCCATCTTATATACTCAAGAACACAACAGAGATAAGCAGTATTGCGCAAGAATTCTCTGGCCCTCAACAGAAGAAAGCAAAAATATGCGTACGGAAATCCCATCACCCTCACCAAGAGACGTAAACACGCACGCGCGCACAGACACACACACACACACACACACATATATATATATATATATATATATTATATATATATATATATATGATATATATATATATTAATATATATATAATTATATATATATCATATATATATATATATATATATATATAGATATATATTATAGAATTTCCTTATAATATATATAATATATAGATATATAGAGAATAATATATGTATAGTATGTATATATATATGTATAGATATATATATATATATATATATATATATATATATAGAGAATATATATATATAAATTATAATACATATATATATATATATATATATATATATTTATATAATATATATATATATATATATAATATATGTATATTTGATATATATAAATATATATACTATATATATATATATATAATATATATATAAATATCTATATGTATATAGGATCTATATATATATCTTTATATATATATTTATATGATATATATATCTATATATGTATATATATATATATATATATATATATATATATATATATATATATATATATATATATATTGAAAAAAAAGTGAAACTTTTTTTTTTTCACTTTGTTCTTTCTAACTTTGAGTGTAGTGTCCACCCTTTATGGTCCTTGATTTCTACTCTTCGCTCGTTTCAAAATTTTACGAGTGGGTTTTTTGGGGGGGGGGAAAAGTTTTAAATTATTTATAATGGTTAGTTCGTGCTCTTGCTTTGGAGACTCATTCAGTTTCAAAATGTTACGTTTTAAGTTTGGAAAAGCATCAATAGTTTGCAACCATAAAATTCCTCCTTTAAAATGATTAAATTTGATACTAGAGTTTTGAGACTGAACGAAACCTTTAATCCACCTCAAAAGTTTACTTCTAGTCCCAGCGTTTGAAGACGAGTAGTGCATTTTCACTCAGCAGCCGAGAAAGGCGGGTCAACTCTTCTGTAATTTTCACCTATCCAGCCTAAATTTTATCATGAAGCATTAAGTGACTAGCGTGACCGTTGGTCGAGGATGATCCTGCTTGGAAGTGCGTGCTCTTGGATTGCTTCTTTTTTGAGGCTACTATACCATGGAGGTACAGCAAGTTTACATCGACTCGTCAATTAACTACGACAGCTGCAATTGACCTAGAGAGGCTTGCTTAGAGTGGAGATCCTGAGGACTTTTCTGATATTGGGGGTTATTAGTGAGGTCGCATCATCGGTCTTCATAGGGACGGATACCTCGCTTAAATGACAAGAAGCAATAAGACAACCTACGATCCTGAGCCATTTTCTCGAATACATAATTCTGTGAAAGTTCTGTTTATGTAAAATAAATATTTAAAATCGCTCTTGATTATAATTTATTGCCATTTGATAAATTTTTAAACTTCCAGTATTTTGAAAATGGCGCCCAACGTGGGGCAGGTTAAAGGTCTTTTGCTTCTTGGTGTTCTTCCTCGTCGGGTTAAATCTTTAGATCACGGTCACACATTTTTAGCTTCGTGAATATTTTACTTGTCTATTATTTTGCTGGGTTGGTCATATTTTTTGTGAATCTTTTCGAATTTTGCATAGGTTATATTTCCTTCGATAACGCTTTGCTTAATTTCTGAATTTGCTAATGGGTTTATTCCATTATATATTGTATATTTTTTGCTTTTAAGTTTTAGCCGAATTTACATGCAATATGGAGAATTTGAGTGCTCTTAAGATTTCACGTGGTCATTGTCGAACACAGGTGACCAAAAAGTGTGACAGTGTAAGGCTTAAATATGGTACTCTCACTGAGCAAGAAAGGGTTAGTTTTGTGTTATCCCTTCAAAATTTAAAAACAAAGTTAGATCATTTGGACTCTCAGATAGTGGATAAGCTTTGTAGTGAAAAAAAGGATGAATCTGATATCAAAGATGAACTCGATTCTTGTGCTACTTATACGGACAACATTTTATCATCATTAGCTATGCTCGAGAAAGTCACAGCAGAAATTCCCTTGCCTAGTAACCCTTCTCCTAAGATTAAATACCCATGTTTGCCTCTTCCTGTATATAATCATTCTGAGGGGGAAAGCATAGAAAAATTTTTTAAGGATTTTGAGAAGGCTATGGAGACTATGAAAGTAGACTCTTATCTTAAATTTATTTATCTCCAAAATCAACTAGGTAAACAGCCATTAGCTCTTGTGAAATCTTTATCTTCTACTGAACAGAATTATGAGGAAGCCAAAGCCTTGTTACAAAAAGCTTTTGGTTCTGAATTAGGTCAGAAATTTGAAACTCTGCTTGCACTTTCAGGATTAAAATTAACGTATGACTCTGACCCAGATGCCTTTATTGGTAAGATGAGAAGCATTAAAAACTCATTCGCTGCACTTGCAATAACCACTGATGATGTCTTGCAATATTTCTTTTGGGATGCTATGAATGATGGTCTCAAATTACAATGAACTCAGATTACAAATAAAAACAAACCTTTGCTTAAGGATATTGAGGATAATATTTTTGAAGCCACAGAGCGTTACCTTGGGGTTCAGAAAAGATATCAGGAGAAGAAAGTTAATCGCAAAGTTCAGTCAGATGCTAGATCAACATTAAGTTTTGCTAGTAACGTACAGATTGACTCTTCCAGTGCAGTGAAATTAAAGGGTTGTATTTTGTGTAGGGACGAAAATGGTTCCGAAAATGCTGATCATCCAGTTTACAAGTGTAAGGTTTATGCCTCTCCAAAAGCAAAGGTCGAAAGGCTGCAAAAGTTGAATGCTTGCACTAAATGTGCTAATCCTCATAAAACAAGTGCATGTAGATTCAGGTTCTTGAGAAAATGTAACAAATGTAACAACTGGCACTTCAGTTTTTTGTGTGATAGTAATGGTAAAGTTGCTACTGATAACGTTAATAAAGAAAAGGGCTCCTCCCTTGGAGCAACAAATGGCATGATAAGCACAGATTGCAACAAGCTCCTTTTACATACTGGGGCTTCCATTTTACCCACTTTCTCGGTTGTTTTGTCTAATAATGAGCAAATCCGTTGTCTTAAAGACAGTGGTTCTCAGTTTAATTTTATTGATGCTGAATTTGCAAAGAGAAATAATTTGGAAATATTGGAGTCAAATTTCAGTGTCACTGTAAGAGGTATTAACTCTCAGAGAAATTTGTTGACTAATGTTGTTCGTGTTAATTTAAATAATAATGTGAACAGTTTTTGTGTGGAAGCAATCTGCATTCCAGAAATCAATACAAAGCTAATTCTTCCAGGTTTGAGTCGAATTGTTGAAAAATTTCTGGAGCAGGAATATGCATTTGCAGATAAATTTTTGTCAAAAGGGGAGGATATGATCTCTGATATTAAGTTCATACTCGGAACTAATTCTATTCATGTTTACCAGAAGTGACTAAATTGTTTGGCTCTGGTGTTCCTTCTGCATATTTGGAAACTTCCCTAGTCATTATGCTTTCTGGAAATGTTAATGAATACCTGAGAAATTTGCAAAGTATTCCTCACAGCAGTAATTCTGCAAGGAATCCAAGCGTATTACTTAGTCATTCTGAGGCTGAATCAGTGACTGTTATTGAGCCGGAGAAAGATCATTCCCCTAATACTGAATGCATTTCTGCAGAAGTAAATTATGCTGTACTTGATGATAAAGGTAATCTTGTTCAATCTGAACTAAAAAAGGCTATCGATGCTATTCTCTCTGAACAGTGTTCTCAGATATTGAATTATGATCAAACTTTGTATAATGAATCTTGTGTCGAAAATGATATGCATTTGGTAAATTATGTTTTGAATTCTGTTACACGCAGTGATGATGGGAGACTAGTGCTTCCTATCTTGTGGAACAAGAAATTGTCTCATCTTCTTGGTAAAAATCAAACTCTTTCAAAGTTGGTGCTAAAGTCTAATTTTAAGAGATATCACAAAGATGGTAAGTCTCTTGGAATGATAGACGATGTTTTCAGAGAACAAGAGCGTCTGGGTATAATAGAGAGGGTAGATAATTTATCTCAATTCCTGGAGGAGCATCCTAGTTTTTCCTTTTTGCCACACATGCCTGTATTCAGGTTCGAAAAGGAGAGTAGCAAATGCAGAAATTTTTTTCTTTCTAATATTTGTGAAAATGATCCCTCAAAGCCTTTAACAGTCAGCCACAATCAGGCAATGTTAGCTGGCCCTTGCCTTAATAAGAAAGTATCTACTTCTATACTGCAATTGAGATTTGATAGCAATGTTCTGTGCTTTGACTTGAAAAAAGCATTCTTGCAAATTGTGTTGCCTGAATCTGATCAGCAAAAGCTTTTGTTTTATTGGTACAGAAATGTTGCCAAGAATGATTTTTCATTAATTGTGTACAAACATGTTCGGCTTCCTTTTGGTCTTAGACCTAGTCCTGCTTTACTGCTTTTAGCTTTATATTATATTCTCATGATTGATAGAGAGAATGATTCGCCACAAATTAGGAATTTGAAGAGAAATATTTATGATTTATGTTATATGGATAATTGTGCGATTTCATTCAATGACCCTGTCAAATTGAAATGGGCCTTCGATAATTTGAAGCAGATTTTTGAACCTTATGGGTTTGAAGTACAACAATTTATAACAAATTGTAAATCTTTGCAGAGTTCCATTGAAGGAGAAACTGGTGAGAAGTCGACCCCTGTGACTAAGCTTTTTGGATTGCTTTGGAATACAGAGACTGATTCTTTGTCCACCAGCCAGAAATTAGTTTTTTTGGATAGAAATGCTTCATCTAAAAGGCAGATTTTGAGTTCAATTGCATCAAATTTTGATCCCTTTAAATTTTGTGGACCTTTACTAAATAGAGCTAGAATATTCATGCATTCTTTACAGTGCAATAAAGAAATTGGTTGGGACAATAGGCTGTCTGATGATCTGCTAAGAGAATGGATTAATATTGCTAAGCAGCTAAATTCTTCTCCAAAGATTTCAGTTAATAGATTTGTTGGTAGGAGAGATGATATGTATAATTTGATTGCATATACAGACAGTTCTAGAAGCATTTACGGTTGTGTTGTGTTCTTATATAATTTGAGAACTAAAAAAAACAAACTTTGTCATGGCTAAGAACAGATTTGTTAACAAACAGTTAGAATCTAAATCCATACCTTCTCTTGAATTTCAGGCAGTTTCTTTAGGGACTGAAGTATTACATGATATTAGAAGAGAATTAAGTGGTTCTAATTGTGTTGAGCCTATTAACATAGTAGGAATGGATCTATACACAGATAGTCTAGTTTGCTTACATTGGTTATCAGCACATGTTACAAAGTTTGATAAATTACGTAATTTGAGCATCTTTGTGAAAAATAGATGAGATAGTATCTGCAGAATGTGTGAAGAATTCCCTATTAAGTTTAAATTTTGTGCAGGCTCTAAAAACCCAGCTGATGCAATCACCCGACCTCTCTCCTATAAGCAATTAATGAATTCTAATTTTTTCAGTGGTACTGTTGTTGATGCAGATATTGATGCTTCCGCAAGTGATCTGATGGAAGTCACTATTCCTAATACATTACTCAGAGAAGAAGGTATAATCTCTTCTCTTGAAAGTAGTCATGTTCATGTTGCTACTGAATCTGTGGTTCGAGAGGATATAAACCATTTGGTTTCTATGGATTCCTTTTCTGGCTTCAAGAGTATAGTTTCAGTCCATAGGTATGTGATCAGGTTTATTAATAACCTGAAAATTGCAGTAAAGATGAGGGACCCAAGTAAATATTCACATTTTAATTGTCTTACTGATGAAGAGACTTTGTCAGAAGCTTATAACTTGGTAATCTACAGAGACCAGCAGATTCATTTTCCAGAAGTTTTTAAATATTTTGCAGGGTCTCCTAAAGCAGTTAAAGAGATCCCTAATATAATCAGCCAACTTAATATTTATCCAGATCACAATGGTATATTGCGTGTCAGAAGTAAGACTGCACGCTGGAAGGACAGAGATAAATTTATGTTCTCGCCTATCATTTTGTCAAAGGATAGCGTCCTGACCAAGAAAATAGTCTTGGAAATGCATAAAATGACCAACCATGCTGGCATCTACTCATTGTTGAGCGAATTTCGGAAAACTTTTTGGGTTTCACATTTCTTTTCGACTGTAAAGAAGATTTTGAAAGAATGTATAAACTGCAGACGATTTCACAGACATGCAGTCAAATTAAATCAAAGTCCATACAGAGATTTTAGGTTGAAACCTCCCAATATTCCCTTCAGGTCTATTTTCCTTGACTATCTTGGCCCGTATTATATCAATTACCAAGGGGTTAAAACAAAAACTTGGTTGCTTTGTATTACCTGTTTGTGGTCTCGAGCTATAAATTTAAAATTGTGCCTTAACCTGACTGTACCCACATTTTTGAGAGCTCTTCAGTTACATATTTGGGAGTATGGTACTCCACAATTGTGCTTTTCAGATATGGGATCTCAAATTGTTGCAGGTACTAATTTAATTTCTGATTTTTTAAGGGACCCAGATACTGTGCAATATCTACAGGAACATGGAATGAGGGCTGTAGAATTTCAGCAATATTACAAAGGCTGCAACCAACTTGGATCACTTGTGGAAAGTTGTGTTAAATTAATTAAGAGACTTATATATGGTTCAGTTCGAAATACTGTATTGAATTCTCTTGATTTTGAGTTTCTTATAGCAGAGACTGTACATTTAGTTAATCGCAGGCCAATTGCTTTTCATGAGTCTTTAAGAGATAATAATCCAAATGAAATCATTCCTGCTGCAATAACACCTGAAATTTTGCTAAAGGGCTATGAGTTGGTGTCTTTGAGCATCATTCCTAATTTGCAACCTCTTCCAGATTCCGACCCTTCATGGACTCTTAAGGATCCAATAGAGCATATTAAGGACAGTTATAGTAAATTGCGCAAGTCTCGTTCATGTTTAAGAGAAATTTATAACTTTGAATTCCTTGCAAAACTTGTGCATCAAGCCACTAATGTTGGTTCTAGATACAAGCCAGTATCGCACGAGAATTTGCAAGTTGGTGATATAGTTTTACTAAAAGATGTTCATTTGAAACCTGCAAATTATCCTATGGGATATATATATATATATATATATATATATATATAATATATATATATATATATATATATATATATATTTCAAAATACTGGAAGTTTAAAAATTTATCAAATGGCAATAAATTATAATCAAGAGCGATTTTAAATATTTATTTTACATAAACAGAACTTTCACTGAATTATGTATTCGAGAAAATGGCTCAGGATCGTAGGTTGTCTTATTGCTTCTTGTCATTTAAGCGAGGTATCCGTCCCTATGAAGACCGATGATGCGACCTCACTAATAACCCCCAATATCAGAAAAGTCCTCAGGATCTCCACTCTAAGCAAGCTCTCTAGGTCAATTGCAGCTGTCGTAGTTAATTGACGAGTCGATGTAAACTTGCTGTACCTCCATGGTATAGTAGCCTCAAAAAGAAGCAATCCCAAGAGCACGCACTTCCAAGCAGGATCATCCTCGACCAACGGTCACACTAGTCACTTAATGCTTCATGATAAAATTTAGGCTGGATAGGTGAAAATTACAGAAGAGTTGTCCCGCCTTTCTCGGCTGCTGAGTGAAAATGCACTACTCGTCTTCAAACGCTGGGACTAGAAGTAAACTTTTGAGGTGGATTAAAGGTTTCGTTCTAATATATATATATATATTATATATATAGGATAGTATATATATATATATATAATATTATATATATTACTATATAGATATATATATATTAGTGTTCGTACTGCAGATGAATCCGGTTATAGTTGTTATTGTAGCTATTTCATAAAGGACATTAGTATAGTATCCCTTAATCTTGTATGGTTTTATTATTCTGATTATTGTCATCAAATTTATTCCCACTTAATATTCACATAAATCTGCATATATCTTCATAGAAAATAAATCATGAGAGAGTCAATCATTATCATTAGCTCCTACATTGTTTTCATACGGCAACGAAAATATCTAGCATCTTATTTTCCGTATACATAAAATACCTCTAGATTACGATTAAAACGCAACTTGGAGCTGTTAGTATGAATAGTCCTATTATTCGCATATCGTTTTATTTATCTTTCTATATATCTGTCTATCTGTCTACCTGCTTATCATGGTCAAGAAAACCGCGACATAATTAAGTTTTTAGATTCACCCCCACATTCAAATTAGGATCCACATACAGTTTATTCAGAAGAAATTCCTGCGCCATGAATTTTGCGTCCACTGAATTTGGAAAGCTCTGTTTGGAGCTTAACCTATATGACTTATGACGGCTCAATTACTTGTGTATTATCTTATCCAGCAACACTGAATTTTGACCTAAACCCTGTCATCCTCATGACTAAAGCCTATCCAATGATTTTATCAAAATTTTGTCAGAAGCTGTTCCATTCGCTCTAGTTATAAAACAAAGAACTGTTCTACCTGTAAACATTAAGTTAGTTTAGACATTTAACAATGCCTGGCTCTAAAGTTTGTTAAACTAGGTAAAGATCTCCCAAAGGTGGTGCATCAGAAGCAGTGCCATTCATCCAAACACGAAGAAACAGGAAGTGAAACTAAAAGACAATAGAGGGACTGACAAATACCTGGTTCCAAATCCGTTGGTACAAATTCTGATGCTAAGATAGAAAAGCTCCAATTTGTGCTTTTCTCAGTAAAAGGACTTTACATTTACTATTGCAGTTGCCCAAAGAATATTGATTCTGGAAGCTTTTCCAACAAAACATCTTTATTAGAAATTTCATATGTAGTTTTTAGCTCAAAAAATTAAAAATTGTTTATCAGTTTTTTCAAGCAAGTATGCATTCTCAGGAGCTAAGACTTAGCACTTCTGGAAATAATGAGATTACTGGTCTTATCGTCATAATGTACTCACCATTTGTTTTCGATAAACATCAATGAAATGTTCACACGACTATTCTAGATTTGGGGGGGGGGGGGGGGGTGGGGGGGGGCGGGTTATTGTGGCACATGAAGCTACTGCAGCCCTATAAGCAGAAGCTGATTTGAATCTTCAAGGCATTACTTCGACTAAATAATACAGAGAGCAGTGAACATAAGGAGCTTCAACGAATTACTAAAGCTTATCATTATGACGGCCCAAAAC
>NC_087202.1:41689106-41709106 GCF_015104395.2 Macrobrachium nipponense | reverse complement strand
ATTTAGTCAAGAATACGATAAAAAAAATAATGAGTGAAATAATTGTTCGATAGTATCATACAATTTGGTACCTTATCTTTTAACGCCTTACTGACTGAGAACCGAAGCTAAAAACTAATCTTCTTCTATATCACATAGTTAATTGGTTCCACGGCATCAGTTATTTCCCTGGTGTATCAAGTGTCCGTTAGGTTAGATAACATTGCATAATTATAATCTGGAAAATGGATGGTAGACATGATCTAGTTTATTGCTTCTATGCGTGACGATGTGATTGCAGAACCATCGGTGTCGAAGGGACACCAGCAGGAAGCTAAGCCTTTATTCAACAAAACTACTTTTAGTTTTATGAAATCTTGGCTGTCAAGCCAAAGACTGGGGCACTTTCAGCCATTCAGCGCTGAAGACAATGAAAAGAGGAAGTTGGAGCTGTTGGATTGTACGATAAAGACAGATATAAAATAAAGGTGATGAAGTACAATGATGTTACAAGGATTAGGATGTCTCAAAGACTTATTAGTGCATCCGAGGAGACATCATGTGTTCACTTATCTCTAGGAGTAGGTTTTACAATTCATTCTCATTGTTCTAATGATTTTGTTTAGCTTTCTTTTGAACTCTTCCACACTGCTGCCGCTTACAACTTCTAGTGGCAGTTTACTCCATGTGTCACATATCTTGTTTGTGAAGAAGTTCCTACAATGGGATGTGGTGAATCTCTTCAGTTCTAGTTTCCATCCATTATTTCTTGTCCGGTTTTCGTTTAATGTGAAGAGGTCACTGTCTACTTTTGTTATGCCTTTCAGTATTTTGGATGTCTCTATTAGTTGTCCTCGCAATCGTCTTGTTTCTAAGTTATACATGTTCAGGCTCTCTAGTCGTCTTTGGTAACCTAGTTGCCTGATGGATAGCATTAACTTTGTGGCTCTTCCTTTTACCCCTTCTAGTCTATTTATGTCCTTTCTTAGTGTTGGTGACCAAAACTGTATGGCAAATTCAAGATGTGGTCTAACTATTGATGTGTAAAGCTGCAGCACCGCTTCACTGTTGCTGTATTTGAACTGCCTCTTTATGCATCCCACTAGTTTCTGTGCCTTCTTTTCAGCTTTAATACATTATTTTGTGGATTTTAATTCCTTGATAATAATGACTCCAAGGTCCTCTTCTTGTTCTAC
This sequence comes from Macrobrachium nipponense, assembly GCF_015104395.2. Taxonomy (NCBI): domain Eukaryota; kingdom Metazoa; phylum Arthropoda; class Malacostraca; order Decapoda; family Palaemonidae; genus Macrobrachium; species Macrobrachium nipponense. The sequence continues at coordinate 41,707,931 of NC_087202.1, read as the reverse complement.
ACTAGTTATACCATTCCCAAACAACGTGTAGTTGGCATGAGGGTTGTTTGTTCCTATTTGTAACACCATCTTTTTGACCACTCTGCTATTTTCCGTAGATCATTTCTTAAACTTTCCACTGTATCTGGGTCTGCTGCATTTGCATCTAGCTTGGTATCATCTGCAAATTTGGCTATCCTGCTAGTTAAGCCTACATCAATGTCATTAATGTAAATAAAAAAACAAGAGCGGGCCAAGGACAGAATCCTGAGTGACTTAGCTTGTCACATCTGCCCATTCTGATTCTTGACCATTTATTACGACTCTGTTTTCTGTTAGTTAGCCAGTCTTCGATCCAGTCTGCTATGCCTCCTACAGTTCCTAAAGCTCTAACTTTTGTCATTAACTTCGTCAAAGGCCTTTTATATAGGCGGAACTGGAAGAAAACCCCACAGTTGTACTGAAAGCTAATTGTTTGAGAGGTTAGACATCAATATTGGAGAAAGGAAGGAGGAAAGGAGGTAAATTAAAGACTAAAAACAGTGCACCACGTATGGTGCACTAAGGGTGCTCTCTCCCTACGGGGATGAACACAACCATCCTTTGCACTGTCGACTGACCTCATACACAACAAAGACAATTCTTCTTCTTCTTCTTCTTCTTCTTCTCCTTTTCTCTTACCGTTGACTTGCCCATAAAATGTCACCTTTTTGCCAGTTGTCTTTGTGGGTCGTGAACCCAAGTCAAAACTGGTCAGTAGTCAAAGGCGTTGTTTTTCTTCCCCATGAAGCTTCATGTTACTAAAAGTTCGACCTTTTCCTGACTATAAATGTCAAAACGTTTTCAAGATCTTTTTGCACCTCAAGATCCTTCTCTTTCGTGTGGGTTGTGACTTGACCTTATGGTCTATGTTAAGACGGCATCAACATACTGGAAAATAGCTTTTAAAATAGCATCCAGATAACTATGATGTAAACCTATAGAGGTTAATTTTAATCTTGCCTATTTGTCTTAGAAAATAATAATATTTACGGGACATGAAACACGCAGGAAGTGACAAAACCCTTTACAGCCTAAACATCAAATTAAAAAAAAAATAAATAAAAAACTCGCTTCTTTCATGTAAAGAGAAAATGATAATACCATATTAACTGATAAGTGATGGGTTGATCAAACATTTTACACGTACAATGCCAATTATCTCGCTTGAATCTATCAACATCGTAAGCATATCTAGCCTCGGCAATTTGAATTTCACCAAAATAGCGGTCTTGGAAGGTACGCCAAGGTTCAGGTTAAAGTATGATATACCTGGCGAATGATTCGGCAACAATAACCTCCAATATATCAACAATCATGAAGCAAATAATGGAATAGATCAATAACTGCAAATCTGGGGCGTGGATCTTGAGGAAAAGGAATGAGATTTTTCATCTCACTATTCAGTAGGAAACCGGAAAGTACAGATAAATATCACTAGAGTTAATTAAGGTTATGGTGTTCTTGTAAAGAACTGACAATGTTCGTTTATCCGTTTTCTTTAGCTTGCGTTTTCTAAACAAATGAACAATTAACGCAATAGGAAATGAGAAGTAGAATGATTTGACTGATTGATGGATAGAGAAAAATAAGTGAATAGAGCACCCAAGCTCCCCCACACATATATCTCATACAAAAACTAATATACTTATATATATATATATATATATATAATATATATATATATATATATATATATATATATATATATATATATATATATATATAAGTATGCATGTACGTATGTATGCATACTTATACAAAACTCATATTTTCCTGTACAAGCAAAGAAACGGAAGGTATAAAGGTAAATCTTAGCTAAACCAAGTTTGAAAAACACATAAAACTGAATGTACTTACATCACAAAAGAAACTACCACGACCAAAGCCAAAGGAGCTAAGACTAGAAAGAAAAAAAAAAGGTTAATTTAGAGACAAAAACTCATTATGCAATACCATCGAGGACCAAGTGGCAATAAAATAAAACTTGGAACTAGCATAAACTTTCCATTGGCTATGAGGATAGATGCTAGATCATGGGGCTGATGAGCCGAGGAAAATCTTTTAAAAAAGCATATTATTTTTTTTACCGAAGTAAAACAAGACAAGGCGTTATGATTGTACGCTTCCTTGACCAACAGGGGACTATCTTCTATATGGTAATTATGAATAGAAAAATCGCTCGCACTATATATATATATATATATATATATATATATATATATATATATATATATATATATATATATATATATATATATATATATATATATATATATATATATATATATATATATATATATATATATATATAATATAATAATATATATTTATATATATATATATAAATATATAAAATAAAAAAAACGCATGCACTTGTGTGTGTATATATATATATATATATATATATATATATATATATATATATAATATATATATAATTAGACATACTGATTATGATTATACGGATACTTCTGCAATTTGTTTTTTACAAATGTACATTGCGATAATCTAGCCAAGACAAAATTCATGACAATCTTGCGGCACCCTAAGGCACTGTTTGTGGCACCCAGTCTGAGACTCACTGCTCTATTTGGTAATTATGAACAGAAATTACGCACACAGATCCGCCATATATATAGTATATATATATATATATATATATATATATATATATAATATGATTTATATATATATATATATATATATATATTTATATATATATCTATATATATATATATATATTATATATAGTATATAATATATGTATATATATATATAATTATTAATATAGTATTAATATATGCTATATATAGATATATAAGTTATAGTATAAACGTAGATTAATGTGCTGTGAAGGTTTGTTACTCAATCAACAGTTGAAGAATGAATGGGATCAAGGTGCTTTCTTCTATTTTGACTTAACTCCTTGTAGAAGCTTTTATTGTATTTGCATCTAATTATTCAGTTGTTCTTTCCTTATTTCTTCGACTATATATACATTCTTAATAAACATACTTCAGGTTATATGTCTTTAGAAATAAAGCTATATTTATCTTCCTTAATCTAAATTATTTATCCAGGATTCGGGTAGTTTCTCATTTCCTTTTGTTCATTTATTTTTATAAATTACAAATATGAATAAAAACTATATTCATGAGTCATATCCTGTCATCTTTCGGGCAATATATTGATCATTATTGTAAAATTAAATATCAAGCATCAAGAATTTCAGAGTTCTCTTTATTTCCGAGTGTAACCAAAATTATTTCCTGTCGAAGTACATAAATACACAACACTGCAGAGTGGTCCAGGTCAAGGTGAATTCCGTTTGAAATTATTTGTTTTCCTTGGCGTTCTCGATTTCAAGTAAGTTAAACAACACGACTCAGTGCAGGAAGCCATGAATCTCAACATTATCACCTGCGGCCAAATCATTTACCTAATTATTTTCCTCGTGAGTGATCATTTAATGCAGTTGGCCGCGCAATTGTCCATAATCAAATTAAACACCCATCCATTTACCCTCACCATTTCCGCCCGCCGGATCGGATTCAAGGACAGTCGAAGCTGAAAGTGAAATGGAGGGAGGACTTCTGGTCAGGGCGTCGTCATCTCCAGCCCACTGGCGCAACCTTTCCCCTTCCGCCGTCCTTGGCTTTCGCTGCCTTTTCGTAAACAATGACTGACGACCAAAATCAACTTCGGGGATGTTGCATGGCTCGGAGGTCTAATGGAGTATTTCCTTTTGTTCTCTGAACGCTCGTCTGATAATCGAACCGGTTTTACGTTGCAAAATAATTGGCGTGTTTGTACTGATTTCAGTTAAAAGATGAATGACGCAAAATTTCCGTGAGAAACGCAGTGAAATGACGATGTATTTAATTTTGAAATCTGGAGACTTTCAGTTCAATAAACAGATTCCTTGAGGGATAAATATCGTTGTGTTTGTAATTATTGTCCCCAACCTAACTTTTCCGGCGCATGATTTGAAAAACTGGACTATTTCTGTCTGACTGAAAGTTGGGAGTAACAGCCTTCTGTATTTTATTTTGAATTTCTTTTTCCTGAAGTGCATATGAAACAGGGGATTAAATAATGTTTTGTAGACGGTAATATCAGCTTTTATCAGCATTCCTTCATATTTTCACCAGTATCACGTGATTTGGACGTTCGTCAAATAAGAAATTATGAAAACTGATCGTAGCCAATAATCAATGAGGAGACGTCCGCGGGAACTGCCGTTTGATCAAGAAAAATAAACTCGATGGTCACACAGATTTAATTATAAGAGAATGCTGAGCTAGGACGAAATATGGTCAAAGATTCAGCGAAGAGAAGTTGGATAACACTGATTAGACTGTGCGGTCACACTGAGAGAGTAAAAGAGCTGAATGCGCCAGAAGGGTTACAACGATGGGGCTTTTGTATCCAAAGGAGCCACAATATTTCAAGGATTATGTCGTATACCTAATGGCGTATCACGATGATCCTTTTGTGATTATTGGGAGTCATCCTTCATTCGACAGCGAAAAAATAAATGTGCTACCTCGTTTTCCTCAGAGGCTACACCCTCGCAAAGGACTATATTTGGTAAAAAAAAAAATAAATAAAGGATATCCACTGCTGAATACTTCATTTGAAATAAAGTTATCGTTTAAATGTTTTAAGGAAACTTTTTATGAGGAATATGTCACAGGAAATGATAGGTGTGGACGACGTCCATATTAATTATTATTACTAAATTACAATGAGATAATGCTAAACTATCGAAATACTCCGGACATAATTTTGCGACGAAATCAGTGGTTATTCAGGCAAATAATTTTCACAGCCTTGCTTATTTTCAACAGATACTGTTGATATGATAATTAGTTTTCGACAATGGATAGAATTATAGGTGGAGACTGGAAGAGATTGTATATGAAAAGAAAAGATGGCAGTACTAAGATTAGGTCAATGCATCATAAAGTTATGAGAAACAGCATTTAACGTACAACCTAAGGGCGCTTGCTTTGAGAAATTGCTATTTCACAGACAAATAGCTGCAAGGCAATAGCCAAAATGCAGAAGGCAGAAAGTAAATTACAGAGAGAGAGAGAGAGAGAGAGAGAGAGAGAGAGAGAGAGAGAGAGAGAGAATAAACATGCAAAAGCAACTGCCGCTCTGCCGTTACTTCTTGAAGAATGTAGGCTGTACAGTTTGGATTATGACACCGCAATGTGATTCTGACAGTGAATAATGGCGTCTCGTGATTACTCTTCGAAAAGGTTAGAAATAACTGTAATGACTGCATAATGCCATTAGATACGCAATTGCGGCTTCCCACAATTGCTTACGGAAGACGGCGAATGGTAGATATAATGATTTTTAATGTAACTACGCCAACCAATCGATTTTCTCAGTGATTACAATAGGAAGAATACATCTGGCAGGCGACATAACAGCAAATGGATTGTGTTTACTGCCTATTAATTTCGAAAAGTCTTTTCCATGCTCTTGTCATTGCAACCACCTTCTCTTTTCTGTTTAGTTTAGAGTAACCAAAATTACTGCCGCGGAGACCATTGTTGTTGTGATGCAAAACCAGTTTAAAAAAAAAAAATAAATAAATAGAAAAAAAATAAGTAAATAAAAACTGCAGTATGAATAGATGGGAATGATTTTTGGGAGTACAGATAAGAACATTAACAAAATTCGCTTTACCTGAACTGGACAATCTAGTGCTCCTTTTAAGCCTAAGCCTTTGAAAGTACATACTCAAAACAGAATGATACAGTAATCTCCACCGGATCTTCAAACCTGACTTATTCGTCTCTTACCCTTCGGCAGATGATAAAATCAGAAATAAATCTTCCAGCACATGATTACCTAACTGTTTACCTTCAGTGGATCGACTTTCCGTCGATCTGCCTGTCTGTCTGTCTCTGTCATTTTCTTTATCTTGTTCTCATGTCCAAATACGTAGTCTCTCTCTCTCTCTCTCTCGCTCTCTCTCTCACTCCCATCCAAAAACGTAGTCTCTCTTTTCTGTATATCTCTCCCCCTTTTTCTGCCTGCTTGTCTGACTGTTTGTCTGTCTGTATGTCTCTCTCATTCACGGCTTCGTTCATAAAGAAATAGATCGTAGGAGAAAACGGCCACTCCCACCGCGACGACCTTAGTGAACTCTCACTTTCATTCTCTGGTTTCCTACTCAGTCTGCCTATTTGCTCATTTATGGGGGCGGAGGACATCTGCTCTGTCTCCATTCATTATTCATTCCGATAAACCCTCCCTTATTCTTTGTTTCTCAGAATATGCACCGAGAACCATTCATTCTACAAAAGAACAAGGAGAGAAAGTGAAAGCAGTTATCCAGTTTTTCTTTGGTTATGATAAATATTCATAGGTCTCTTATCCTTCATTATAGTAATAAGCAATTACGCTGAGCTAGACGAATAATTACCCACAATATATTCCAGTATTTTGGATGATTGCAACGTGAATAATAATTGCATGCTTCCATTTATGCTTTCTATATTGTTAAAACAAGTTTCTCCAACTCAGACGGAAACTAGACCATAATACACACACACACACACACACACATACATACATACATACATACATTCATGTATATATATATATATATATATATATATATATATATATATATATATATATATATATATATATATGAGTACGTGTGTTTTCACGTGTGAGTGATTTGTATGCTAAGTATGTTAGTTTCCAACAAATTCTTTTCTTCAATTTTTTCTCTTTTCCTTGACCTAAATATTTCTGTTGATTTTCATATCAGTCACAATTTACGGTGAAGAAGAAGAAGAAGAAGAAGAAGAAGAAGAAGAAGAAGAAGAAGAAGAAAACTCGGTATCTAAACGGAAATCTGAGGTAAATGCTATATCCCGGTATCGCTGTATCATGTTCACGAAGGTTTGTACTCGAGCCGTCTTCCATATCACAACACCGATCGAATAACGTAATTCAATGGAAATGTCAGCAGCACTTCCCTCTTTCTTTAGCGGCGAGTATAGAATGGGGATTTCTTTACCCCCTAAGGCAATGATCTCACGCGATGAACCCGATTCTTGTTTCTACATAAGATGAAAAACGTTACTCTACGACATGGCTTTGCTCTCATTGGCTGTGCGCACTTTCTCCACCAGTCACAAGGCAGGACCTTCAGACCAGACTGCGAACTCCGCGGCGCAGAATCCATCCCCTAACGTTTTTGACGTCTGCTGGAACGACCTTTTTGAGGGGGAGGAGCAACCTCCGGCAAGTATATAAGGGGACTGAGTAAGTGAGAGGCTTCAGTCAACGCCATTAGTTTGTAAAAGTTAACCATTCGCTCGACAGCAGCTTCTCAACCGCAATGAAGGTAAGTTGGTCTGTGATATTTGTCAACAGACCGAAGTGTGGCCACTTGTGTTTTTAGAAATGACAACATCAACTTACGTCTTTAGCAGCGGGTGTTTAGACCTTAGCAATACGTTTAAATGAACCTGTTGTTGCAGTTTCAGAATTTTTATGTCTAGTAATTCATAGTAAATTCAATGGTTTGGCACTTGAATATCAACTAGAATATTTTAAGTCTGATTAATAAATTTCTTAAGGTATGCAGAGCCTGCATGAGCAAGAGCACAAATATCGCAAAAGAACCCAGTCTGCTTATTTTGTATTCTAAATATTTACAACGCATCTTATGACAATTTTATAATAAAATTTTTAAAAATTAACATTGAAAAATGAATATGATATGCACAGTTATATATATTTTTGCAAACGCATCTTTTGCCCGCCTGTGTAAATGACTGAATCTTCAATCGCAACTTGTTATAGATTATGAGTTGGAAGAATCATTTCTTATATTGAACATTTGTCGCTGAATGCCTGTGCGATGGAGTTTTATTTGTGTCGTCATTTTGTGTTTACTTTCTGTAATTATTTTCTACTGAAAACTTTAAACCCGTCATCACACATGGCCTGAATATTGTCAGACTGTCACAAAAGTGACAAGATATGCAAGCACGCCAGTCTAAAACAAACACACGCAGGAATGCACAGTGGAGATCCACAAGACCGGAATTCATAGCCGAGCTTCAGTGACCAGGCTGGAATCTGTAATGATTTCCTGTCCAGAATAATGTGTTTGTAACTTTGTTTCTGAGATGGGGACCAGAGGGCACTGTGGCGAATTATATAATAACGGGTCATTAAGCTGGGGCATGAGAGGCCATTACAGGTAAATTTAGTTCTGTAGGCCCTCATTGCTAATGCTAAATTTAGCATAAGTGAAACTTACAAACGTTAAGTTAGCGATTGCTGTAAGAAGACTGCTATAAAATGACATTTTTATTCCGTGTCTGAATGACTTTTAGCAATTTCGGTGAATGAGTCCACTTGCTTGTCTACCTCTCACCCTTTCCCTGTCTTTCTTTCAGGATGTCAGCCTTTCTGTCTGTCTCTTACTTTTCCTCTACCTGTCTGTCTGGCTGTCTACTTATCTGTCTCTTATTCTTTCTGTTTGCTGTAACTTCACTTCCTTGAAGGAATGTCTCTTTCATTACGACTACATCTGTTCAGCCTCTCTTTCACCAAGATTATCTTCAATCAATACACCCCAACAACACCTGTCACTTCAAAAGAGAAGCCACTAACCTGAAGCACGGCGTAAATTTCACTGATGAGAGAGAGAGAGAGAGAGAGAGAGAGAGAGAGAGAGAGAGCACAACCACCGTGTTGCCCGGCAACTTTCTCCAGCCAAAACAGCGTAGTTATGATCATGGCTTTTATTACGGAATCCACTTTCCATTCAAGGGCGGCAGCTATATTGAAGTGATCTAGAGCCGGAGTCATTGACGGTTTTCTTTCACTCTTTTTCCTCATCTTTTTCCCAGAACTTTCGAGAGCGATAGCATTTTTCATTTCCCTTTCGCCCTAAGGATTTAGCAAGTCTTGCTGCTGCGTTCGGACGAGATAAAACTCCAATTCATTCGAATACCTGAATGTCTGGCGAGGTTCTGAGGTGGCTAGACTTGGAAAGAGAAAGAAAGAGATAAAAAAAGGCTGAACAGATTTAAGAGTTATAAATAAAAAGTAACACAAATAATAGTCTCCCTCTATCTCTCATTTTCTCTGCAGAAGGCAAGCATTGAGGATGCGAGTCACATTAAACTGCAGGATTTAAATGTCTGATTCAAAGAAGAAGCACTTATTTTGATTGTCGGTATGATAAACAAACTACACTTGAACGTTCGCACCTGACTGACGAAGCGACTAAACCGGTAACCCGGGTATTGGCAGGTGAGGTCACAAGCAGCTGAATGACACCTTAGGATTACAGGTGCTAAATTCTTCGGGCCTGCAAATGTTATTATAAATATACTTTTACAGAACAGGCAACTATAAAGCTTAAATTAAATATTGATAATGTATGATACAGAAAATGCGTATCTGTATATAAATTGTGGAACACCTATAGACGGTAGTACTGGAAGGCAGTAGTCTTATTTTGTCAATGAAGATTACTATATGCATATATACATTGAAATTTACATAAAAAACACTTCTGGTTGTTAGCAATCTTAACTTACAAATTCTTGTTCCAAACTTCACATCACAACGAAAATGCGTAAAGAGGCTACGATAGAAAGTCATAGTCATGTTACGCATATTACGCCATCGACGACCACCTCCAGGGGACTGACTGCTCGAAAGTCTGCATTCACAATTTCTACCTATGTCGGAAATTGATATTCTGCGAGAGGCCTTCTCATATCATGCCTTGTTTGGTCTACCCCCTTCCCCCCAACCCTCTCCATCAAAACCCAACTCTCTCTCCGTGTAATTCCTGAGAAGTATAAAAAGAGCGATAGACCTCCCATCCAAGTACCTTTCACTCTCGACCCTGCTACATATTATCGCCAGGAATACCCAGTCGCCTCTTTGGTATTCTATTCTAAGAGCTGCCTCTCTCCTCCTTCCATGTCCCCATACCTCGGATGACTCTCTTCCATCCTTAATCGCCCTTCTCCTGCTCCTCCTCTCCCTCTCCCTTTGCAGTCCATTCACTTTGTTCCTTTCACCCTGGATTTAGGCCCTTGTGATTCATACTTCTTTTTTTCTCCCCTTCTTCTTCCTTTCCTTTTTATCGTCTGCGCTGTCTCATTGATTCCTTCGCAGTCTGGCCGATTCTACTCTTCCTGACTCAGAATAAGACTTTCTAAATGTATTTTTCCTTGGGAATTATTCTCCACCTACGTTTTCGTTTCACCGTTGTGCTTTCTTGACAACTGTCTCCGTTAATTCCTTGCTTCTTGATTGATATTTACATTATAATTCGTTTATTAATCTTAGTGCTGTTAATACTATTATCATAATCACCGTTATTCACACCATTTGGGTATTCACTAACGAAAAAACCTTATGATATTAAATGATCATTTCTTCTACGACGTAAAATAGTAATATTAATGTGTGAAAACATGACACAACAATAATTATGAATGCATGAAATGCACATATATCTTCAGTACTAGAATTTTCACATTTTGACCTTGTTATTTTTCTTAGGTACTGTGAAATTATAAATACAAAAGAATAATAGGTCTGAATGTATGAACTATAAGATACATATAATTCATATATTCAGACCTATTATTCTTAAATATTTATAATTTCACAGTACCTAAGGAAAATAACAAAGGGCAAAATGTGAAAACTCTAGTACTGAAGATATATGTGGATTTCATGCATTCATGCTTATTGTTGTGTCATGTTTATAATTTCCCATTCCTTAAGAGAACCAACAAATCGCACACTCGATTTTCACCCAAATGTACTTTTACTATTTCAAGATTTTGAAAATGATAAATAGACAACTTTTTATGACTCCTCCCGTTAGCTCGACCTGGAGGAGCAGCTACTCCCTTCTCTTTCCTCCGAAGGTCAGACTACCGTGCCGATGACCCCGCGCGCACTGAACAAATAAACGACCCCTGGAGCAACGAGTGTATTTTCATCTCCCTTCCCTCACAACTCCCTTTCTCTGCACAGACACAGACATAGATATATTTCTGTGTATATATATGCATGTGTCTGTATCTGTATACCACTTGACTTCTGCTTACATTTGTGTGGTATTATCGTATTTGCAAGGTAAATTCTTCCCTAAATTTTGTTAGCTGAGTTTCCTGTCCTGCACATTTAAACGTCATTTCACTATCAAGAGATATCGTCTTGGCTGACACGATGACGGGACAGATATCTACGTCCTGTACATAAGAATCCTCAACGAAATTGAAACTAGTGGATACAATAAACAAAAGATGGTGAAGGGAGTTACAAGCTGGAGAATGCAGTCTTTTGCACGATTTTGCGATTTAATTTCATTTCATTCACACGAATTCCGCGTAGGAAGTACACAGCTTTGATTGCCCCCCCCCCCCCCTCTCTCTCTCTCTCTCTCAAACATGAACACAAAAAAAGAAGGTAATTCTGATTTCTTCTCCTAGTCAAGAAACCATCAACATTGTACAAATACGTTTCCATTTCTTTTCCTATAGGGATCCTCCTCTAATCAATTTTTTTTCTTCATTTTTCAAATCCTGATATCTCGCCCGTCCTCTTACTTTCCTAACTTCGGTTCCCGAGTGTAAAGCATTTCAGTAATGAATGAGAAAATCTTCACTTTACGAGTGAAAAGGTCAGATAAATTGCCAGGGTCAGCCGTTCAGGTTTTCTCTTTTCAACTTCCTTAGTCAAGCATTTCTCTTTCCAGTAAAACTATTTCCGTAACTGGAAGGGACTTAGCCAACATCGTGAGCATAATGGGAATTTAAATTTTGGATAGTTTTATTCCATTATTTATTATCTGAACAATCGTTTGCTTGTATGGCAAGGAAGGAATGATAATTAGCCAACATATCAGACCAGTAAAGCATAGAATGCATCCGATAACCTTTCAAGAAATATAACTGATAGTTATTACATCATCTGATAAAAGATATTAAAGCACTTGAAGTATATATATATATATATATATATATATATCTATATATATATATATGTATATATATATAGTATATATATGTATATATATATATATATATATATATATATATATATATATTTATTTATTCATTCAAGTCATGAATAAGCTAGAGATTTCAGTGACCCATAAAAACAATCGTCCATGAGGTCTTGCAATCACCGTCTTCAACTTTCCATCGACTATCCTTGAATAATATCAGAAATGTCATCACAAAAGGCAATGCAAGGACTATTAGGTACCGCTACTTGACCTACAGAGGATATCCTCCAAGCAATCGCTAAAAATGATGATAATGAAAAAGAAGAAGAAGCCATATTCGGTTAATGTTTGCACAAGGGGCAACAAACAAATTCTCCCGCTTGCACTTTCACTGCCTATATCAAGGTCCCTCGGTCTCGTGACTCTCATTACAGACGAGAGTACACCCAGACCGAGTTTTTATGTGCGATGAAAGTGAGAGGCCCTTCCCTCCGCGCCCGCCCTTCCTTTTCCAGGAGGGCGGTTGCATCACTGGGTCAAATCTCGCCTTGCGAAAGAGCAAGGTAAGTCTTGAGCCATAAAGAACCGAACGACGCCTCTCGTTTGCTCTTCCTGCCCTTGAGACTGTACATTTACAAGTTAAATGTAAACATAAGTAACGGACCATATATAATCATAAACCGGGTTTGACATTTGCTGATTAATTTCGACCGAACGCCTCAGCTACTTTTAAAAAGTAAAATTAACAATCTATATGGATGATTTAAACACATTCACTAAACAAATATAAAAATAATCGATGAACATAAACTCATGAAATCAAACGAACATTCATCTTGTTCCCAACTTCTTGAGGAAAAGGCGAACTAGAAATCTGAGCAGAAATCTGAGCACTCTTTGCAGCTGCACATCACTCAGCTTTGATGATAGACCATGAAGTAAAAAATCAGAGCAGAAATACCACGAATTTTGCTACACGATTTTTCTGAAGAAATAAGAAGCATATCACCCTTTATGTTTGAGTGCAAGGTTGTTTATTTTCCCTGGATAATCTCGTCATTTGCGGAAGCTTAAGCGTTTCGAAAGATTTTGATTATTTTTCTATATGCTAGCAGTCTGTGTGTGTGTGTGTGTGTGTGTGTGTGTGGTGTGTGTGTGTGTGGCAATCAGTAATGATTTCGAGAGATGCGCAGGTAACATCTGTAATCTTCGAGAAATCGAAGTCTGCGCAACAGCCATTTGTGGTAAACCTACCGACAGAAAGCATCATACAGAACACGCCAAGTACAATAATGGAGAGGTGATCTAACCTCATTCACAACTAGAAAATAAATATTCATCCTTTGCATAATTTTCTTATTTATTTTTTTCTGTGCAATTGATTTTCCCCCTATTCCTATATAATTCTATTTCCTTAAGATTTTAGTTTCAAACATTTTTTCAGCCCTTGCTTCTCATGTCGCACTGGTCTTATATCGACTTAATTTGTGCTTCACGAGAAATATGAAGTCATTAAGAAATTATGCATTTGTCAATTTAAAAGCTTAGATGTAAGAATGAATATCGCTTTTTTTTTTTATATACGAAACACTTATGATTAAAGCACACATACATGACAAACATTCTCACAATGAACGTAATTCATCGTCACGGTATGAAAATCGTAACCTACATGACCGAACCACTTATATCATCGTAGCAGTTAATAAAGCTCCTTATTTTTTTTCCTTTGCAGGTCCTGGTATTGTTTGGAATGGTGGCTTTTGCCTTGTCTGCCAAACTTGGCAGCAACGTTGTGTTCGACGAAGATGAGAGCTCGACTGAGGTAAGGCTTTAAACTTGTTTGTAATTCAGTCTCATTCCTGGTATGATTTTTCTGCCTTTAACTCATTTTCCGTCTCCTCTCATAGCCTTTTTATTAGGATTTATTATGCAAGAAATATTTGTTATCGAACTTTAATTACTTCATGTATTATTATTATTATTATTATTATTATTATTTTATTTTTTTTTTTTTTTTTTTTTTTACTCTATCACAGTCCTCCAATTCGACTGGGTGGTATTTATAGTGTGGGGTTCCGGGTTGCATCCTGCCTCCTTAGGAGTCCATCACTCTTCTTACTATGTGTGCCGTTTCTAGGATCACACTCTTCTGCATGAGCCCTGGAGCTACTTCAGCCTCTAGTTTTTCTAGATTCCTTTTCAGGGATCTTGGGATCGTGCCTAGTGCTCCTATGATTATGGGTACGATTTCCACTGGCATATCCCATATCCTTCTTATTTCTATTTTCAGATCTTGATACTTATCCAATTTTTCCCTCTCTTTCTCTTCAACTCTGGTGTCCCATGGTATTGCGACATCAATGAGTGATACTTTCTTCTTGACTTTGTCAATCAACGTCACATCTGGTCTGTTGCACGTATCACCCTATCCGTTCTGATACCATAGTCCCAGAGGATCTTCGCCTGATCGTTTTCTATCACTCCTTCAGGTTGGTGCTCGTACCACTTATTACTGCAAGGTAGCTGATGTTTCTTGCACAGGCTCCAGTGGAGGGCTTTTGCTACTGAATCATGCCTCTTTTTGTACTGGTTCTGTGCAAGTGCCGGGCATTCACTTGCTATGTGGTTTATGGTTTCACTTTTCGTATTGCACTTCCTACATATGGGAGAGATGTTATTTCCGTCTATCGTACTTTGAACATATCTGGTTCTTAGGGCCTGATCTTGTGCCGCTGTTATCATTCCTTCAGTTTCCTTCTTTAGCTCTCCCCTCTGTAGCCATTGCCAATTGTCATCGCTGGCTAGTTCTTTAGTCTGTCTCATGTATTGTCCATGCATTGGTTTGTTGTGCCAGTCCTCTGTTCTTTCTGTCTTTCTCCTGTCTCTGTATATTTCTGGGTCTTCGTCTGCTTTTATTAGTCCTTCTTCCCATGCTCTCTTTAGCCACTCGTCTTCACTGGTTTTCAGATATTGCCCCAGTGCTCTGTTTTCGATGTTGACGCAGTCCTCTATACTTAGTAGTCCTCTCCCTCCTTCCTTTGTGTTATGTAATAGTCTGTCCGTATTTGCTCTTGGGTGTAGTGCTTTGTGTATTGTCATATGTTTCCTGGTTTTCTGATCTATGCTGCGGAGTTCTGCCTTCGTCCATTCCACTATTCCTGCGCTGTATCTGATTACTGGCACTGCCCATGTGTTTATGGCTTTTATCATATTTCCGGCGTTGAGTTTTGACTTGAGTATCGCCTTGAGTCTCTGCATATATTCTTTCCTGATCGTGTCCTTCATCTCTTGGTGTTTTATATCTCCTCCTTCCATTATTCCCAGGTATTTGTATCCTGTCTCATCTATGTGTTTGATAGTTGCTCCCATCTGGTAGCTTATCCCTTCAAATTATTATTATTATTATTTATTATTATTATTATGATTATTATTATTATGATTATTATTATTATTATTATTATTATTTTTGCTGGTGTTGTAGAGTATGAATTCTATTCATATGGAACAAGCCCACAGGGGTCACTGACTTAAAATTCAAGCTTCCAAATAATATGACGTTCATTTGAAAGAAGTAGCAGAAGGTAAAAGGAAGTGCAGAAAGAAGAATTCAGCGACTAGAAAATAAAAAAAGAGATAAATCATTATATTGATAAAATAATAAATAAATAGATACATAAGATGAATAAATAAATAGATAAATGAAAATAAATAGATAAATAGAAAATAGATAGACAAATAACTTTACGTTTGCTCCCTGCAGCCCCCAAAACCTTACAACTTCGGGTGGGCCGTGATGGACAAGAACACCACCAACTACCAGAACCGCGCCGAAATCGGTGACGAGGACGGACGCGTCAAGGGATCCTACAGCTATGTCCTTCCCGATGGTTTCGTCTACACCGTCACGTACGAAGACAAGAAGGACGGAAATGGTCTTGTGGTCAGTATCTTTCATATTTCCTTTTCAGGATTACTTTGGAAACTCTGTAGGACTGGTCTGGTGGTGATTTTGCTTAGTCATGCCTGAGACTGTGTGGTAGTAAATTAAGTACCTGCTTTTTTTTTATACTGATTTTTTTTCTTCAATATTAGTATCATCTTGAAATGTGCAAAATCATCTTAAATCTGTGCTGCCACATCGAAAAGGAAAGCGCGGCGGTTTAGGTCAATCACCCTTACACGGTTTCCTTTTAACTCTCCTTCAGTGATAAGACCTTTCAAAGTTCTTTCTCATAACAAGAACATGAGCTATTTTAAAGGATGATGCCAACCTTTTCACTAAGCAGAGTCATAGCATTCTTTAATGAACACATTCAATACTCAATTCTAATAATTCATTCATGAAAAATGAGAGCTTCTGTGATGAAGTCTTAGGTAATTCACTGTCACTATGGAAATTCCTATTCCAGTTTGTAGGACTCGTAGACTCCTCTCTAGCTGATTACGTAGCATTACCTCTTACTCTTAGCAATTGTTCAAACTGTCTTGTGATCTTGTAGCGTTCCTTGAATTTATTGCTACTTTAACATTCAAGATATTTGTAATAAAGAAAATCAGCTCTACTTGTAATGGTGACGTATTCTGTTCCAAAAGGATGCTTCCTTCATTGTTATTATTGATTTGAGAGCTAGATTCAGTAACTTATTCTTATGACAGACGAAGTATTCTTTAGATCAAATGCTCCTCCATAAACTGAGGGAAAATGATAACTTTTGATGGTTCAGTTTAGGAAACCAGTAACCTCCGGTTCATATTCCTGATCTTCAGAACGTAGCCACCCTTCTAAGCGAAATTTCAGTCTTACTCTGAGAATTTAAAACACTGAAATTCCTCATTATTTATATTTTGTTTTTCAAGGAGGATAAAATTATCATATGCACCACCTAAATAGTAATATGCATACGTTCTCTGAGTAACATTTTGATCTTTCAATATTCTCCTCTATTTGCAGCAAACTCTACGAAAGGAACCTTCAGGTATCGATGTGATCATCCCTGTCCCCAAACCAAGAGAGCCTGTTCCTGTTTCCAAGGGTATCAAGCGCTTCCTGTAAGCCTCGGTACCAACTAACCCCTTTTCCCCAAATGTAAAGGGTAGTCTCATACCTCCCATGATTAGTTTAGGGCAAAATATGATCATTTTATTACTGAGAAAACATCATCCGCATCCTCAACCTATATACTGTGAATCACTCCGGTGCCATATGGCAGTTTTGGTTCTCGAAGGAACATTTCAGGAATTGCCCCCTCAACTTCGACTGTTGTCCTATTCACTTCCGTTTTAGGAATTCCTCTTGTTCTAGGAAGATCCTGTGTCATCAGGTTTGCTCTAATATCTCATTCTTTATGTCGTAGTTGCCTACTTTGTTCAGCATGTAGACTCTTGATGCAATAGAGTATCCTTCTAGTCAGATTACTAAAGTTGGTAATCCATTTCAAATGTTACATTGTACTTTGGCTTAATGCTTTATACGTAAATGACTATCACCCAGTTTCACAGCGATGTGGGTAAGTTAAATCCAAGAAATGTTATCACTTGAAAGTAGTTGCAGCAAGCAAATTAGATACTATGTAATATGAACTAGATAAATGCTGATCTTTCTTTACTACTCACAACTTCTATTCTTCCCGGAGTCTTGTGGCAAGAACTGACTGTCCAAGCATCGTCCCTGAATCTTTAGCATGAATGGAAAACCAGACATTGTTAAACAAGATGAAATTCTAAGTGCAAACCTCAAAGCTATTATTAAGGCCTCATCCTTTCTCAGCTGTTCTCATCACTTTGTGTTTCTTTGTCTTTGTTAGAGATGTTATATATATTTTATTACGTCAATAAAAGATGTATTCAGTATGGGAGTGTTAATTTCCTCAATTTCGGTCCGAAAGGTTCACATCTAGACAGGTATTTTGAGAACTATATTGGAATAAATCTATCTTGCTACTTATCAGGATTCTGGGTAGCATAAATAAACATTAAATAACTTCGTACTTTATGCTGGTACAGCGCTACAACCTTGAGCCTTAGAACAGTAGCTCTAAAACATAGAAAGTAATCTAAAATATTGGGGGAAGCTTCACTTTTTCATTATCCAAAGCCAACTTATTTTGAAAATTTAAAAACAATGCACAATATGGTCATTTCATAATTCACACCAAGGTTTTTCCATGAATAAGACATGGGAACTGAAAAATATCTTTGGCTGGATTCAGACTGTATGAGTTTCTTTTGCACTATAAGACTTAGCTACCACACTGACACCACGAGTATTTTTAGTCTAAGAAATGACACCAATTTATCTATATTTAAACGTCAAGGTTTGGGTAACAATTCATTTTGTCAGACGACTTTCTTAACTTTCTTTAAATCTTCTACTGAGCAC
This sequence comes from Macrobrachium nipponense, assembly GCF_015104395.2. NCBI lineage: Eukaryota > Metazoa > Arthropoda > Malacostraca > Decapoda > Palaemonidae > Macrobrachium > Macrobrachium nipponense. Next base: position 41,689,494 of record NC_087202.1, on the reverse strand, counting down.
TCCCATGGACAGTGTCAACAAACTAGTATAAACTCAAGAGGGTCTCAAAGGCAAATCAGCCTGCAGAGAGAGAGAGAGAGAGAGAGAGAGAGAGAGAGAGAGAGAGAGAGAGAGAGAGAGAGACGAGTTATGATAACAGGTGATGAATAAATTAACGTGACGGATTAAGAAATAAAAGCAGGAATGAAATTGCTCCTCTCTTAAACATTTGGAGATCAGATGATTCCGCACCTGCAAAAGGCAAACCATTCCACACTTTAGTTATTGTAAAAATAAACTGCTAGGAAACTGGGTAGTATAAAACCTGATGCTAGAAAACGATACTCTGTTTTTATTAGCAGCCTTCCTTGTGTTGCGAGCAAAATTAGCTGAGTCAGGTAAAGATGAG
>NC_087202.1:41679106-41686606 GCF_015104395.2 Macrobrachium nipponense | reverse complement strand
TTGGGTTTCAGAGCCGATGGAGTTTCTGTCTGGAGGATGGGCGGGGCAACATTTCGTCAAAAGGTGTGTTTACCTTGCTTACGTAATGAATGTTATTCGACGCTTGGCTCGTAATCATTAGCCATGGCGTCGGCTAGATCATTTTTACTCTATGAAAACTAAAACTATCGGGTTTAGGTTATTGATAATGCTGACAAAATTTGTGTGTGGTTGTAAAATATACATATGTCAACTTTCAGCTACATCCGATGCTTTGACAAGGAGCAAAGTCCAAAAATCCGTGTTACAGAGACCCTGAATCTCATAGTAGTCTTGAACAGCGTATAGGAGGCATCTTTATCAATAAAGGCCACAATTAGGGTCTCAGATTTTGGACGATCCAGGACCTGTAGGATGCTACTCTTGTGTATATAGCCGGATCTCCTCCACACTTTTTGCCGAATGATACCACCCCAAACTGCAATTGAAACATTGCATTAATCAACATAGACATTGTATGCACAAAAAACCCACCATACACGAGTAGATATGTTTAAAAACATATATACAGATAACTGTATGCATATTTGCGTCACACATCTAAAATGTACGTGAAATAATCAATATATTTAAATTGTAGTATACGAATGTCTATAGATTTATAACCACATGATTGTTTATCAACTGTAAATATATCACACACATATAGAGAAGAGTTTCTTCACTGAAATACACAAGAACATACTTATTCTGAGACCTAAATTAGCTGACTTAAGTTTACGCTAAGTTGCCATTATTGAAACACAACTCATCCAAGGATCTATTTTAGATCTACAATACTTACAATGGTGCTACGAGTTCCGGTTGTAGATGCCTGGAAGATGGGGCCTCCAGAGTCGCCACTGCAACTGTCGCGGCCACCTTCGCCGCCAAAACAGACCTGGAAATAAATGACAGAACTTAGAGGATATGGTAATCGCAGCCTATCAGAGTAGGGTCTCTTATGTGTCTTAAGCTGATTGAATTAATAACCTGTGTCTTCATTTTGTTATTCCCTTAATGACAACATACTAATTTTGAAATAAACAAACTTACGAAAATCTAATATTTTTGTAAGCACAAATCGTAGTTTCGCTCTGTAAATTTTGAATCTTACATTTAAGGGATTCAGATTAAAAACCATGAAGAAACAAAAGACAAAATAGAATAGAATAACAGCCTATTCTATGACCGCATTGCAATTGCTAACCATGGTAATTGCTACAGCAGCAATGACAGCTCAAATCTGAACTTGTCTGTAAGCAAGATTTATAATAAGTGAAGGTTGTTTTCTACTTTCAAGCTCTAAGAGATGTGAAATCAAATACACTTTTTCACCTTAAACGTAGAAATGAATAGAAAATGACGTTGTTGTATGGACAATATATTGCATCTACAGGCATGAAATTCCCTTTCTCAACTTGGTGCTGCAAGAGCCTTTTCTAAAGTATCGAAATAATAAACTTTTGTGAAAACCTCTTTTTACAAGTTAGAGAAGACTGAAGTGCGGTATGAGAGTTGCTATCTTGTCCTCATCTCTGTATGCTTATGATGAATTTCAGTAGTTTTATTTTCCAGTCTGCTGTGTTATTAGTCTAAGAGTATACGTTACCTGATCGGAATTGAGCAGGTTCTGGTATAGAGGTTGACAGGTATCGAGACTGACGAAAGGAACTCCAACACTCTTCAGGACTCGAGATTTCGGACCATCTTCCGTGTTCCCCCAACCAGCAACAGTTCCATTTCGTCCATTCAAATACGACTTAATGTCGAACTGTGCATCGGGGAGGCAGATAGGCTGTACAAGTCCTGTATGAGACAGAAAGTGATAATATGAATGATTACATAAGTCAGAAATTTATTCATATCATGTACATATATATATAATATATATATATATATATATATATATATATATATATATATATATATATATATATATATATATATATATATAAGCGCTTTTAAAGTATTCTTACTTCTTTGGTAGTGACAATTTGTAATGATAATTTGCTTGTTAATGGCTTTGATCTTTGTTCTGTGAAATTTTCTTGTTTACGTTTCTATTTATTTATTTTACTTTGTACCCCGAAGAAGTGTAGCAATACACAAAAGCGCTTGGTACCTGGTCTTTGATTTTTCATTTTTTCACCTCTTAATGTGCATATTTATAGATATATATATATATATATATATATATATATATATATATATACACATATATATATATATATATATTAAAGAAGAAAGTAAATGTGTCGGCGAATTGCGATGTATCAGTTTTCTTGGCTTGGAGACAGAGAGAACCTGGCGACAGTCTTCCTCAAAGAAGGAAATGCTGAGTATGCATTTTTGAGGTCGAGACCTCTACAGCCAGTTGCTATTGGGCTCTAAGGTGTGGCTAAGGATTGTGTGTTTGTGCGTGTAATGATGGGTGAGAAAGTCACACGCTCCGGAGGCAAGGCAAATGATGGTTCAGAGGACACCAGGTGTTGGTACAAACCCATCGAAGAGGTATGGCATATTTAAATAACTAAGCAACCGTTGCCTTTGAAAAGAGAGACGTGTGAAGTGTATACATTTATTTAACATTAATTGTGTGATGGGAAATATATTGGATATGTCTCTTTGTTTCAGATGGGTCCCACGTCATTATTCTAGAGACGGGATTCTCTAAGACTTGACTATCGAAATGTAGTGGTTGACAATGTGAGAGTTTGGGGTGATTACTTAGACTAATTCATGAGAGTAGAATGATAATTTACGGTTCTTTTGTGGGTCAGACTTAGTTCTTAAACATGACATTTTTTAGTCACTTTGTTCCATTTTATGTTCATCTAGTTTGGCAAATAAATAGCATATTTTTGTATTTACGTGAATTCAATAGCCTAGTTTGATATTGCTTGCAGAGAGAGGCCGGCCAGCTACTGAAAGGTAAGAGTTGCCACGTGTGTAGTTTTGATAGGGGTAATATATATATACAATCACGGTGATGTGATATTAATTCATACACACACAAATTACCATCAAAATGTTAAATTCTCTGTTTTTTCTGTGATGTTTTTAAGGTTTCTGAGATTAAAACTATTTATGAAATTGCCTTGAAACTTAAATAAACAAGGACTTTTGTAGACGTAGCATAGAAAGGAGCTAGGAAAACAATATTTATTTAACTTTGACAAACTTGAATTTAGTAAACATAAGATTCTCAAATTACAGTATGATGAAAGGTGTTTAGAAATTCCTAGAATTTTAAAGCTTTTCAACATAAATGTTGGTTTCGATAATATTAATGTTAAGAGTTCAATAATGAGAAATTATCCTAAAGCTGTGTCGGTCTGCATACATAAATGAAATTCCTTGTAAAAGGTGTGATGAAATATATTACGGACAAACTGGAAAATCACTTTCACAAAGATTCGAACAGAATCAGTAATCTGTGAGAACTGGCCAAATATCAAATGCATTATTCGTACATATGAGAGATTTAGATCATCCTATTAACTGGAGTCAAGCAAGATCCTTAATCCCGTGTAGCTACGCAGTTAAAAGTAATATCTTGAATCTTGTTTCAAGTCAGATAATGGAAGTGTTCTAAATTTAAGTCTTGGTTTGTTTAAACTCGATGCCTTCATAATTAAAAAAGTTGTAGATAAATATAAGCAAAAAAATTAACATATTCAGTTTTATTCATGTTTATGGATTTTGTATGGCTAAGTTTCCGTTTCTCTTAATGTTTATATCTATATTTTGCTTTGTAACCGTGTGATATCGGATTATCCTGGATTATCTTTTTGATTTTTACCCTTTTGGCAATTTTCTGGTATTCTTGATCTTTTTGTTTACCTTCTAACCTTTTTTTCCAACTATATCTCATTTGTGCTTCGACAAAGCGCTCGGCACGGATTTCTGTATATCATTTTTCCTGTAGTATTCGCTTATATAATGAGGTCAAAAGTATCTAGTGTGATTTTTTTAAGCACACACACACACACACACATATATATATACATACATATATATATATATATATATATATATATATATATATATATATATATAAATAAAGATATATGCCACGAAAGAAAATAAACGACGTTTAACGTCGAAAGGTCTCGCTTATACTCCGTCGTTTATTTTCCTTCGTGGCATATATCTTTATTTATGGATTTATCACGTTCCTAACTTTCGTGATTCAGTTATATACATAACATACATAAACACACACACACACACACACACACATATATATATATATAATATATATATATATCTATATATATATATATATATATGAAAACAAAAAATAGACTCACTGTTGAGCGTAGCTTTCCTATCCAAGCGAATGAGAGCTATGTCGTCGCTGAAAGGAGTCCGGGTGTCATAATTAGGGTGAGAGATGATCTGAGACCTCGTGACCTTGAATACCTGGTGACTGGGGCAGTCGGCTTCACTGCAGTCAGGGTCCTTGTCCAAATTGTGCTCACCCAGACGGATTTCGTCTCTGTAAATTAGATAAATAAATAAATAAATAAAATAAATAAATAAATAAATAAATAAATAAATAAATAAATAAATAAATAAATAAGCAGATTACTTAATTAGTTAATTAATGAATAAATACTTAATGAATAAACGAATAAATGAAGTAATTAATGAAAAAATAAATAAAAGAACGAGCGATTAAATTAATTATATTAATTAATTAACTGAGTAATTAATTGAATGAATAAATACATAGATGGATAAATGAGTAGATGAATGAATGAATAAATTATTAATGTATAAATAAATAAAAAAATAAATAAGTAGATAAATCATATTAATTGATTAATATTTAAATGATTAAATGAATTAATGAATGAGTGAATGGATAAATACATAAATGAACGAATAAATAAATAAATAGATAAATAAATAAATAAATAAATAAATAAATAGGTAAGTGAATAAATAAGTAGATAAATAAATAAATAAATAGTTAATTGAATAAGTAAATAAATAAATAAATAAATAAATAAATAAATAAATAAATAAATAAATAAAGTATTGTCATGAAAGGAACTCATAATTCCACTATAAATTTCTATGGTCAGTCAAGTAATGGAACACCACCAGGACCTTTCCTTCTCCCATATAATCTATGAACATGCTTCCGTAAGTTACAGTTTTTTTTTTTGCCTTATGACGGCCCCTCTCCATCAGACAATTTGACTAATCTCACCCGAGAGTACTGTAGTACTTACAATGGCAGACTAGGCACAACGCAGTGGGCAGCCGTCAGTATATATTTGTCGTTGATGAGAGCACCGCCACAACCCCAGTCTAGGCCTCCTGGCAGGTTAGGATCTGAAGACGAACAGCAGGCATCAGTTAGTCTCATTAGTTGGGAAAATTTATTCCATATAACAGAGGTAAGAAGATCTTAACGAAACTCGATTTGGTAATGTCCGTTGGCAAATGGCCAAAATGAGTTATAAAGACAGAAGTGAAGAATCACATGAACACAAACACATTTATGTATTTTTACCTAGCAATCATTCTAAATATATATATAATATATATATATATATATATATATATATATATATATATATAATGTAAACATAACATAACAGACAGAAATGAGAATGAAATTGTACGCATTATCTATTTATATGTTAAGCTCTATCTAGATCCATGAATACCAGATACAGTTTTTCCTTGCATTTCAAACTTCTCACATATCTCATAACAAACATTAAATCCGTTCACCATCTTCCTTGTTTAATTCCACATGTTTTTCTCCTACATGTTTATGTCATCTTTCTTAATTTCTAAATCGCGATTCACCAAGCACCTTTGGCAGTTTTAAAAGTAATGTTATTCTCTATAAATCTTATAATTACTTTGTATAGTGAAAAAAAAGATACTTTCACATATTTTTTTTGGAACTTTTCTGTCACTCAAACACTTTACAAACCATAGTCAGCCATTTGTATGTATAATTCATACCGTACTGCAGAATCCTCACTTATAATTCCATCTTCCTTTGGTGTTTTTCCATTCTTCTTACTTCCTTAACAGCGACTACCATAAAAAAACTCAGACATATTCTTGCCCCTTCTACTCTTGCCTCACTCATGCTTGCTCCCTTTCTGCATTCCCCTCCATCTCACCCTGAAAACACTCACCCTATTGACTAGAGATGGAGGGAGAGAGACTGACACTCACCTTTATAACCAAAGATTGCCATCCAGGGGAAGGCTCCCACGGGCGCCTCAACGCCGTTGAAGATTCTGTGGAGTTGTCCTCCTCTCCCACAGACAGAGGGCAATAACACTTCTCCTCCTCCAGGGTTGCTTGGAACTGTGTTGGTCACGGGAGAACTCACAGGATTTTCTGTAGGGGTCGTTGTAGAGCTACAGCAGACCTTTTACAAAGAAATACTTCAGTGTAATGACAACGGAAAGTAATACTTGAGATAGAAACAATCATTCTCGTTTATTTGGTATCACTTCTTAGTATGTTAATGGCTGTTTAAATTTAACATCTTTGGCTTCATGTATAATCTAATATTCCATATTCTCTCTGATATCAAATTAGTAAATTACCATTTATCTATCTATCTGTACAGCCGATATATATATGAATAATATACATATATATATAATAATATATATATATACTATATATATATATATATATATATATATATATATATATATATATAATATATAAGAGGTATACAGGAGCGTAGACATAAAAGGTTCAGGAGGTCCATTGATACTTCACATGAAGGCCAATATTTATTTTAAAACGTTTCGCACATCATCAACTTTGTGCATCTTCAGTCTGTTAAAAGAGAATTGCATATATTAAAAAACTAAAAATAAGGATTCACAATAGTAATCATGTTAAAATGCAATAAAAATATAAACAGTTAAAAAAGAGGAAGAAGAACCACTGAGGTACCAACCAACTAGAGTGAAAGGAAAGCAAGGAATGATTTTTGAAAGAGCCAGGTCCAAGACGTTGACTATGCCAGATGTAGAGGTGAAGCCGAGGTGTTGTTATTCAATGGGGGAACCAGTCTTTTAATAATTAACGATTCCAAGGTAGTCAGGTGGTCCGGGTCTTTAGTGTAACCTATTATTGAGAAGTCCTGTTTCGATACATTTATTTTGCATTTAGCGGCATGATTCTTGATATTAGAAAATTCAGGATTACTAATTCTTTGACCTGTTTCTATAACTGAAACCCATATGGCTGCAATATCTCATCTGCAGTAATCTTCGAGTAGATCCCACGTAAGTAGCAGGGCATCCTGCGCTATTGAATTATATACAACGTTGGATCTCATAAAGTCCTGCAGACGATCTTTGAAATTAAAAAGTGAGCCAATTTTGCAAGGATTATTTGAAATAAGTTTAATTTTGAGACAAGGCATTTCTTGTTCTATTATTTGTGCGAGTCTGAGAGAAAACTTCGAGTTAGTTACAT
>NC_087202.1:41664106-41671606 GCF_015104395.2 Macrobrachium nipponense | reverse complement strand
TCTGAGTTGTTTACAATTATTGTGATAGAATATCCTCTCGTTCATTGTTTTGTGAGCCCTCTGGGTTTCTCTGCAGACAATTAATGAACTGCTATTTTAGAAAACAAATTGTCTCTTCTTGTACATGTTTAGTTTAGTCTTGGTTCCCTTAGGGAGAGAGAGAGAGAGAGAGAGAAGAGAGAGAGAGAGAGAGAGAGAGAGGAGAGAGAGAGAGAGAGAGAGAGAGTTGTTTAGAAGCATGTTTTCCTCATGGCATACAAATGTCATTGCTTAAATGTGCCATATCTACGTAGTTGTAGCCATTAAGACAAGGGTGAAACCAATTATTTCTCTATCGTGGATCAGAATTATATTAATCCAATAATAAGCAGAGAACTTTTAATAGACAGATATTTGTTAACAGGTAATAAATATATCTTATATATATATTATATATATATATATATATATATATATATATATATATATATATATATATATAGTATATTCGCCAACAATTTCCCTTCTTGATAATTTGTGTAACAAGTTACAAGCATGAACGTATGACTCAAAGGGAACGTGTCCAACGCCTGATGTCAAACACATTAAGACTACGGTTCTTGGAACACAACAGAAAAAAACGAAATTAAGAGAGAGAGAGAGAGAGAGAGAGAGAGAGAGAGAGAGAGAGAGGGAGAGAGAGAGAGAGAGAGAGAGAGAGAGAGAGACGTGCCGAATATTCTAATCTTTTGAATCGTCTTTTCTCTATCGTGGATCAGAATTATATTAATCCAATAATAATGTTGACTTGAATCTTCACAGGATTCATCTTATATCAATACCAATTTCCGACGCGTGTCTTTTTCTGATAAGGATAAGAATAAATTAATTCCTTCCCGTTAATGATTGCGTCATAAGCAGCAAGGTCTCCAATAACAGTTTCCATTAGTATTTTTTTAATTCTTTGATCCAATACTTATGAATAAACTAACAAGGCATTCAACAAAGAGCAAAGTACGTCAATGATTACTTGCATAAAGTCAGCAAACTTTATTCTGTACTTATCTGAATTTGATGATTAGTTGTCCGTTGATCAATTTACGAAGAAACGTGTACTGATGTAATGGAATAAGTTACTTTGAAAGTCAAACATGTAAAAATGTATATATTATATAAATCTATATATATATATATATATATATATAATATATATATATATATATATTATATATTATATATAAGTATGTGTGTTTTGTGTGTGTGTGTGTGTGTGTGTGTGTGTGTGTGTGTGTGAGAGAGAGAGAGAGAGATAGAGGTTATAAGGTTGCACAGTCTTTAACGCAACTTATACATGAGTTGTCTCGGGGATAACCAGTGCTGATGTTACCGAAGAAAGATACCCTTTCACATATTATAATTTTCATTGTTGTTTCTGTTATATTTTATGGCTCATATTATTTCTGATGTTTTTCCTACTATTGTTTTTTATTTCATGCTGTTATGTACATAATCAGGATGCTATACTCAGTTGTTGAACATTTCTCAATGATATATATTGTATTATATATATATATTATATATATATATATATATATATATATATATATATATAATATATATATATATGCATCGTATGTATACACAATATTTAAGTTTCTAGCGATAACGTTGTTGAATCCATGTATTGTCTTGACCCAAACTGAAGCTGAGCCCTTTTTTCATATATATACATACACAAGTACACACTGATATGTGTTTTAATATATATATATATATATATATATATATATATATATATATATATATATATATATAAATGTGGTAAACTGTCAGCATTAATTAAGTTTCTTTGCAGTTCCTCCGGTCCCTAGCTGCAACCTCTTTCATTCCTTTTATATTCTCTTTCTTTTATATTCTATTTCTTCCATCTGACTTGACATCTTTCTTTGCAATTGCTTCATGGTGCAACTGCGTGATTTTCCTCCTGTTACACCTTTCAAACCTGTTTTCTCTCAATTTCATCACTGAATGACCTCACAGGTCACAGCGTTTGGCTTTTGGTCTAAATGTTATATCTCTTCTTCCTCCGGAATAAATCATAGCAATCACAAACAAGAACAATTATGCAACCTCCTCTCAATGCTACAACGGAACGAATGTTAAAAGTTTCATGTAAAAAAAACTTGTACCAATGATATAAGTAACTCGCAACCGCTCGTTTTCCTATCATTCAGTCGTGGATTTTCCCGTTTTCCCTTTTCCTTACCCGACAAGCACGTAGGAAAGTGTCGAAGTTCATCCAAGCGAGATAATTACAGGAAATGCCAAACGCTGCCTTAGACAGACTGAACAGACTTCTTATAAATAACTTGGACTTAACAGCTGCGAATTGAATTTGAAGAACAGAAATTCATTTCGCAACTGTTAAGTTTAAGTTTTTTATAAGATGTCTGTGTAGTCTGTCTAAGGCAGCGTTTGGCATTTCCTGTAATTATTTTGCTTGATGAACTTCGACACTTCCTACGTGCTTGTCGGGTAAGGAAAAGGGAAAACGGGAAAATCCACGACTGAATGATAGGAAAACGAGCGGTTGCGAGTTACTTATATTATTGGTACAAGTTTTTTTTACGTGAAACTTTTAACATTCGTTCCGTTGTAGCATTGAGAGGAGGTTTCATAATTGTTTCTTGTTTGTGATTGCTATGATTTATTCAGGAGGAAGGAGGGATATGACATTTAGACCAAAAGCCAAACTATGTGACCTATGAGGTCATTCAGCGCTGAAATTGAGAGAAAACAGATTTGAGTTTTGAAAGGTGTAACAGGAGGAAAACATCGTAGTTGCACCATGGAGCAATTGTTAGGAAAGATGGCAAGTCAGATGGAAGAAATAGAATATAAAAGAAAGAGAATATAAAAGGAATGAAAGAGGTTGCAGCTAGGGGCCGGAGGAACTGCAAAGAAACTTAACTAATGTTGATAGTGCACCGCAAGAGGTGCAATGACGGCACTACATCCTTACAGTGTCGATTAATTCAGTTTTAAATGGAATTCGGAGACACAGTGTCAATGATCACCAATGCCAAAAAAGAAATAATCATATAATTGTACACACACACACACAACACACACCCCCCAACCCCCAAAAAAAAAAAAAAAACCACACACATATATATATATATATATATATATATATATATATATATATATATATACACACCACATAGTATAACATCGATATCTGGAAGAATTATTAGAAACGATCAATGTGGTTAGTTACATTATTATAAACAAACCAAGCTTCTTTCTCCATCTTAAAACTAGACTCGATTGATAACTTCGAGTTCAAACAAGTTCCCGAATATTACGTTTCAGAATTTCTTTTTTTATCTCTTTTGAATAAAAAAAAGAGAGAAAAGAAAAAAGATCATAGCAGACACTTGTTGCGCCCTTCAAAAGCTTCGGAGACGCTTCTCCACGGGAAGATTAAACAGGATCAAGGCGCCTTCTATGCGGATTCGGTTTCTCGATCCTCTTGAAAATGTAAACAAGGAAAGAGGATCTATTGTGCAAAGGAGGCTTTTGTACGCATGCGCCAAAGGGATACCGCAAGCCATAAATATTTAGAACAAACTGTCAGCTTTGTGTTTGCTCAAGATTCTGAAGCCTCAGGAGCGACTCAGTTCGGTTCAGTTTAGTCGGGTTTTCTCTCTCATTTTTGTAGAAGTTATTGAACATCCTTGCATCATTAGTGAACGTGGTCTAATAGCCGTTTTTTTTTTTGGTTTATATATATATATATATATATATATTATATATATATATATATATATATATATTATATATATATATATATATATATATATATGACTGGTAAAATGTTCTGTAACAACAGAATTCCATCTAATAAAAGGAGCCCATAAAAACACCAAAAATGTAGAGAGAAAAGTACTATATTTCAGAGACTGCTGTCTCTCTCTTCAGGTATATGAATGAGAAAATTACAGAAAAGGTGGTATTTATACCAAGAGATTCGTCCACAAGTAAGCCAATTTAGGTCACCAACCCCGCTGATAATCTTCGTTTAATCTTCTTAAGCGTTGGTTGAATGAACACTGGCGTCGACGATGTCCGATGTCCAATTCCCTTTTGAGATGTTCATTACCTGCTTCTCTTTTATTAAGGCCGATTCCATCATTTGACTCTTGTACGGCAGTTGCTGCTATAAATTACACGTGACATATTCCAGTTTATTCTATGGTTATGTTCATTTATATGGTTGAAAATAGCCGAGTTCTGTTGTCCATACCTAACTGACCGTTTGTGTTGTATTAATCTCTGGGGAAGTGATTTACCTGTAAATCCGATGTAAGATTGGTCACAGTCCTGGCATGGGATCTCAATATACCCCAGAGTCTTTGGGCGATGTCTTTTGTTGGATGTTAATCAGGGATTTGGTTTCTAAGGTATTTGGGTAGGTAAATGCAAAAGGGTTGGATTTCCCAAGGGTGTGAGTTACTCTCTTAATCGTCTCCAGGTGGGGAAGGGGAATTTTTATTTTATTGTTGGGTGTGTCTCTGGTCTTGTCTTTAGGGGGTCGGTAGAAAATTACGTTTGCTTTTTGAATTGCTTTCTCAATTATATGGTCAGGATACTTTAAAGATGAAAGTTGCTTGCGAATTAGTTCAAATTCTTTTTCCAGGAAAATCTGGGGAACAAATTCGTAAGGCTCTTAAAAATAGGTGCTAGCTACACCTATCTTTGATATTATTGTCATGATAGCTAAAGTAGTGAATATATGAAAGTTGAGAACGTTGGTTTTCTGTATTCGGTAAATTTGTATTCCTGGTTTCGTTTGCTCTTGACAAAATATAAGATTACGTTGAATTATGTCCCTTTGCATTCACTAATGATTTTTGTGCACTAATCATTCGGGGGGAATCATTCTACAAGCAAAAATTCGGGTGTAGTATGGGTAGTCCTTTAAGTCCTATTTTAGCCAATCTGTACATGGAATACTTTGAAACTACAGTAATAAATGCAATAAAACCCAAAAAAAAAACATTGCTGTGGTGAGATACGTGGATGACATACTAACATTTTGGGATAATAAGTGGGTAATTTTAATGAATTCCTCTCAAAATTAAACGCATTAGTGCCCAGCATCAAATTTAAAGTTGAATGGGTAAACAGACAACAAAATTCCTTTTCTTGATGTTTTTAATAATCAGAGACACGACAGAATACAAATTTAACCATATACAGAAAACCAACGTTCTCACTTTCATATATTCACTACTTTAGCTACATGGACAATAATATCAAGATAGGTGTAGCTAGCAACCTATTTTTAAGAGCCTTACGAATTTGTTCCCCAGATTTCCTGGAAAAAGAATTTGAACTAATTCGCAAGCAACTTTCATCTTTAAAGTATCCTGACCATATAATTGAGAAAGCAATTCAAAAAGCAAACGTAATTTTCTACCGACCCCCTAAAGACAAGACCAGAGACACACCCCAACAATAAAATAAAAATTCCCCACCTGGAGACGATTAAGAGAGTAACTCACACCCTTGGGAAATCCAACCCTTTTTGCATTTACCTACCCAAATACCCTAGCCAAATCCCTGATTAACATCCAACAAAAGACATCGCCCAAAGACTCTGGGGTATATGAGATCCCATGCCAGGACTGTGACCAATCTTACATCGGATTTACAGGTAAATCACTTCCCCAGAGATTAATACAACACAAACGGTCAGTTAGGTATGGACAACAGAACTCGGCTATTTTCAACCATATAAATGAAACATAACCATAGAATAAACTGGAATATGTCACGTGTAATTTATAGCAGCAACTGCGGTACAAGAGTCAAATGATGGAATACGGCCTTAATAAAAGAGAAGCAGGTAATGAACATCTCAAAAGGGAATTGGACATCGGACATCGTCGACGCAGTGTTCATTCAACCAACGCTTAAGAAAGATTAAAGGAAGATTATCAGCGGGGGTGACCTAAATTGGCTTACTTGTGGACGAATCTCTTGGTATAAATACCACCTTTTCTGTAAACTTTTCTCATTCATATACCTGAAGAGAGAGACAGCAGTCTCTGAAATATAGTACTTTTTCTCTCTACATTTTGGTGTTTTTATGGCTCCTTTTATAGATATATATATATATATATCTATATATATATATATATATATATATATATATATATATATATATATATATATATATATATATATATATGCATCTCAGGATGACCCTGCCCTCTGTATGAAAACTTTCCTTAATGCATAATGAAGTTATATAAAAAAAAAAGAAACGAAAACAAACTGAAACATCGTTATGAGTCAGATTATCAACACTTCCTAGTGAGTTTATTGCTTTATGATCAGGATAGTAGACTTTTTTGAAAGAAATTTTTTATTCTGAGGTCGAAGGCATCGAAAATATCCTGCTGTATTTGTTGTATGATTATCATGGTCTGGAGAGTTTGAAAGGTTGTTTTTTATTTGTTAATTAATCAGTTTCTAAAAATCTGGTGTTGATATCGCCAACCAAATCCTAACGACGAGAGATCGCGACCAAGAAACTAACGACAAATGGATAACCGGACTTGCTCCACTTTACATAAAGTAAATAAACTCAATATATGCAAGAATGTGAAGTGTGTATGTGTGTGTGTATGTGTGTAAGGAGAGAGAGAGAGAGAGAGAGAGAGATAGAGAGAGAGAGAGAGAGAGAGAGAGAGAGGTATGTTTGTTGGGAAGGACGAGAAGATGGAAGGTCCTTGAGCTAGTGGTGCCCTTTGCGTTAGTGCCAGCCGCTAGAAACCTCCAGAACACCGTCTGTCTGAATGAAGGGTGTTGGAGGTTCAGGGAGGTGGCATCGTGAGGGGACCAGAAAGGAACCAGTTCCACTCGGCGGTCTGTCAGGGGAACATCCCCATGGGTGTAAAACCATAGCGCTTGCGAAGAAGGTTCGCTCTCTTACAAGTAACACCGATCATTCCATATTTTAGTGGTGCAAAAAGTTTGTAATGAGTGATTAGGGAAGTGTATTTCTTTTTCCTCGCATATATGGGCAATCAGTGAGCTGTCGAGGATATAAATAAGTCATATTCGTCTGAGTAGGTAAGTCTGTAGTACCACTGTCCCGCCCTGTTTCGTTTCTAGCAGCCATGTAAACACCCATTGTTTTTTTCTCTGGTACCCGAAAGAAAAGTGACCAATACCCCATTGATACTCTAACTGCAAATTCGCGGATGAAATCAGGTTCGAAGACCTTCCATCCTATTGGCTGTTTCATTCACCTTCACTTACAACTCACCAGCTGCACACCGAGTGCCACTACACCCACTATGATATTCACCTATATCCTTAAGGCTCTCTCCCGCTTCTTAGATATAAATGCCTCTGTATTCAATACTTCTTTACATATGTGTTATCCAGCAGTTGCTGTCTTCCTCTCTCCCTTGTAACACTTGCGAACTAAATGCTTGTTTTACT
>NC_087202.1:41653489-41663606 GCF_015104395.2 Macrobrachium nipponense | reverse complement strand
GTTGGGAAGGACGAGAAGATGGAAGGTCCTTGAGCTAGTGGTGCCCTTTGCGTTAGTGCCAGCCGCTAGAAACCTCCAGAACACCGTCTGTCTGAATGAAGGGTGTTGGAGGTTCAGGGAGGTGGCATCGTGAGGGGACCAGAAAGGAACCAGTTCCACTCGGCGGTCTGTCAGGGGAACATCCCCATGGGTGTAAAAACCATAGCGCTTGCGAAGAAGGTTTCGCTCTCTTACAAGTAACCACCGATCATTCATATTTTAGTGGTGCAAAAAGTTTGTAATGAGTGATTAGGGAAGTGTATTTCTCTTTCGCATATGATGGGGCAATCAGTGAGCTGTCGAGGATATAAATAAGTCATATTCGTCTGAGTAGGTAAGTCTGTAGTACCACTGTCCCGCCCTGTTTCGTTTCTAGCAGCCATGTAAACACCCATTGTTTTTTTCTCTGGTACCCGAAAGAAAAGTGACCAATACCCCATTGATACTCTAACTGCAAATTCGCGGATGAAATCAGGTTCGAAGACCTTCCATCCTATTGGCTGTTTCATTCACCTTCACTTACAACTCACCAGCTGCACACCGAGTGCCACTACACCCACTATGATATTCACCTATATCCTTAAGGCTCTCTCCCGCTTCTTAGATATAAATGCCTCTGTATTCAATACTTCTTTACATATGTGTTATCCAGCAGTTGCTGTCTTCCTCTCTCCCTTGTAACACTTGCGAACTAAATGCTTGTTTTACTGTCCACCCGTTTTCCATTAATTTCTGCATGCCTGAATCGTATTAAAATCTCTGATCCATTCTTTCACTACTTATCTAAGGTACATTTCCTCACATATCCTTAGGATTATTATTATTCTTATTATTCAAAAGATGAACGCTGTTCATGTGGAACAAGCCCAAAGGGGCCACTGATTTGAAATTCAAGCTTCCAAATAATATGGTGTTTATTAGAAAAGAATTACAAGAGTAATAGAATACAACACTTCCTTTTTGGGCTCCTTTCCAAAAACATTTTCACAAGATTCTTTCAGTTCTCATGTAACCCACAAAAAATACCCATTAAAATCGAATTCACTATGCCAAGGAAATAACCGCAAACTAAGGGAATTATATATTGTATAAGTGCACCTACTCTGGCCTGGCTTCAAACCCACTCCTTCTTGTTTTGGAACGTGACCAACAGTAACTTGATTTACTCAGCCATGAAGAAAGGCAGAGGTTCGAATCCCGTGACGGTACGTGTGCTATCATATTTAATCCCCTTTGTGAGTGTATTATTCGCAAGGTATAATGAATTCGAGATTAATGGATTATTAGTAAAATCATAGAAAAAATATTGAACATGCATATATATATTCACACACATTTTATATATATATGTATGTATGTATACACACACATACGTATATGTATATATATGTATATACATACATACATATATATATATATATATATATATATATATATATATATATATATGTGTGTGTGTGTGTTGTGTGTGTGTGTGTGTGTGTGTGTGTGAATATATACACATATAAATATGTCTCAAGCAGCAACTTCAATGAGATCAAATATATTGAATAATGAATAATGTTACATTTATTCTTACACTACTTAATTATGGCTGGGGCCCCTACACAGAAAACTTCCTCAACACCCGCTGCTCTACAAATCTAGACGCATGGCTCACTCGTCTTCAGCATGTCAAATCCATTCTACACGACCTTTCTTGCATGAGCTTCTTCTTCCGGCATATTAACACCCTTACTCTTCTACATTGTTCATCTAGCACTTTCTAGGCATTCCTCTTCTTTCTACTGACACTTCAGACTCATGCTCTCGTTTCACCAGCCTGTTATCCTCCATTCTTTCCACATGGACAAACCATCTCCAGACTCACTCATCACCTCATTTATACCGAACCTTTTAATATTTCTGCATCTGCACATTCCTCATACTCTCAGTGTTTACACTAAACACACTGCGAAAACAACTCTTCTAAAGAAATTAAATACTTTTTCTTTCACCTACGCTGGACGTCCACACTTCCCTCTCCAAAAATGGGACTGGTTCAATAAATCATTCTCACATTTCTACCACTGACACTCCAGTTTTCTCCCAATCTTGTGCACACGGCCTGGTACCTTCTCCGATTTCCATCCTGTCAGAGTAATTCACCAACATAATTTCATTAGTAAAGTAGTTGGATAGGTGACCACTTAGACATAACAAACAGTGGCGGATCTAGAAATCTTTCATAGGGGGCGGCCACTTAGGATTTTAATATATATACATATATATCAATATTCATGTAAGTATGCACACACAAATATATATATATATATATATATATATATATATTTATATAATATTTATAATATATATATATATATATATATATATATATATATACATACATACATATACATACATATATACGATATATATATATTATATATATATATATATATATAATATATTATATATATATATCATTATATATATATATATATATGGACATAGTTTACATAATATGCACATATATATTGTATGTACTGAATTACAAGGAGTTACAAGTATTAGGATGTCTCAAATCCTTATAAGTCCATCCGAGGAGAAATCATGTGCTCACTTGTCTTTAGGAGCAGGTTTTACAATTCATTCACATTGTTCTAATAATTTTGTCTAGCTTTCTTTTGAACTATTTATTCTACAGTGCTGCTGTTACAACTTCCGGTGGCAGTTTCTTCCATGAGTCACATATCTTGTATGTGAAGAAGTTCCCACAATGCGACGTGTTGTATCTCTTCAGTTCTAGTTTCCATCTATTATTTCTTGCCTGGTTTTCGTTTAACGTGAAGAGGTTACTGTCTACTTTTGTTATGCCTTTCAGTATTTTGAATGTTTCTATTAGTTCTCCCCGCAATCGTTGTGTTTCTATGTCATATAAGTTCAGGCTCTCTAGTCGTCTATGGTGACCTATTTGCCTGATGGATGGAAGTAACTTTGTGGCTCTTTCTTGTACCCCCTCTTTCTTAGTGTTGGTGACCAAAACTGTACTGCATATTCAAGACGTTGTCTAACTATTGATGAGTAGAGCTGCAGCACCGTTTCCTTATTTCTGTATCTGAACTGCCTTTTAATATATCTCACTAGTTTCTGTGCCTGCTTTTCAGCTTTTATGCATTGCTATTTGGATTTTAAGTCCTTGGTAATAATGACTTTAAGGTCCTCTTCTTGTTCTATACTATTTACGTCATTCTCAGGCAGTATGTAGTTGGCATGCGGGTTGCTTTTTCCTATTTGTAACACTATACATTCATCCAGGTTAAAAGGTATTTGCCATATTTTTGACCGCTCTCTTAGTTTTCTTAGATAATTTCTTAAAATTTCCACTATATCTGGGTCTGCTGTATTCACACCTAGTTTGGTGTCATCTGCAAATTTGGCTATCTTGCTAGTGAAACCTACAATCTGACCATTCTGATTCTTCACCATTTGTTACGACTCGCTGTTTTCTATTAGCCAGTCTTCGATCCAGTCTGCTATTTCTCCTTCAATTCCTAAAGCTCTAACTTTTGTCCATTTAGCCCGCTAGGGTGAATGGACTGTTAATGGAAAAAGGATGAAACATCAGTTACTGAAATAATAGAGTAGTAGAAAGTTTAGAAGCTACAGTCTCGGATTCCAACCAAAGTTTGAGCAATTTGATTAAATTCCGTAATTTTCCCTATTTTTGTGCCCCCGTACAATGATAGAGAAATGACTATCAAAAAGAAATACTGCGAATACTATAGATTTAGCGAGACTGGCATCGTACGCTTACAATCATTTGTGTAAGGTATATAAAATTCAAAGCTAAAACTGCTTGTAATGAAAAGTACTCCAGTGAGAGTGTTAGCTCTATTCATTTGGAGGTTTTAACTTTTTAAGATGTTTTCATCCTGCAGTCTTTATTACTCGTACGTGTGAAACTAACTATGGTTCATACATTGTAAGTACAATGATAAAGTTTATATCATGGGCTTACGAGTATATCTTATGAATATGATGTGTTCTTTAATGATAGTAAAATTCACAATATAATCTTTCTTTAAGGTGACAGCTTACTATGGAACTTGTTCCTAGAATGTATCATATTAACTAACTAAGTATTGTTATTTCATTAGTCTCGCTATCAGAGCACAACAATTCCGAGGATTATTATCATCTATATTTTTCTTTTGTACAGCCTTCGTGGATTCCAGACCTTTCAGAAAACGTGTGAAAATCTGTATTTTTTGGAGGATAAGAGATACTAAAATAATTCATATCTTACCAGATTCAGAGTAAAGTTTCATCATAACAGTGACAGTCATGATGCAACCAGCTATTAGATTTATCCTTTTCCATTTTCTATTTTTCCAGTCAATGCAGGATGCCAACGAAAACGATGGGCAGAAAATATCTTGCCTTTGTCCTGCTGAGCCTCGTCGCTGCCACCTACAGTTACGAGGCGACAAGACTTGAAGACGTCATTGCCGAGTATGACTTCAGGGTATTCAAGGACCTGTTTGTCAACACCACGAGGCATTTAATGACAGCAATCGACAACATAGAAAATTCCACAGCTAAATCAGACTTGCTCATTGATTTAAAGGAAGCTGTCAAGGACATGACTCAGTCGCTGGCCACACTCAGCCAGGAGACCACGTCCGTCAAGGAGTTGGTCAACAGCGGTGCCAACAACACAAAAAATGCGCTGCAAGATTTCAAAGAGCAGATGATGACCAGACTGTCAACCCTGCAGGATTTCGTAGGAGAGAAGACGAAAGAAATGGAAGGGACAGTGTCTAAACTCAGCGACTTGTCCAGTAATATTCTCGCTGCAGATTGCCAGGACCTGTATGACCTGGGATCTAATGCGTCTGGGGTGTACTTCCTGCAGAAGTTTGGTCGTCAGGTGCTGTGTGACATGGAAACTGACCAAGGAGGTTGGCTGGTCATTCAAAGAAGAGCTCGAGTTCCAGAACAGGTTGGATGGAGAAATTCCTTACTCTCTTTCTTGTTGATGCTAATATTATTTGTTAAAGATATTACAATCTTTACCTAATTAAGATTTTATAACCGTACATTCTACATAAAGACGTTTATCTATTTCTGTATACTGTCGGTGCGACCTCTGGGTCAAATATATCATATCTGAAATGCATTATTATAAATTAGATTGCTTTTCCTATGATAACAAAGTGTTCTATAGAATAGTTAAGTGTACATTTACACCGAGGTCTTCCAAGTGAATTCCTTTTATCAAGAGTTACTGAAATAATTATGAGGAATGAACCGTATTTAGAATTAAGATATGTTGCATTTCAGTCTTTATGTTAGATGCTTTGATAATTTTTCTGGCAATTGTTTTAGCTACGTAATCTTAACGATTTCCTAAAATTATCTCTTCATTCTTTACGACTAGGTGGACTTCAACCAGGGCTGGCAAGAATACAAAACAGGCTTTGGTGACCTAGAGTCGGAATTTTGGGCTGGCAATGATTTCCTCCACATTCTGACCAATCAAAAGAGTTACCGAATGAAAGTAGATATGGAGGATTACGAGAAGGGCAACTATTGGGCACAGTACAGGTGAGAGTTTTCTAACAACTGCTGTTGCTGGTACACTAACGCATTCCTGCGCTAAAGCTGACTCTTGCTTCATAAATAGCCTATTGATGATTACTTTGGACAGTGATCGAAAGTAACTAAATGAAATTTTAATTTCCTGTTTCATATAACGTGGCGATTAACTGCTGCTCTCATTCCACATAAAACTTCTCTTCATTCACATACTTTACATATCCTGGAGCCACATGATTATACATATAATTTTTTTGCCTACATATCACCTGTAATTCCACTATTCAACTTCTTAAATCTTAAGGAGAAATCGTACGTCTTACCTGCCATTTCCTCAAGCACTTTAGAACTTGCATGAAGTCTGTCAACTCTTGCATCTTGAATTTCTGCCTTTCTTGTTTTATGTTTCTTGTTTTATCTATACATTCATCAACCTTTCAGAATACTGATTCCATCGAAACTTCATTAAAATTCTCCAAGTAAGTATCACTCTAACTACATCTCTTATTCTAAGATTCAACTTCCCAAAATCTTCCTCCTTCAATTTAGCTTTCACCGGAAAATGCCCTATTAACCCGTAAAGAGGTTACTCACATCCATTTCGAGCAGCTATCTCATTGACTTTCTCTTATAGCTATTTGATGTACTGTTCATTCCTTTGTCCTTCTCTATGCAATTCTGTTTCTGGTAGCCAAATACACTTTGAATACACATTTCTCTTTACTAAAACTCCCATTTCATCATCCTAAAACAAATCCCTTGTCTTCTCCCTACATTCATATGCAAGCAAACTTTCACTGCTGCTCTAGTTAACCCAAAATCCTAACCAGTTGCATTCAGCCATAGCACTTCTTGTTAACCGTCTCTTTATATGGTATCCTTCATGTTTTTCTTAATATTGTGTGTCTTAATGGACCCATTTTGAATTCTTAACACATATTAGAAAATGTGCTTTATTCAGGCTTTCGTTCACCTAACTTAAAATCAGGTAATCACGTAATCTGATAAACCTTATAGTTACATTCCCTGACCCCATCATACGCATGAGTATTCATAAGTCATTACACGTTTAATGAGATTAATCTGTTTTCAGAAAAGCTCTCCAGAAGACTCACTCCAGGCATCCATTCTTACCAGTTACTTTTATACTATGTATAAACTCACAGTGCCTTTACTTATTATACATATGTGTACATGCACTAAACCTCCACACTCTCCCAACCCCTATGCACAGGCATCTTCTGTGACCGAATTTCTTCTTTGCCATCGGCTGGCTCTTTTAAAGAGATAGGTTCCTTGTCACAAGGCCAACTTAATCTCTTAACAACAAAACTAATCTATCAGTGACACTGCTATCAGTGATAAAACGAAGTTACTGATTACCTTTTTCTTGGTCAGTTCCTTCCGAGTCGGAAGTGAGGGAACAGGATACGAACTGGACATCGGAGATTACACGGGCAATGCCACGGACGCCTTCACCTACCACCACGGGCGACCATTCACTGCGAACGACCGCGATAACGACCTCTATGACGACGGGAACTGTGCAACGTACTTCTCAGGAGGATGGTGGTACGACAGGTGAGTGCTTTGAAAGTTTGAAGGCACAGGTGACCAACGTCATAAAACGACCTATTCCTATATCTACGTGACGTGAACTTTGGCTCCTGAGGTACCACAAACCAAGTATTTACTCAGATAATTCCAGTGGCGGAACTAGGTCATTATGGGCCCTTGTGCAAATTATTTGAGTGGGCATCTATCGTGAAAAGCAAAATTAATTGCCATTTAATGATGATACTATAGTATAGATAAGATTAAAAACTACTAATACTACTATGATTATTATCATTTGTATTTTCATTATTTCTATTACCTAAACATATTTACAAACATATCAATAAATAATCTACTAAGTTATTATTATGGGGCCAGATGGGCCCACAATCACAGGGGGCCCTGGTGCATGCACCCCCTGCATCCCCCCAGCAGTTCCGCCACTGGGTATTTCTCTAACGCTAAGTGTTTCGAGTGAGTTCAGGATACCAGATTGTTTGAAGTTCATTTTTTTTTCAGTGTTTTTAAATATTCATCAATAAATTCAAGCATAATTGGGACCACCTATACCGGTGGCTATACAGCAAGAAAGGGAAAGATGCGAGAGGTACAGGACGAAAAGTAGAAAAATCTAATATTTTAGAAAGGAGTATAATTATAAATGGGATAAATTCATTTCCATTTAGATTATATCCGAACAATGGATGCAATGAGGACCTATAGATAGACCCCAAAATGTAACGTTGAAATGATGATAAGTAAAATATTTCTTCGCTTATAACCATGAAATTAAAATCCAATTTTACCAATTAATGCCTTTTTGTATTTTGGTTAATTAGAGAGAATTGCAGTTCAGTAAATAAACAGAGGACATTTCATCACATAAAGAGATTGAGGATATCAACAACTTTCTTTTAACAAAGCATGAGGAACAAGTAATAATGATAACTTCTGATGAAAACAATATTGCTGATATTAATGAGAATTACTCTGCTGAAAATACAAAATGATAATGCTAACAGCAATGAAGAGCATTCATAACAGAAAATAATCTTTGGTTATGATATAGAATCGACCTCTCATAACCAAAGGTTATTTTCGGTTAGGAATATCCTGCAGTGCCTATACTAATAGTATTAATTTGTATTCTATAATGGTAGATGTTATTGATATTAGCAATCTTTTCGTCATAAATCATCATTGTTACTTGTTCCTCTTAAAAAAA
This sequence comes from Macrobrachium nipponense, assembly GCF_015104395.2. NCBI lineage: Eukaryota > Metazoa > Arthropoda > Malacostraca > Decapoda > Palaemonidae > Macrobrachium > Macrobrachium nipponense. The sequence goes on along the minus strand of NC_087202.1, from coordinate 41,655,205 downwards.
AGATTTTGATATGTTAAATCTCTTTTTCTTCTGTTTATTGTTAATGATTAAAATGCAAAAAGGCATTCATTAGGAAAATCATTACTTGTTCCTCGTGCTGTGTGCAAAAAAAAGGAAACTGTTTTGTTCCTCGTGATATGTGCAGAAAAAAAAAAAAAAAACTGATCGAATCGATCTTTTAAAATTTTTTTTGTTCTCGTCACAAAAATAGAAATTCACACACCCCACCTTGTCATTACCTGTAGGTGCTATGACGCACACCTGAACGGCGTCTTCCCCGTGGTGCCAGACCGTCAGAACGCCTCGTTCATCACCTGGTGGGCCCACGAAGAGGGTGTCAAGGTTCCCCTGGTGCTGACCAGTGTCACCCTCAAACTCAAGCCGAACACTCATTGACCGCATTCCTCAAGTATTCTTCAAACTTTCCCTACGTCGATGACCATCGTCGTTGCGACGCCAACTCAAGCAATCGTTCATCGTACTGATGCAGAGGAATAGATAAAAAAAAAAGAATGATCAGTGTTAATAGTCTACTTTTAATGGCCTATCGCATTAAAACTACCATGCAGTATTTGATGAAATGTATCTCCTAACTTTTCATATTAGCTACTCTGTATGTTTGTGTATATCCATGTGTACGTGTGCGTATATTGCATGCAAGTTATACTCAAGGTAATGTATATGCGTAAATAAAGCTTTGAAGTTCTATAGCTAAAATAGACTTAATATTCTCTTAATAATCAGGTAAAATGAAAAACTCCTTACTTGAAGTATACAAGAAATATGTGAAATTGGAAATCAAACATAATGTAGAGGTTAGAGATTTCAATGTTAGACTCTAAAAGTTATGTATTTCTTTTTTTTCATTCTTATATGGGTTACGCTCTCTCTCTCTCTCTCTCTCTCTCTCTCTCTCTCTCTCTCTCTCTCTCTCTCTCTCTATATATATATATATATATATATATATATATATATATATATATATATATATATATATATATATATATATAGTAACTGCTAAAATGGTAGACAGATTCTTTGTTAGCACGGAATGTTGAAGAAAGGAAATGGCTGAATTAGAACGATACAAAGTCTGGGAATAATTTTCTCATAATTACAAATAAATGAAAAGCTGTTTCGCAAGAAAGATGTCAGTTGCTGGTAAATGCTGAAGATTCCAATGAGGGCGGTGCCAAGCTTTACATGGGAGCAGAAAGTAATCTGTAACCAGAAAATTGAATAGACTGTCCACAAATGGGAATTCCTGTTAGAAGGCGAGGGAAAACTAAACTTTAGCAAAATTGGTTCCTCATGAAATGACGTTAAAGAGGTGATGGTGAATATTGTCATAATATGGAAATAGGAAATATGCACACTGTATGCGATAAGTGCTATAAGAGCAGAGGAGCACAAGGAGATTAACAGGGGGTGATCCGACCTCCAGCTTCCACAGAATGCTTGCAAGATTTTCCCCTAATGTATAAGTTGTAAACATTATATTACTAACTTTTAAAGTAAATTAAAACTTGCTAAAATCTAGGGTCAACTAGAGCCTTGTTTTACCACCGAAATTTAAAATAAATACACTATATTTTATTAGAAATTATTTTTATATACTGTTTAACATGCACATTATTTATTTTTTTTTTAAATTTCTATATTAATGAATAAAGCATAAATATCCCATTCTAAAATTCCAGCATCCTTAACTCAAGT
>NC_087202.1:41615989-41643489 GCF_015104395.2 Macrobrachium nipponense | reverse complement strand
CCAAGTCAGGAGCGTTAACACAAAAAAAGGGTTGGTTTAGAGAGTAAAAGTGCAACAGGTATGTCTATGCAAGTGTAGCCTACAAGGTAGAAAAAAAAAAAAAAAAGAAAAGAACTTCCAAATTCCTAGCCTAGCCTAAACTTCTTAGTATCACAGCAAAAATGCCGATAGATGTCCAAAAGTTAGACAGCTTTAGCATCGGTGATGATCCTAAATCAGTGGGTACAAGATGGAAAAAGTGGATAGGCAGCTTCCAAATTTATTTAGAAGCACTAGGGAAAATAAACGAAAAGCAGCAGAAGGCTTTGTTACTTCATACTGCAGGTTTAGAAGTTCAGGAAGTATTCAATACTTTGAATTTAACAGGTGATTCATTGCAGGACGCAATTGAAGGGCTTACAAATTATTTTGCTCCTCAAGCAAATAAATACTTTGAACGTTATCAGTTCATAGAAGCATCACAGGAATCAGGTGAGACAATAGATTCTTTTGTAACTAAGTTAAAGAAATTAGCTTCAACTTGTGAATTTGGAGATCTAGAAGACAGGTTAATAGAGCAAATTATAGTAAGGAGTAACTCGCAAGAGCTTAGAAAGAAGTTGCTGCAAGAAAAGAAGTTAAATTTGCAAAAAGTTCTGGAAATAGCAAGAGCAATAGAAACAGCTAATTACCAGTCCAATGTCATTGTAGGTAAGACTCATAATAACAACAGTAGTCAGGTAAATCATGTAGCCTATAAAAGGAGTTACCAACATGCAAAGAAAGGGCAAACAAATGAAACGAGTAAGCCTAGCCCAGGTATATCCAAGTATACAAGGTTAAACTAATGCATACTCACAGAAAAGTCAAAGTCACATAGGGACACAAAAACCTCAAAAGAAATCGTGCTTTAGATGTGGTAAACAAGATCATTATAGCAATGATTGGGATAAGTGCCCAGCGTCAGGTCAGACGTGCAATAACTGCAGGAAGCGTGGTCATTTAACAACTCAGTGTAAACAATTTGCTAAGCAAAAGACCACAAACAAATCAATAGAACCGTAAATTCAAATGACTGCTCTAGCTCAAATGAAGAAAGTGTACATAAGACCACAGAAGTAGAACAATTTGCATTTCACATTAATTCCGTGAACAAAGATGCACAAGAACGTCTTATGGCTCAAATAGAAATAAATGGGAAACTCACACCCATGCAAATAGACACAGCTGCAGATGTGACAATAATTTCTGAAAGAGTAGCACAAACGATACCTAACCTAGTGATAAGACCTTCAGACAAAGTGCTCAAAAGTTATAATGGTACAAACATAGAAGTAGTTGGTTCATCACAAGTGAAAGTTCAGTACAAAGATCAAGAGATAGGTAAGTTACCATTGACAATAGTCAAGGGTCAAGGACAGACATTATTAGGATTAGATGGTTAAGATGCATAAAATTAGATTGGCCTAGTATTCTAAGGGTACAGGTACAAAACTGAACTATAGTCAAGGGTCCAAGGAACAGAACGTTTTAAAGGATTAGATTGGTTAGATGCATTAAAAGTTAGATTGGCCTAAGTAATTCTAAGGGTTAAGGTACAAAAACCAAGAAACCAGAAGAAGAAATTTCATTAACTAAATCTTCTATCAGATTACAAAGAAGTATTTGAAGACAGAGTAGGAACAGCAAAGAATGCACAAGCAGTCTTAGTTTTAAAGGAGAATGCTACTCCTAGATTTTCTGCTCCAAGACCAGTTCCATATGCATTGAAAAATAGCATGTGGAAACTGAAATTAGAAGGTTAAGAAAGTGAAGGTTCATGGGAAAAGGTAGATTATTCAGATTGGTCTACACCATTAGTTCCAATTGTTAAGGACAACGGTCAAGTTAGGTTATGTGGAGATTACAAGGTGACATTAAATCCACAATTGCAAGTAGCACAACATCCATTGCCAAATCCTAAAGGTATGTTCGCAACTTTGTCAGGATGCTCAGTATTTTCTAAGATAGATCTTAGACAAGCATTTCAACAACATCCATGGATGAAAATTCCAAAAGCTATGTACTGTAAAAACACACATTTAGGGCTGTATCGTCCAAAAAGACTTCCCTATGGTGTTGCTAGCAGTCCAGCAATATGGCAGCAAACAATGGACAAAATATTTGCAGGTATGTCAGGAGTATTCATTTTCATTGATGACATATTAGTAGCTGGCAAAAACAAAAAAGAACATAGAGAAAGGTTACGTGCAGTTCTAAAGAAACTAAAGGAACACAATATCAAGGTCAATCAGTAAAGTATAAATATTTTAGACTCGGTTGAGTATTTAGGCTTTATTGTAAATGGTAAAGGTATTCATAAGACTCAAGATAAGGTAAATGCAGTGCAGTCAGCAAAGTTACCAGAAAATGTCAAGGAATTGCAATCATTTTTACAGGTTTAGTAACATTCTATGGTAGTTTCATTCAAAACTTAGCAACAATTGCACACCCATTGTACAATTTGCTGAACAAAGATGTAAAATGGAATTGGACAAAGGAATGTCAAAATGCTTTTGAAAGAATCAAAGCAGAAGTGACATCACCCACATTCTTAGTACATTATCAAATGGATTTGCCAGTAAAGTTGGTTTGTGACGCCTCAAACATAGGATTAGGTGCAGTACTAGCACATGGTAATGCCAGATGGTACAGAAAAACCAATAGCTTTTGTTGCCTCTAGGGTATTGAAACAAAGCAGAGAGAAATTACTCACAAATAGAAACAGAAGCATTAGCACTAGTATATGGAGTGAAAAAAGTTCCATATGTATCTGTATGGCAGAAAAGGTTCACATTAGTTACAGACCACAAACCATTATTGATGATTTTAGGATCCAAAGGCAAGTTTACCGACGTTAGTAGCTGCAAGACTACAACGTTGGGCAATCATATTCGCGGCATGATTACAACATAGAATATGACCAACATCTAAGATGGTAATGCAGACGCTTTGTCCGAGATTGCCTGTAGACAAAGCACCAGAAGCAACATGAGGAAAGTATTCTTTTGATTTCTGCTTATAATTTACCTATTACAGCTAAGGAAATAGCACAAGGTACAAAGAAAGACCCAGTACTTTCAAAAGTAGTGCAGAGTCTAATAACCGGCAGAGATATTTTTGTGCAGGAAGATGCTAATTGTAAAACCATATAAAGAAATTAGGAATGAATTGAGTGTAACACAAGAATGTATTTTGAGAGGATCAAGAGTAGTGATTCCAAAATGCATAAGGAATAGAGTTCTATCAGAAATACATGCAGACCACCAAGGTATTGTCAGGTCAAAGGCAATTGCTAGAACTTATGTTTGGTGGCCAGGTGTTGATGAGGGACAATTACGAAAACAAAATTTGGTTTTAAGAATGTGTATGAATTGTGCATTACAACAAAATAATCCAAAACTAACACTAATGCACCCATGGGAATTACCTAGATACCCGTGGCAACGTGTACATGTAGATTTTGCAGGTCCATTTTTAGGATACTCATATCTAATATTAGTAGATGCATATAGTAAGTGGCCAGAAGTTATACCAATGCAACAACTTCATCGGTAGCAACTATAAGATCACTCATGCAAATCTTTGCAACGCATGGTTTGCCAGAAAGAATAGTGACAGATAATGGCCCACAGTTTACTTCACAGGAGTTTAAGGAATTTCTGGATGTAAATGGTATACAACCATACATTATCAGAAACACTTATCATCCATCCACGAATGGTGAAGCAGAAAGGTTTGTTCAAACTTTCAAACATAATATGAAGTGTAGACAAGCAAATTCTGGTAATGTAGCATCTCACATTGCAAAGTTCCTATGATTCCTAATAGAACAACCGTGCATAATACTACGGGTGTAACACCATCTTATTTGTTGATGGGGAGGAGGATCAGGAATAAGTTAGATCTAATGTATCCAAGCTTGCAGAGTCAGTTAGAACAGAAAGGTTATGATCAAGTAAGTAAGCTTCCCAATGTAAGACATTTCGCTCCTTCAGGTTATGTCATGGTAAGGTCATACAATACACCAGAAAAAATGGGTACAAGGAGAAAATTGTCAGGAAGATAGGTAATTTACATTATGATGTTAATGTCGGTGGAAAGATTGTAAAACGTCATGTTGATCAGTTGCAGTCATTTGGTACAAAACAATACAGAAGTACGTTTCAAATACCTCAAACTTAAATAACTCAGATGTGCAAACTGCTCACCAAGATGTTCAAAATCATGCAACAGCTCAGAACACACCTATAGTACTCCCTAACAGAATGAGTAGAGGAAAACCTCCTGAAAGATTAGATTTGTAAATGTGAGGAACATTTGTTTCTTAGTCACAGGTAAAGGGGGAGGAGACTGTTATGTATGCAAGACGTTATGTAACGAGCGCGGGAAATCTTAGCTCCGCAGACACGTTCAGTTCAGAGCTATTGCACTATGTTGCATAATGCGTAAATGTTATAAGTATAACCAAGTATTATTATGTTAGTATCGAGTCCGATACAGAGGCTTCGATCTTATAAATTCTACCTCATGTATGCAGGATATGATTCCTTATTGTGTATAGAGCTTCGATGCTCATATGTTTGTTATGATTCTATTATATACGCTTATTGTATTTTGTATATTCAACTACCGCCTTCTTCAATGTAGTTTAAGCCAATAAACACCAGCAAGAAGATATTGCTTTATTTATTCGCCTTCATCCCGGAACCTCGGCGACGAGAAATGGAATATTACATCCAATACTAAAACTAAAACCAACCATTCTTCCCTCTACCTACAGGTAAGAGTGAAGAATTGTCGTATGGTCATATAACTAAAGCAGACCCAAAATAATGACGACAAACAGATGGCATGCCCCAAATAAAAAAAAAAAAATTCGAATTTTTTAATTTTAAGTAATCAAAATCTGTTCTTTATTATATTGCTTGTTTTTGTTTTCCGTTATATGACCAAGATGCAAAAGATAAAGTACATTAAAATTATACGTAATGTTGAATTAGTAAATGCACGGCATTAGTGTTATTAAAATGATTAAACAATTAGGTATAGAGAGTACTGTTGAAAACATGGTGAGATGAAATCTAAAAACAATAGTAAAGAGAATGATAACGATTAATATAAAGCGCAAAAAATTCATCTGTATTAAGCAATTTTATTGATATCAGACAAACTAATAGTATCAAGACTTTGTCGTTTGATTTTACAAGTAAAAAAACGTTGACGTTGATGAATTTATGAAAGGTACCTATTACAACTCCTAACTTTCTTACGTTAGCCTCTACTTGGCTAACAGTAAAAGAAAATGGAGTTAAAAAAGAAAACGAAGACTATTTTTATTGGTAAACTTCTTCATATTAATTCGCGACCCTTTATAGTCGAAAGCCAATGTAAGCAGTAAAACATTTGAATTTGACATTGCATTCTCCCTTATTTTAATTGAAAGATTAAACGTGATTTTATTCATGCTTTCATTCTAAACAGCAACAGAGACACTAACACAGCAGCCTTTCATTGACTAAGGCAATATCTTTAAAGCAAGATTTTAATTTCCGAGGGTCTGGGAATGAAGCTGGGCTGGAGTTAGTATATTGCAGATAGCTTATTGATAATTTTTTAGGCTAATGGTTTGCTCTGACACTTTTCTACCTGATAATCCAACAGGAAAATCTTTGAGAAAATATTATTCTCATATTCAGTACCATTTCTTGTCGAGTTTCGACAAGTTCAGTGTTTTGTATTGTTTTTTTTTTTTTTTTTTTTTTCAATCTCTTGTGGTAGTGGTCTGTGGATCATCAGTTAGAAGGTTGCGTTGTGCTGTGAAATGTTTCGTCATTCAAGTTTGAGTTTCTGTAGCTTTGTTTTGTGTTTTAGTTTGGTTTTGGTGGTGTTAACTACGTATTACTGTTTAGTGGTGTCAGGTTGTTGTAGTGTTGTATTGTCATTTGTAAGGCTCCACCTACGCAAAAGCTAGCTCTACACACTAGCATTGGAATCGTTTATGTAAAATTCCTAATGAATTGTAGTCTAGTATCTCTTTCAGTGGCAAGAAATCTTCCAAACGTATTAATCTAACTAACAGAAAAAGACATTGACACACGGTTACTTTTGCAGACAGCAGACTCAAACTGAGCCAGTAAGTGAATTACATTAAAAATGATAACAATGGAATTGTTATTATCTTGAGACGTGATAACTACCGTGATATTTTTACACCATATACATGAAGTTTAAGTGGCTGCCTCTGGCTGAGCGAAAAAAACTATAGATTTGACAAGATTAATATTAAGGATTCAGTCATAAAATTTATTTATGTTAGTTACTCATCGATAATATTTTTCGGAAAAAGCGACGGCCTCTTTGGGTAAGCACGTGCAGGGAAAATTCTCTGATGTGACCCTGTCCTGAGAGAATATATGTATTGGAATGTAGGTTACAAAAGTTTGTGTATGTGTGTTTACTTCGGGGATGTATCGCCAATAAAAGTGAAGATTATGCAGAGTACATCTTGACTGGAATTAGACGAAGAGTATCATGTACATATTATGTAAGTTTTAGGCGAAATGTTTATAGATTTTAACCATTAATGAAGACCAACGTATTCGCACCAAATTAAACTGTACTTCAAGCTGTAGCTTTAGATGATCGTCGTACTGTACTACTCGTCTTCCAGGCGTTGGTTATGAAAGAACCGAAATGAAAGGGCAGGATTAAAGTTTCCAGATAATAAATAACCTGTTACAGGCATGTGTCAGTGTCTGTCAACGTTGTTCTTATAAACGTCTTTTGAACTCTTCTTTAACCAACCACAGAGACATTGGGTTAAACACCTATATTTAATAGAAATGCAAAAAACTTCGAAGGACATCAAAACTTTTCGTGTGTATCTTGGTAAAACACTCAAGAGTACAAACACCGGAGATTCAGCATAGGTCAGCAGATAACACTGGAACGAGGTCAGACCCAGCACATGTAAACAACATTCCTATGGTTCAATTAATGGTTATAATGTTAAAAACAAATGGCTCATACTACACCTAAAATCAATTTGATATGAAAACGATAAAAGACCTGGCAATAGATTATATCCTCAAAGCTATACAGCAACATCTCAATATTTAAAGGTTTCTTTCTGTTTACCGGCAAAGAACGTCTTTACCTCTTCCAACCTTTATTCTACTCTCACTCTCATATTTACTTTAGCCTACTAACCTACGTTCAAAACATATTCAAAATACTCCTATGACGAGCCCAAATATAATATATGAAACAAAGGTTTTAGAAAAAAGTGATTTCTTGGTTTTGAAACAAACATCTCATGCACATCTGTCTAGCTCCGCTATGCTTGGCTTATGGAAGAAATGAATGAAGCCTTGATGGAAGACCATAGTCATGTAAGAAATCAGCGTCTTTTAAACTCACCTCTGTCGGATACGCATCAGAATACTTACATTGGTGATTATGAAAATAGTAGATCCCTAATCAGATTAAAACAGAAATCGCGACTTAGATAAACACCAGAATCTTTAGGTAAACATCATTCATAATTTTTCTGAACCTGCTAACCGATTAAACAAACTTTAGTATCATATCTTCACGTTTGATACAAGGAATGCGATCTAAAGCGAGGACGTTAACACCTTATGAAAAATCTACAGGTTCTAAAGCTTCCATTGTCACTTCTCCCGTCAACATGACACCGAAACAACTGGAAATAGACGTCTTCATTTATAAAACAAATCTTTTGAATAACTCATTGGACAGAGAGCTCATTTCAGTTTCAGCCCATCCACGATACTGACTAGAATTAGAAAATAAAACACTTGATAGCCGTAGTGCTCTAGCTTCTTTCTGTCCACCATTGCATTTTTTTAAGTGATCTCCTTTATTTTATCTACTTCCGTCGCAGCCTCTCCGTTTTCTTTGAGCAATTCTTTTGAAAGTAAACAAGAATTCAGGCTGGTAGAGTCAGAATTCTGTCTCTTATCTATGAAAAAAAATTGGGGATAATGAATTACAGGAGAGGGAATGAAGGTACAATACCGACATTTTATCAAGATAAAAGTTCCTGTGGCGTATACCTCCCTCCTTTAATCTCCCCTCTTCTCTCTCTCTCTTCTCCTCTCTCCCTCCTTTAATCTCCCCTCTTCTCTCTCTCTCTCTCTCTCTCTCTCTCTCTCTCTCTCTCTCTCTGGTTTACTGTCTGTTGCCTACTCTTTTAACCATAAGGCTGGAAAAGTTTTCGCGTTTGATTTACGGAATTTATGCTGTCGCTGTCAAGTCAAGCAATCGGGCACTTTAAGCCATTCAGCACCTATGACAGTGAAAAGAGGGAATTGGAGTGGTTGAACAGCAAGATAGAGGTCGAGGGAATATTTGAAATGAAATACAAAGCTCTAATGGTGGATGTGGGAGAGAACTCAACAGTTGCACTAGGACATAATGTTTAGAGAGCTTGAAGAACAAGATGGGAGAATTGGAGCAGGAATAGGGGCAAATTAAAAGCTAAAAGGTGAGTGCATCCAAGGGCCGAAGGGACAGCACTACCCCTAAGGGTTACGTTTCTTGGGGCATATTCCTTAATTTGGCTTCTTGTCTTTACTCCAATTGTCTTTCCAATATACATCTTCAACACAAATGACTGTGAACTAGTCTGAAATAATTTCATATTGTTAACAAATCTCTCATCCTGTTCCCGGAAGTTTTTCTGCTTATGTGTCCTCCTCCAATTAGACTGACAAAATGTTGCAGACATGCTTTACCTAAAAGGAGCTTGAATGCTTCTTTAAAAATCTGGTACCAATATCACCAAGAATTCTCTCCTCTTCTGGTTTTCCTCCTGAGAATTTTAAATCTTTCTTCGAAGTTTCACTTGCCAGAATCGAGCCTCTTCTCGCCGCATTTTCTCCTTATTCCATTCGCTCGTCCTTATTCCATTAACGTCTATACTCTCTATCTCTCTCTCTCTCTCTCTCTCTCTCTCTCTCTCTCTCTCTCTTCTTAGGTCTTTAGGCAATACTCTCACACTGAACGAATCAGCCGTCATCTCTGTCTCATATAGATTTCATTCCGGTTTCCCTCTCCTTTATTGGCGGTGGGTGCGTCTGTCTCTCTTCATTACGTGCTCGCATTATCTCGACTGCTATCATCAGCATTATCATTCAGTCTCGGCTCTTCGCCTCTGTCTGTCTGTCTGTCTGTCTGCCTGCCTGGCTCTTTCTCTTTCCTTCCAAAATTTTCTCCCAAACTGAATTAACATCCCCCCCTGCAGCTTCTTATTGGTCCTTATTCTTGTGTTCCTTCTCTTTTCAAGTATATTTTCAGATTATCGTCTTCTTTTGTTCAGAATATTCTTCATACCTTCCTCTTACCTTCTATTTATATATTCTTCGTTCCACTCTTACTCCCTGTTTACTCATCAGCGGTGTAGGTCATCTGCATAATCTATGGGGCTGAGTTGACTATTCGAATCATTGTTTCATTTGTGTCACTTCTTCGGTTCCACACTTATTTTTAAACTTTCCGAAGATTTCGCTTCTCGGGAAAACTGAGCTCAGTCGTATATATTTGGTCTCGAAGGTTAACTTGCGATATACTACATTCATTTGCTTTTTAATTTGTTTTTTCTTCTTTCCTGTCTCTTTCATTATAACGCCGACGTATGGAGGAACTAGAAATGGGCTGGAACTATACTAAATACAGCATTCAAAGATCCTGGAAATTACTTACTGTATTATAAAACAGGAAATGTTATGAATGGTTACAGAATTTTCTAGCATATTGGCCCGTTTAAATTGGGTATGAAGATTTCAAAACCTTCTTAATACAACGCAGTATGCGGTTAATAACATTCTGATACATGTAAATGAGGTGAAAACTGACTATTATCCGTAGGAAAGATCTAGAGCCATGCCTACGCTAATTACAACTGCCTTAATCACAGTAAATTAAAAGATAGCTTGCATATAAATATCACTGAATGTAAGCCAGATTGCTCAGGATTATTTTCAGTACAAAATGTTACATGTCTGCAAAACTTTAGACATGTTTATATTACCTTGTATCAAAGGGTATTTTGAATACGAATACAAATGAATCTAATTCAATCTACAATTTAGATTATTCAATCTACAACTGAATCTCTTACGTCTTCATTTCCCTGTACTTCCTCTTACTTCTTCCTAATGAACACCTTATTTTCTGGAAGCTTCAATTTCAAGTCAGTGGCCCCAGTGGACTTGTTCCATATGAGTAGGTTTCATCTTTTGAATAATAATAATAATAATAATAATAATAATAATAATAATAATAATAATAATAATAATAATAATAATGTTTTCTGTGTTGTGTATAAGTAGTTTATTATTGCTCCAAAGGTTTTCTGCATTCGACGTTAACGTTAAAATGGTTGAAATTTTCATATCCATCCTCGTGTAAAGGACCTTTCCTAGCGAGTAAAATCGCTTCCCATTTTAATAATTAACGATTTAAATAAGTTAGACATTTACCCAACGCTCGTGTAAAGATTCACCCTGAAACATTTTAATTCTGAGACTTCGGCCGAGTTCACATGAACTTATAGAAAACGGAATTTAGTTCCGACCACAATTAAATGACATAAAAATGATTTAGTATTTAAACCGGTCTAAAATAAATCCTAATTTGACACTGAAATCTTAATTCTTTAAACTCGACGCTAATTCAAAATAAGATGAATGGATTGTAAGGATTAAAAATCAGATTTTTTGAACTGATGAATTACGGATCCAAATCCACATAAAGATAAAACAATTTCAAAATTGTTTTATTTTTAGCGCAAGTTGAGAAAATGGTTTCTAATTCAGACCTCAGTCAGGTGGCTGGAAAGTGAATACATCTTTGACTCAGCAGAAATTTGAATTCTAAGACTCGTAATCAAGAAATTTAGAGATGGTTTTTGTTTATTTTCTGAAACGTTACAAAATCGTATTCAAAACCACATTCAAATTCTACTTCAAATGCTATGAAAATTCTCAATTCCTACTAGCAATAAAGTATGAAAGCAGAATATGGTCTTATCTTCTAAGATTGTCAACAACGCTACAATAACACGCGATTTTCATTTCCATGTGGAGGAATACACTACTAAAAATGAATTCATGAGAGGTGTGATGATAGTCGTTGCATTTCGAAGATACCTATTTACGATAGCGGATTTAAGAATAATTATTCTTTATAAAGCGAAATAAGTGAAAATTAAACAAATTTGCTATACTGGTGAAGTCGCCAGTCTTCCTGTTAAATAAACTGCTTTCAAAATTAAAGTAACTTCTAAGCACATAATGTTTGAGATGCAGTAACGTTTTACATTCCATTTACTGTGTATTTAAATTCCTCAGTGAACTCATAAATCGCCATTTAAAAAAAAAAAAAAGTTTTAATGCGATAACTACTCTGAAATGAATGAGGAAACTTCCATTAAATATTAGGATTCGAACTCTTGAGGCAGCAAAGGATGGTTTGTAATGAACAGAAATGATTCCACTAACTTCTGTTACCATAAACGGCAAAGGATAATGCATTGTCCAATACAGTGCATAGAAATGGCGATTCCTTTTCATAAAAGAGTTTCACTAGAAAGTCCCCTAGTATCACTACAGTCAGTTTTGTTGGGGGTCCTTTTGCTCCGAATTCCTCTAACGGTCTTTCTACCTCATTCAAAAGCCACATTTCTTCCCTTATGGGTCCATACAGTGATTCTACGCGCAATTTACGGCCAATATATACGTATGAGGATACGGAGCGTGGGTGAAGGGACGTGGCGAATGATCCTTGATTTCCCAAAAGTAGTTTTACTTAGAACTTTCGAGGTATCAATTAACAGATTCATTTTCCTCCCCCCGAGAAAATCCTTCTGGGGCGCCCTCCATCACCCTCCTCCCAAGATGCCTTGACCTTTTTCTTCTCATTAACCCAATCCCGGATTATTTTTATGTCCTGAGGGGAGAGGCTCATTGTGCCGGAATGGTGCTATAAGGAACCCCATAGAGGAGGTTGTCTCTCTTTTGGGGCTTCTGAGGAGGACCTTTGTTGTGTTTATTCGTCTTTGCCGTAGAGACGCTTTCTTCTTCTTCTTCTTCTTCTTCTTCTTCTTCTTCTTCTTCTTCTTCTTCTTCTTCTTCTTCTTCTTCTTTCTGTGATCTGAGAGAGATTACGTGGACCCTTCCCTCGCTCTTATTAATTCCTAGAATAACGTCTTCCTGATTCTCTCGCTGCTTCTCCACATCCAAATGTTATCACTACCGGCATCAGAAAAATCTATAAACGGAGTCAATGAAGCATATTTAGCTGTGGTAATTTCGACATCAAAACTATCTGTGCTACGCTGAAGAAAAGAAGTGAATAACCTGTTTAAATTTGCTTGAGAGAATGGACTCTTCCCAAAGTATTTGATCATTCAAGAGAGGCAACTTAGTTCATAGTTTTCCTAAGATTATAAAAAGCCCTCAAGGTTACTAGTTTTCCAAAGAAGACAAAAAGTCCTGACGGTTCCCAGTTTTCCTAAGAGGATAAAAAGTCCTCAAGATTCCCAGTTTTCCTAAGAGGACAAAAAGCCCTCAAGGTTCCCAGTTTTCCGAGAGGACAAAAAGCCCTCAAGAATCCCAGTTTTCCTAAGAGGACAAAAAGTCTTCAAGGTTCCCAGTTTTCCTAAGAGGACAAAAAGTCCTGAAGGTTCCCAGTTTTCCTATGAGGACACAAAGTCCTGAAGGTTCCCAGTTATCCTAAGAGGACAAAAAGTCCTGAAGGTTCCGAGTTTTCCTGAGAGGACAAAAAGTCCTGGAGGTTCCCAGTTTTCCTAAGAGGGCAAAAAGCCCTCAAGGTTCCCAGTTTTCCTAAGAGGACAAAAAGCCCTCAAGGTTCACAGTTTTCCTGAGGGGACAAAAAGTCCTGAAGGTTCCCAGTTTTCCTGAGAGGACAAAAAGTCCTCAAGGTTCCCAGTTTTCCTGAGAGGACAAAAAGGCCCTCAAGGTTCCCAGTTTTCCTGAGAGGACAAAAAGCCCTCAAGGTTCCCAGTTTTTCTGAGAGGACAAAAAGTCCTGAAGATTCCCAGTTTTCCTAAGAGGACAAAAAGTCCTGAAGGTTCCCAGTTTTCCTAAGAGGACAAAAAGCCCTCAAGGTTCCCAGTTTTCCTGAGAGGACAAAAAGGCTTGAAGGTTCCCAGTTTTCCTGAGAGGACAAAAAGCCCTCAAGGTTCCCAGTTTTCCTAAGAGGACAAAAAGCCCTCAAATTTCCCAGTTTTCCTAAGAGGACAAAAAGCCCTCAAGGTTCCCAGTTTTCCTAAGAGGACAAAAAGCCCTCAAGGTTCCCAGTTTTCCTGAGAGGACAAAAAGCCCTCAAGGTTCCCAGTTTTCCTAAGAGGACAAAAAGCCCTCAAGGTTCCCAGTTTTCCTGAGAGGACAAAAAGCCCTCAAGGTTCCCAGTTTCCTAAGAGGACAAAAAGCCCTCAAGGTTCCAGTTTTCCTGAGAGGACAAAAAGCCCTCAAGGTTCCAATTTTCCTAAGAGGACAAAAAGCCCTCAAGGTTCCCAGTTTTCCTAAGAGGACAAAAAGTCCTGAAGGTTCCCAGTTTTCCTGAGAGGACAAAAAGCCCTCAAGGTTCCCAGTTTTCCTGAAGGACAAAAAGCCCTCAAGGTTCCCAGTTTTCCTAAGAGGACAAAAAGCCCTCAAGGTTCCCAGTTTTCCTGAGAGGACAAAAAGCCCACAAGGTTCCCAGTTTTCCTAAGAGGACAAAAAGCCCTCAAGGTTCCCAGTTTTCCTGAGAGGACAAAAAGCCCTCAAGGTTCCCAGTTTTCCTAAGAGGACAAAAAGCCCTCAAGGTTCCCAGTTTTCCTAAGAGGACAAAAAGCCCTCGAGTTCTCAGTTTTCCTGAGAGGACAAAAAGCCCTCAAGGTTCCCAGTTTTCCTAAGAGGACAAAAAGCCCTCAAGGTTCCCAGTTTTCCTAAGAGGACAAGAAGCCCTCAAGGTTCCCAGTTTTCCTGAGAGGACAAAAAGCCCTCAAGGTTCCCAGTTTTCCTAAGAGGACAAAAAGCCCTCAAGGTTCCCAGTTTTCCTAAGAGGACAAAAAGCCCTCAAGGTTCCCAGTTTTCCTGAGAGGACAAAAAGCCCTCAAGGTTCCCAGTTTTTCTAAGAAGACAAAAAACCCTCAAGGTTCCCAGTTTCCCTAAGAGGACAAAAAGTCCTCAAGGATCACAGTTTTCCTTAGAGGACAAAAAGTCCTCAAGGTTTCCAGTTTTCCTAAGAGGACAAAAAGCCCTCAGGTTCCCAGTTTTCCTAAGAGGACAAAAAGTCCTCAAGGTTCCCACTTTTAATGAGAGGACAAAAATCTCTCAAGGTTCCCAGTTTTCCTAAGAGGACAAAAAGCCCTCAAGGTTCCCACTTTTCCTGAGAGGACATAAAGTCCTGAAGGTTCCCAGTTTTCCTAAGAGGACAAAAATCCCTCAAGGTTCCCAGTTTTCCTAAGAGGACAAAAAGTCCTCAAGGTTCCCAGTTTTCCTAAGAGGACAAAAAGCCCTCAAGGTTCCCAGTTTACCTAAGAGGACGAAAAGTCCTGAAGGTTCCCAGTTTTCCTGAGAGGACAAAAAGCCCTCAAGGTTCCCACTTTTCCTGAGAGGACAAAAAGCCCTCAAGGTTCCCAGTTTACCTAAGAGGACAAAAAGCCCTCAAGGTTCCCAGTTTTCCTAAGAGGACAAAAAGCCCTCAAGGTTCACAGTTTTCCAAAGAGACAAAAAGTCCTCAAGGTTCCCACTTTTCCTGAGAGGACAAAAATCCCTCAAGGTTCCCAGTTTTCCTAAGAGGACAAAAAGCCCTCAAGGTTCCCAGTTTACCTAAGAGGACAAAAAGTCCTGAAGGTTCACAGTTTTCCTAAGAGGACAAAAAGTCCTGAAGGTTCCCAGTTTTCCTAAGAGGACAAAAAGTCCTGAAGGTTCCTACTTTTCCTGAGAGGAAAAAAAGCCCTCAAGGTCCCCAGTTTTTCTAAGAGGACAAAAAGCCCTCAAGGTCCCCAGTTTTTCTAAGAGGACAAAAAGCCCTCAAGGTCCCCAGTTTTTCTAAGAGGACAAAAAGCCCTCAAGGTTCCAATTTTCCTAGGAGGACAAAAAGTCCTGAAGGTTCCCAGTTTTCCTGAGAGGACAAAAAGTTCTCAAGGTTCCCAGTTTTCCTGAGAGGACAAAAAGCCCTCAAGGTTCCCAGTTTTCCTAAGAGGACAAAAAGTCCTCAAGGTTCCCAGTTTTCCTGAGAGGACAAAAAGCCCTCAAGGTTCCCAGTTTTCCTAAGAGGACAAAAAGGCTTGAAGGTTCCCAGTTTTCCTAAGAGGACAAAAAGCCCTCAAGGTTCCCAGTTTTCCTAAGAGGACAAAAAGCCCTCAAGGTTCCCAGTTTTCCTGAGAGGACAAAAAGCCCTCAAATTTCCCAATTTTCCTAAGAGGACAAAAAGCTCTCAAGGTTCCCAGTTTTCCTAAGAGGACAAAAAGCCCTCAAAGTTCCCAGTTTTCCTAAGAGGACAAAAGCCCTCAAGGTTCCCAGTTTTCCTAAGAGGACAAAAAGCCCTCAAGGTTCCCAGTTTTCCTAAGAGGACAAAAAGCCCTCAAGGGAGGCCAGTTTTTCCTAAGAGGACAAAAAGCCCTCTCAAGGTTCCCAGTTTTCCTAAGAGGGACAAAAAAAGCCCTCAAGGTTCCCAGTTTTCCTAATAGGACAAAAAAGCCCTCAAGGTTCCCAGATTTCCTCAGAGAACAAAAAGCCCTCAAGGTTCCCAGTTTTTTCCTAAAGGAAAAAATCACTCAAGGTTCCCATTTTCCTAAAAAGAGGACAAAAAGCCCACAAGTTCCCAGTATTCCTAGGAGGACAAAAAGGCCCTTGCCCAGATTTTCCCAGTTTTTCCTCAAGAGGAACAAAAAAGCCCTCAAGGTTCCCCAGTTTTTTTTTTTTTTTTTCTTTTCCCTGGAGGACAAAAAGCCCTTCCAAGGTTCCAATTTTCCTGAGGAGGACAAAAAGGCCCTCCCATGGTCCAATTTTCCTTAAGAGGACAAAAAGCCCTTCCCAGGTTTTCCCGTTTCTCCTAAGAGGAACCAAAAAAAGCTCGAAAACACAAGGTTCCCTTAGTTTTCCTCAAGGAGAACAAAAAAGCCCTTCCCCAAGTTTTTGTCCCAGTTTTCCTCAAGAACAAAAGCCCTCAGGTTCCCAGTTTTCCTAAAAGAGGACCCAAAAGCCCTCAAGGCTTCCCAAATTTTCCTAATAGGAACAAAAAGCCTCAAGGTTCCCAGTTTTTCCTGAAAAAGAGGACCAAAAAGCCTCAAGGTTCCCCGTTTTCCTGAGAGGACAAAAAGGCTTTTCCAAGGTTCCCAAGTTTTCCTGATAGGAGGACAAAAAGCCCTCAAGGTTTTCCCAGTTTTGTTCCTAAGGAGGACAAAAAGCCCTCAAGGTTCCCAGTTTTCCTTGAGAGGACAAAGCCCTTTTTCCCAAGGTTCCCAGTTTTCCTAAGAAGGATCCAAAAGCCCTCAAAGTTCCCATTTTTCCTAATAGGACGAAAAAGTTCCTCTGAAGGTTTTCCCAGTTTCCTAGGAGAAAAAAAAGCCCTCAACGGTTTCCAGTTTTCCGAGGAGGACAAGAGCCCTCAAGGTTCCAGGTTTTTCCCAAGAGGACAAAAAGCCCTCAAGGTTCACCAGTTTTTCCTAGGATGACAAAAAGCCCACAAGGTTTTCCCAGTTTTTCCTAGAAGGACAAAAAGGTCGCTCAATGTTTTCCCAAAAAGTTTTTCCCTGATAGTACAAAAAGGCCCTTCCAGGTTTTCCCAGTTTTCCTAAGAGGACCAAAAGGCCCCTCAGGTTCCAAAAGTTTTCCCTAAGAGACAAAAGGCCTTCCCGAAGTTTTCCTCAGTTTTTCCCCGAGAGGGAACCCAAAAAGCCTCAAGGTTCCCCAGTTTTCCTAAGGATTGACCAAAAGCCCTTTTCCAGGTTCCCATTTTCCTAGAGTACGGAAAAGCCCTCAAAAAGGTTTCCCAGTTTTCCTGAAGGAGGACTTAAAAAGCCCTCCTCAAGGTTTTCCCAGTTTTCCTAAGAGGACAAAAGCCTCAAGGTTCCCAAAAAGTTTTCCCTAAGAGGACAAAAAGGCCTTCCAATGTTCCCGTTTTCCTGAGAGGACAAAAGCCCTTCAAGGTTCCCATTTTTTCTAAGAGACAAAAGGCCTGCAAAAGGTTCCCGCATTTCCCTAAGGAGGACAAAAAGTTCCCTCAGGAGCAAAGTTTTGGGCCTTAAGAGGACAAAAAGTCCCTCAATGGTTTCCCAGTTTTCCCTTAAGAGGATCAAAGGCCCTCAGGTTCCCAAAAAGTTTTCCTAAGAGGACAAAAAGTTCCCTTCAAGGTTTCCCACATTTAAATGAAAGATCAAAAATCCCTCAAGTTCCCAAGTTTTCCTAAAAAGAGGGACCAAAAAGCCCTCAAGGTTTCCCACTTTTCCCTGATTTTAGGACCCAAATCCCTCAAGGTTCCCAGGGTTTTTTCCTAAACGAAAACAAAAAGCCCACTCCAAGGTTCCCAAGTTTTCCTCAGAGGCAAAAGTCCTCAAAAGGTCCCATTTTCCTAAGGAAGGACAAAAACCCTTCAGGTTCCCAGTTTTTTACCCTAAGAGGAAAAAGTCCAAAGGTCCCAGTTTTCCTGAAAGAGTACAAAAGCCCTCAAGGTTCCCACTTTTTTCCCTGGAGGAAAAAAGCCTTCCCAAGGTTTTTCCCGTTTAACCTAAAGACAAACAGCCCTCAATGGTTTTCCCAGTTTCCTAAAAGAGGACCCCAAAAGCCCTTCAAGGTTCCCAGTTTTTCCTAAGAGGACAAAAGTTTTCCTTCACGGTTCCCACTTTTTCATGGAGAGGACAAAAATCCCTATAGGTTCCCAGTTTCCTAAGGAGACAAAAGCCCTTCCCAATTTCCGCAGTTTTACCTAAGGGACAAAAAAAAGTCCCCTGAAGGTTCAACAGGTTTTCCCTAGAGGACAAAAGTTTTCCTGAAGGTTCCTCAGGTTTTCCTAAGAGGGGCAAAAAGTCCCTGAAGGTTCCTACTTTTCCTGAAGGAAAAGCCTTCAGGTCCCCGTTTTTCTAAGAGGACAAAAGCCCTTTCCCAAGGTCCCAGTTTTTCATGGAGAGGACAAAAAGCCCTTAAGTCCAACAGGTTTTCCCTAAGAGGACAAAAGCCGCTTTTCCAAGGTCCAATTTTCCCTAGGAGGAACAAAAAGTCCCCTGAAGTTCCCAGTTTTTCCTGAGAGACAAAAAGTTTCTCAGGTTCCCAGTTTTCCTGAGCAGGACAAAAAGCCCTCAAGTTCCATTTTTCCTAAGAGGACAAAAAAGTCCTCAAGGTTCCCCCAGTTTTCGCTGGAGGACAAAAAGCCCTCTCAAGTTTCCCAGTTTTCTAAGAGGACAAAAAGGCTTGAAGTTCCCAGTTTTCCTAAGAGACAAAAAGCGCCTCAGGTTCCCCAGTTTTCCTAAGAGGGACAAAAAGCCCTCGAGGTTCCCAGTTTTCATGAGAGGACAAAAGCCCTCAAATTTTTCCAATTTCCTAAGATACAAAAGCCCTCAGGTTCCTAGTTTTTCTAAGAGGACAAAAAAGCCCGCAAAGTTCCCAAGTTTTCTAAGGGAAAAAGCCCTCAAGGTTCCCAAGTTTCCTAAGAAGAGGAGCAAAAAGCCCTCAAGGTTCCAGTTTTCCCTAATCGGAACAAAAAGGCCTCAAGGGACCAGTTTTTTCCTAAGAGGACACAGGCCCTCAAGTTCCCAAAGTTTTTCCTGGAGGACAAAGCCCTCAAGGTTCCCAGTTTTTTTCCTATAGGACAAAAATCCCTCAAGGTTCCCAGTGTCCTAAGAGGACGAAATCCCTCAAGGTTCCCAGTTTTTTCCTGAAGGGACGAAAAACCCTCAAGGTTTCCCCGTTTTTTTTTTTTCCTAGAGGACAAAAATTTACCCTCAATATTTTCCCAGTTTTCCTAAGAAGACAAAAAGCCCTCAAGGTTCCCAGGTTTTCCCTTGAGAGGACAAAAAGCCTTTCCAAGTTAACCAGTTTTTCTAAGGAATGACAAAAAGCCCTCAAGGTTCCCAGTTTCCCTAAGCGGACAAAATTCCTCAAGGATCACATTTTTCCTTAGGAGGACAAAAAGTCCCTCAATGTTTCAAGTTTTCCTAAGAGGATAAAAAGACCCTCAGGTTTTCCCAGTTTTCCTAAGAGGACCAAAAAGTCCCTCAAGGTTCCCAATTTGAATTTTGAAAGGACCAAAAATCCCTCAAGGTTCCCCAGTTTTGCCTAAGGAGGACAAAAAGCCCTCAAGGTTCCCACTTTTACCTGAGAGGACAAATCCCCTCAAGGTTCCCAGTTTTCCTAAAAAGGACCCAAAGGCCCTCAAGGTTACCCGTTTTCCTAAAGGACAAAAGTTTTTCCCTCCAAGGTTCAGGTTTTCCTAAGAGACAAAAGGCCCTCAAAGGTTCCCCAGTTTACCTAAGAGGACGAAAAGTTTTTCCGAATGTTCCCAAGTTTTCTGAGAGGACAAAAAGCCCTCAAGGTTCCCAACTTTCCTGGAGAGGTCAAAAAGCCCTTCACGGTTTCCCAGTTACCTAAGAAGGCCAAAAAGGCCCTCAAAAAGGTTCCCAGTTTTCCTAAGAGGACCAAAAGCCCTTCCCAAGATTTTAATCCACAGTTTTCCTAAGAAGGACTAAAAAGTCCTCAAGGGTTCCCCTTTTCATGAGAGGACAAAAATTTTCCCGATAATGTTCCCTAGTTTTCCTAAGAGGACAAAAAGCCCGCCTCAAGTTTCCAAGTTTTAACCTAAGAGGGCAAAAAAGTCCTGAAGGTTCAACAGTTTTCCTAAGAGTAACAAAAAGGTTTCCCCTGAAGGTTTTCCGCCCAGTTTTTCCTAAGAGACAAAAAGGTCCTGAAGGTTCCTAAAAACTTTTCCTGAGAGGAAAAAAGCCCTCAAGGTTCCCCAGTTTTTTCCTTAGAGGACAAAACGGCCCTCAAGGTCCCAAAAGTTTTTTCCCTAAGAGACAAAAAGGCCCTTAAGGGTCCCCACCAGTTTTTCTAAGAGGACAAAAACCCTCAAAGGTTCCATTTCCTAAAAAGGAGGACCCAAAAAGTCCTGAATGGTTCCCAGTTTTTCCTGAAGAGGACAAAAAGTTCCCTCAAGGTTCCCAGTTTTTCCGCTGAGAAGGACAAAAAGGCCCTCAAAGGTTCCCAGTTTTTTCCTAAGAGGACCAAAAGTCCCGCAGTTTCCCAAGGTTTTCCTGAAGACAAAAGCCCTCAAGGTTTCCCAGTTTTCCTAAGAAGACAAAAAGGCTTGAAGTTCCCAAAAGTTTTGTTCCTACGAAGGACAAAAAGCCCTTCCCAGGTTTTTCCCGTTTTCCTAAGGAGGACAAAAAGCCCTCAAAGGTTCCCAGTTTTCATGAGAGCCAAAAAGCCCCTCCAAATTCCCAATGTTTTCCTAAGAGGACAAAATCCCTCATGTTCCCAAAAGTTTTCCCTAAAGGACAAAAGGCCTTCCCAAGTTTTCCCAGTTTCCTAAGAGGACAAAAGCCCTCAAGGTTCCCATTTTCCTAAGGACAAAAAGCCCTTTCCCAAGGTTTTCCAGTTTTCCTAATAGGACAAAAAGCCCTCAATGGACCAAAAAGTTTTCCCTAAAGGGAACAAAAGCCCTTCCCCAGGTTTTCCCAGTTGGGAAATAAGGAGGACAAAAAAGCCCTCAAGGTTCCCAGTTTTCCTAATAGGACAAAAAGCCTCAAGGTTTTCCCAGTTTTCCTCAAAAAGAGAACCCAAAAAGCCCCTCAAGGGTTCCCAGTTTTCCCTAAGGATTTTGACAAAAAGCACTCAAGGTTCCCAGGTTTTCTAAGAGGACAAAAAGCCCTCAAGGTTCCAGTTTTTATTCCTAAATGACAAAAGGCCCTCAAGTTTCCCAAAAGTTTTCCCTCATAGAACCAAAAGCCCTTCAGTTCCCAGTTTTTCCTGAGAGGGCAAAAGCCCTCAAAGGTCCCAAATTTTTCCTGAGGGACCCCAAAAAAGCCCTCAAGGTTCGCCAGTTTTTCCTAACGAGGACAAAAAGCCCTCAACGGTTCCAAGTTTTCCTAAAGGACAAAAAGGCTCTCAAGGTTCTTAAAAAGTTTTCCCCTCAGGAGACAAAAAGCCCTTCCAACGTTTTTCCCAGTTTTCCTCAGAGCACAAAAAAGGCCTCAAGGTTTCCCAAAAAGTTCCTAAGAGGACAAAAAGCCCTTCCCAAGTTTTCCAATTTTCCTAAGGGAGCAAAAAGCCCTCAAGGTTCAGGAGTTTTCCTGATAGACCCAAAAAAGCCCTTTTCCCAAGTTCCTTTTCCTGAAGGACAAAAAGCCCTCAAGGTTTCCCAAAAAGTTTTCCCTGAGAGGACAAAAGGCCCTTTCCCAGGTTCCCAGTTTTCCCAAGAGGAACAAAAAGCCTTCAAGGTTCCCCAGTTTCCTGGAGGACGGAAAAGCCCTCAAAAAGGGTCCATTCCCAATTTTTCCTATGGAGGACAAAAGCCCTTCCCAGGTTTTTCCCCAATTTTTGCCTAAGAAGGACAAAACAGTTCCCTGAAGGTTCCCAGTTTTTCCCGCAGGAGGACAAAAAGCCCTTTTCCCAGGTTCCCAAGTTTTCCCCTGAGGAGGAAAAAAAGCCCTCAAAAAGTTTCCCAGTTTTCCTAACGGAGGACAAAAAGGCCTCACTGTTTCCCAGGTTTTCCTTGAGAGGTAAAAAGCCCAAAACAAGGTTTCCCATTTTTTCCTAAGATGGACAAAAAGCCCCTTTCCCTGTTTTCCCAGTTTTCCTGAAGACGGAAAAGTCCCTCAAAAGGTTCCCATTTTCCTAAGGAGACAAAGCCCTTTCCCAAGTTTTCCATTTTTCCTAAGAGGACCAAAAACCTCGAATTTCTCAGTTTTCCGGAGGAAGGAAAAAAGCCTCAAAAAGGTTCCCATTTTCCTAAGGAGGAACAAAAAGCCCTTCCCAGGTTCCCAGTTTTTCCAAGAGACAAAAAGCCCTCAAGTTTCCCCAAGGTTTTCCTGAGAGGAACAAAAGAGCCCTCCCAGGTTTCCCAAGGTTTTCCTAAGAGACAAAAAAGCCCTCCCAAGGTTTTACCCAGTTTTCCTAAGAGGGAACAAAAGCCAAATCAAGGTTTCCCAGTTTTTCCTGAGGGACAAAAAAAGGCCCTCAAGGTTCCCAGTTTTTCTAAGAGGCAAAAAGCCCTCAAGGTTCCCATTTCCTAAGAGGACAAAAAGTCCTCAGGTCCAGTTTTCCTTAGAGGACAAAAAGTCTCAATGTTTCCAGTTTTCCTAAGAGACAAAAAGCCCCAGGTCCCAGTTTTTCCTGAAGAGGACTAAAAGTCCTCAAGGTTCCCACATTTAATGAAAGGACAAAAATCCCTCCAAGGTTCCCAATTTTTCCTAGAGGACAAAAGCCCTCTAGTTCCCCCTTTTCCTGAAGGACAAAATCCCTCATGGTTCCAGTTTTCCTAAGAGGACAAAAAGCCCTCAAGGTTCCCCAGTTTTCCCTAAGCGGAACAAAAAGTCTTCCAGGTTCCCATTTTCCTAAGAGACAACAGCCCTCAAGGTTCCAGTTTACCTAAGAGGACGAAAATCCAGAAGGTTCCCAGTTTTCATGAGAGGGAAGGACAAAAGCTAGGTTCCCACTTTTCCTGAGACAAAAATCCCTCAAGGTTCCCAGTTTTCTAAGGAGGAACAAAAAGGCCTCAAGGTTCCCTTTTCCTAAGAGGACAAAAAGTCCTTCCCAGTTTGCCCAGTTTTCCTAAGAGGACAAAAAACCCCCAAGGTTCCAGTTATTCCTGACAGGCAAAAGTCCTGAAGGTTCCATTTTCCTTAAGAGGACAAAAAGCCCTCAAGTTCCCCGTTTCCTAGAAGACAAAAAGCCTCAAGGTTCCCAGTTTTTCCTAAGAGGACAAAAAACCCTCAAGGTTTCCCAGTTTTTCCCGAAAGGAGCAAAAAGCCCTTCAAAAATTTCCGATTTCTTAGAGGACACCTCAAGGTTCCCAGTTTTCCTAAGAGGACAAAAGCCCTCAAGGTCAGTTTTTTCCTAAGAGACAAAAAAGCCCTCAAGGTTCAACCAGTTTTCCTAAGGAGGACAAAAAGCCTGAAGGTTCCAGTTTTCCTAGAGGACAAAAAGTCAAGGTCCCATGTTTTCCTGAGCGGACAAAAGCCCTCAAGGTTACCCCAGTTTTCCTAAGAGGACAAAAAAGTCCCAAGGTTCCCCCAGTTTTTCCATAAAGAGGCAACAAAAAAGCCCTCAAGGTTCCCCAGTTTTCCTAAGAGGACAAAAGCCCTGAAGGTCCCCAGTTTTCTAAGAGGACAAAAAGCCTCAAGGTTCCAGGTTTCCCTAAGAGGACAAAAAGCCCTCCAAGGAAGGTCCCAGTTTCTGAGAGGACAAAAGTTCCCTCAAGTTTCCCAGTTTTCCTGGGAGAGGACAAAAAGCCTCAAGGTTCCCCAGTTTTCCTAAGAGGCAAAAAGCCCTCAAGGTTCCCAGTTTTCCTGAAGAGGACAAAAAAGCCCTCAAGGTTCCAGTTTTCTAAGAGGACAAAAAGCCCCTCAAGGTTCCAGTTTTCCTAAGATACAAAAAGCCTCAAGGACCAGTTTTCCTAAGAGGACAAAAAGCCCTCAAGGTTCCCAGTTTTTCCTAAGAGGACAAAAAGCCCTCAAAGGTTCCCAGTTTTCCTAAGGACAAAAAGCCCTAAGGTTCCCAGTTTTTTTTTTTTTTTTTTCCTCAAGAGGACAAAAAGTTTTACCAAGGTTCCCAGTTTTCTAGAGGGAAAAAGCCCTCAAGGTTCCCAGTTTTCCTAAGAGGACAAAAAGCCCTCAAAGGTTCCCAGTTTACCTAAGAGGACAAAAAGCCCTTCAAGGTTCCCAGTTTTTCCTAAGAGGACAAAAAGCCCATCAAGGTTCCAGTTTTCCTAGAGGAACAAAAAGCCCTCAAGGTCCCAGTTTTCCCTCATAGTAGGACAAAAAGCCCTCAAGGTTCAGTTTTCCTAAGAGGACAAAAAAGC
This sequence comes from Macrobrachium nipponense, assembly GCF_015104395.2. Lineage (NCBI taxonomy): Eukaryota > Metazoa > Arthropoda > Malacostraca > Decapoda > Palaemonidae > Macrobrachium > Macrobrachium nipponense. The sequence goes on along the minus strand of NC_087202.1, from coordinate 41,619,420 downwards.
CCTCAAGGTTCCCAGTTTTCCCTCAGAGAACAAAAAGCCTCAAAGGTTCCCAGTTTTCCTAAGAGGACAAAAAAGCCTCAAGGTTCCAGTTTTCCTAAGAGGACAAAAAGCCCTCAAGGTTCCAAATTTTATTTTCCTAAGAGGACAAAAAAGCCTCAAGGTTCCCCAGTTTTCCTGAGAGGACAAAAAGCCCTCAGGTTCCGTTTTTCTGAGAGGACAAAAAGCCTCTCAAGGTTCCCACAGTTTTCCTGAGAGGACAAAAGCCCTCAAGGTTCCCAGTTTTCCTAAGGGACAAAAAGCCCTAAGGTTCCCAGTTTTCCTGAGAGGGACAAAAAAGCCTCAAGGTTCCCAGTTTTCCTAGGAGGACAAAAAGCCCTCAAGGTTCCCAGTTTTCCTAAAGAGGACAAGTCTGAAGGTTCCCAGTTTTCTAGAGGGACAAAAAGCCCAATCAAGGTTCCCAGTTTTCCTAGAGGACAAAAAGGCCCTGAAGGTTCCCAGTTTTTCCTAGAGGGACAAAAAGCCTCAAGGTTCCCATTTTCCTAAGGGACAAAAAGCCCTCAAAGGTTCCCAGTTTTCCTAAGAGGACAAAAAGCCCTCAAGGTTCCCAGTTTTCCTGAGATGACAAAAAGTCCTCAAATTTCCCAATTTTCCTAATAGGACAAAAAGCCCTCAAGGTTCCCAGTTTTCCTAAGAGGACAAAAAGCCCTCAAAGTTGTCAGTTTTTCCTAAGAGGACAAAAACCCTCAAGGTTCCCAGTTTTCCTAAGAGGACAAAAAGCCCTCAAGGTCCCAGTTTTCCTAAGAGGACAAAAGGCCTCAAGGTTCCCAGTTTTCCTAAGAGGACAAAAAGCCCTCAAATTTCCCAGTTTTCCTAAGAAGGACAAAAAGCCCTCAAGGTTCCAGTTTTCCTAATAGGACAAAAAAAAGCCCTCAAGGTTCCCAGTTTTCCTCAGAGAACAAAAAAGCCCTCAAGGTTCCCAGTTTTCCTAAGAGGTACAAAAAGCACTCAAGGTTACCAGTTTTCCTAAGAGGACAAAAAGCCCTCAAGGTTCCAGTTTTTTCCTAAGAGGACAAAAAGCCTCAAGATTCCCAGTTTCCTCAGAGAACAAAAAGCCCTCAAGGTTCCCAGTTTTCCTGAGAGGACAAAAAGCCCTCAAGGTTCCCAATTTTTCCTAAGAGGACAAAAAGCCCTCAATGTTCCCAGTTTCCTAAGAGGACCAAAAAGCCTTCAAGGTTTCCCAGTTTTCCTAAGAGGACAAAAAGCCCTCAAGGTTCTTAGTTTTCCTCAGAAGAAACAAAAAGCCCTCAAGGTTCCCACCCAGTTTCCTCAGAGAACAAAAACCGCCCTCAAGGTTCCCAGTTTTTTCCTAAAAGGACAAAAAGCCCTCAAGGTTCCCAATTTTCCTAACAGGACAAAAAAGCCCTCAAGGTTACCCAGTTTTCCCTGAGAGGTACAAAAAGCCCTCAAGGTTCCCAGTTTTCCTAAGAGGACAAAAAGCCCTCAACAGGATTCCCAGTTTTCCTGAGGAGGACCAAAAACAGCCCTCAAGGTTCCCAGTTTTCCTGAAGATACAAAAAAGCCCTCAAGGTTTCCCAGTTTTTCCTGAGAGGACGAAAAAGCCCTCAACGGTTTCCGAGTTTTCCTGAGAGGTACAAAAAAGCCCTCAATGGTTCCCAGGTTTTCCTCAGGCAAGAACAAAAAGCCCTCAAGGTTCCCACAGTTTTCCTCAGAAGAACAAAAGCCCTCAAGGTTTTGCAGTTTTGTCCTAAGAGTACCAAAAAAGCCCTCAATGGTTACCCCGTTTTCCTAAGCATGGACAAAAAGCCCTCATGGTTTCAATAGTTTTTGTAAGAGGACAAAAAGGCCTAAAAAGATCCCTCTAGGTTCCCAGTTTTTCCTAAGGAGGACCAAAAAGGCCCTCAAAGGTTCCCAAGTTTTCCTTAAAGACACTAGGACAAAAAGCCCTCAAATTTCCCAATTTTCCTAAGAGGACAAACAAAGTTCCTGAAGGTTGCCCAGTTTTCCTGAGGAGGAAAAAAACAAAAAGCCCCTCAAGGGTTCCCAGTTTTCCTAAAGAGGACAAAAAGCCCTCAAATTTCCCAACTTTTTCCTAAGAGGAAAAAAAACAGAAAGTCCTGAAGGTTCCAGTTTTCCTAAGAGGGAAAAAAACAAAAGTCCCTCAAGGTTCCCAGTTTTTCCTAAGAGGACAAAAAGCCCTGGGAAATTTCCAATTTTCAATTTTCCTAAGAGACAAAAAGTCCTGAAGGCTCCCACGTTTTCCTGACGAGGGACAAAAAGCCCTCCAAGGTTCCCCAGTTTTTCACTAAGAGGACAAAATAGGCCCTCAAATTTCCCCAATTTTCCTAAGCGGGACAAAAAGTCCTGAAGGTTCCCACAGGTTTTCCTAAGAGGACAAAAAAGCCCCTCAAGGGTTCCCAGTTTTTCCTGAGATGGACAAAAAGCCCTCAAATTTCCCAATTTTTCCTAAGAGGACCAAAAAAGCCCTCAAAGGTTTTTCCCAATTTTCCTGAAAGGACCAAAAAGCCCCTCAAAAGGTTCCCAGTTTTCTAAAGAGGACAAAAGCCCTCAAGGTTTCCCAGTTTTCCTAAGGAAGACAAAAAAAGCCCCCTCAAAAGGTTTCCCGAGTTTTCCTAAGAGGAAAAAACAAAAGCCCTCAAGGTTACCCCGTTTTCCTAAGAGGCCAAAAAAGCCCGCTCAAGGTTCCCAAGTTTTCCAAGAGGACAAAAAGCCCTTCAAGGTTCCAGGTTTTCCTAAGAGACAAAAAGCCCCTCAAAAAGGTTAGTTTTCCCTAAGAGGACAAAAAGCACTCAAGGTTCCTGGTTTTCCTAAGAGGACAAAAAGCCCTCAAGGTTCCCAGTTTTCCTAAGAGGACAAAAAGCCCTCAAGGTTCCCAGTTTTCCTAAGAGGACAAAAAGCCCTTAAGGTTCCCAGTTTTCCTAAGAGGACAAAAAGCCCTCAAGGTTCCCAGTTTTCCTAAGAGGACAAAAAGCCCTCAAGGTTCCCAGTTTTCCTCAGAGAACAGAAAGCCCTCAAGGTTCCCAGTTTTCCTGAGAGGACAAAAAGCCCTCAAATTTCCCAATTTTCCTAAGAGGACAAAAAGCCCTCAAGGTTCCCAGTTTTCCTAAGAGGACAAAAAGCCCTCAAGGTTCCCAGTTTTCCTAAGAGGACAAAAGCCCTCAAGGTTCCCAGTTTTCCCTGAGAGGACAAAAAGCCTCAAGGTTCCCAGTTTTCCTCAGAGAACAAAAAGCCCTCAAGGTTCCCAGTTTTCCTCAGAGAACAAAAAGCCCTCAAGGTTCCCAGTTTTCCTCAGAGAACAAAAAGCCCTCAAGGTTCCCAGTTTTCCTAAGAGGACAAAAAGCCCTCAAGGTTCCCAATTTTCCTAAGAGGACAAAAAGCCCTCAAGGTTCCCA
>NC_087202.1:41600989-41610989 GCF_015104395.2 Macrobrachium nipponense | reverse complement strand
CCTGGGACAGAGCGGGCTGAGGTCTGAAGTGGGGAGATCAGGGCAGTGACCTGACTCTTGAGTAGCACTCTAGGAGTGCAGACTTTTTGTAGAGCGCGAGACTGTAGGTGGAGCGCTGGTCGTATCTGGGACTCGAGTAGTGTGTGGTTGAGACTTGCGAGCTTAAGTCGTAGTTGGTCATGAAGTTAAGACTGGATGCCAACAGGTTGCTGACCTGAACCTTGGGTTAGCTGTTGTGGGGCACTGACAGTGGGGGGCGGAGCTGGAAAGTTAAGCTGGATCAGGGAAGGTATGAATTCTTACGTGACAATAGCTACTGCTGGACAGATATTGTTAACCCTTAAAGAGGTGAGGGGGGCGTGGCTGGAAGCAATTTGCAGATGTGGATTGCACCTTGTACTGGAATGGTCGGTTCCTTTGGAGAAGGCGTTTGACAGGTCATTTATCGTCTGGGATTCAAGGGAGGACTCTTGCCGATCTTACGTTAATGACACGAAAGTCAAAATACTCCCAAAGGGAACTAACGAGATAAAACTCTAGGAAGGACTTCACATAGATAGGAAACACTTCTGAGGATTAACTACTGGAAAGCATTACAAATCTCACTCTTATCCTGCACGTGGGAGTTGAACTTTATGTAACTTTCTTATTTATGAACATAGTTTGTAATTGATAAGATAGGGACTGAGTACATACCACTTATCAGTTAATCATAATCGGGGGAATTGTATATATACTATAATTAATATAATATTATATATAATATATATAATATATATCATATAATACTATAATAATTATATATCTATATAATATTATATATATATGTGTGTGCACTATATATATATATATATATATATATATATATATATTAATATATAATATATATTATATAGATATATATATATATATATATATGCACACATATATATGTTATATATGCTCAATATATATGTATATTGTATATATGATATATATATAAATATATGTATGAATGAACATATGGTAACTTGCTTCACATAAATAATTTCCTGACTCAACACGGAACCGAACCCCGGTCTTTTGACTGAGAGAGTGGGGCATTAGCAATTCGGTTACAAAGCTCCCGAAATGCTAATGCCCTTGGCTCTCAGTCTAAAGACCGAGGTTCGTATCCATGGCGAGCCAGAAATACACACACACACACACATAATATATATATATATTTCTGCATTAATTATGTTATGGTTAACTTTGTTTTTTTACTTCAAATGACTCCAACACTGGAGATCTAAAGTCTTTAAAAGGTATAAAAGGTGAACATTGGCCAAAGTGTAATGAAACATAATAAAAATTTTATACGCACACATATATATATAGACCACTCATTGGATGATTTATACAGGATTTTTAAGGGCAGTCTTAGAAATCTGACCTCATGTTTTACTCAGTTCGCCTCTCATCAAATTTTCATCTCAGCCTAAAACCCAATTTCTCTGTTCTCTCCGGTGAATAAATGAAACTTGAAAGCTTATTTCTTTAACCGGCTAATGTTGCCAGAAGTCTTGAAATTCAATGATTATCTTAAATGATCATTAAGTGAAGGCAGTCCTAAGAGGAATTATTAGATGTATTAATTCATCTTTTGTTTCCTTTAACAATATCTGTAAATGATGAATAATATGTGCAAGATTATGAAATGTTAAAAAATATGGAAATAAGTCTTAAAGAGGTTAACTTTCTGCATAGTAAACAAGCTACAATTTGAGGAGGCAAAATTAAATTACTAGAAGCTTTTGAATAGAATGTTATCTTACCTTAAAAGAAAAAACTTTCTCATTTCATTGCTTAGAAGGAACCTTCAAAAGCATTGTGCTTGTTCATCTAAGGAATACCTACACATCAGCCAAACAACAAAAATATTTGACGAGAAACGTTATATTACTGCCTTCTGCTTTTTTTTGTTTGTTTGTTTGTATGGTGTTTTTACGTTCCATGAAACCAGTGGTTATTCAGCAACGGGACCAACGGCTTTACGTGACTTCCGAACTACGTCGAGAGTGAACTTCTATCATCAGCAATAAACATCTCTCACACTTCAATGGAATGCCCAAGAATCGAACTCGCAGCCACCGAGTGCTGTCTTCTGTGATTTACGGGAGTCACAGATATACCTTTATTTTCCCAATATAACAAAAATCAACGGTTGACAGAGGATGCTAAAAGGCTGGCGACCGTAAAATACGAACCATAACTGTCACTAATGGAAAGTGAGGAATCAAATCCAGCTGCTTCAGTTATCGTGCGTTGTGCGATGCATCAGAATTTATCTCTGTTAGGGAGAGGATGTTTCGGCTGGCGTGTGTGTGTACTACATTACCAATGATCATCCATAACGGATGAAAGGATTATGGATGATTCTGGGGGAATACGTTCACTTCCGTCGCGGGGTTCATTTTTAATGCGCACAGCCTTCAAATTAACCTCGTCCATCCTAATGATTAGAGAAAATTTTAACTTTGACTAATGAAATCCATCCAGCCAGAACGGTAGAGTTCATTTATAAATCGATGCCAATATTGATAATGATAAGTATTATGCTTCAAATGATATGAGCTAATTTAATCTTAATTAAGGTGTATGTTGTCTACTTAGTACTTTTGTGCGTTCTTGTTTATGAGCGAGTATGGATTTCTTCATTACCACCGAACCTCTGCGGTAAGATTTTACAGAGAATAGATTCTTTATGGTAAGGAGAAGTTTCCATGGGAACTAAATGACAGTGACATTTTAAGAATAAAAGGCACTTGTAGCTGGCGGTGGCAGTGTCAGTCAAGAAAATGAGCATAAAAAGCTCATTCATCAGGTTCTAAATATCCAAGTTATTATTAGATTACAATAAAAGTATGAGCGAGAACGGGAAAGTAAGGGTTGTGCCTTAACAAACCATCATAGCTATTCATTTCCATCCCCTTCCTTTTATACGCATTTTATTTTCATAATGTCACGACTCCCTCCTCCACTTCCGGTCGCAGGTAAATAGCAGTAATATCTCTCAGAAACCCGTGATGGCTCACTGTCGAATATCTGTATGTTTGCGTCTGGATTCATTACAGTATGAAGATTCACACGTCCTCAGAAACTGCCTCCTCACCCATGACAGCTTTCTGAATGCTGCTGTTGGCTTACAACTGCAGATGATGCCTTTTGACTCAATCGACAGCGATCATTTGAAAATGAAAATGATCTTGCTCACTTTCGCTGTTATCATTCGTCTTGGAAGAGATAACTTCTTTTCCCTGCAGTGGACATTCATGATCCATTTCCATTATCTGACGTAATACAAGACCTTATTGAATTAAATATTTTTCTCTTTGTAAGAGAAAGCATACTCTTTCAGTGACACTACCCAAGAATTATTCCAAGTTGTAGCTACTTGTAGTCTTCGCTTCCTGTCACTTTTGTTATAAGATGAAAATTGCATATCAGCGTTCGACTCTTAATTTTACTGCAATATACGTGGAAATGTTCATCATAGCACAGGCTTTATGATCTCGACAATGATTAAGTCCAATCGCAAATTTCCACTGCACACGCATAAATACACACAGACTCTGAAAAAACGGTGATAGAAATGAAGAAAAAGAGACCCCGACATTCGCATCGCATGCATGAAAAGGTCCTGGTTACCGAGAATTCCCAGCAGTGCGGGCCCTTTCCACCGTTACATTTACAGCGCTGACTACAATAGGGCGTCGGGCCATCCAGCCATTCCAGTCCTAAGGCCTCCTGGCCCCTTCTCCTCAACAGGCTGGGAGTCACTCCTCATCCTCCAGCGCGGCCTTTCAGCTCCATTTTCACCTGGCCTGACACCCAACTCAGCCAAAAGTGGAGAGGAAGAAATCTGGAGACCGTCGCGTTACTTTACGATCTAACGTGACCGAGTGGGGCTTCACTATTTTATTTCCTCCCTTTCCCCCTTATGAAACCGGCGGTTTCATTTTGCCGGCTGTCAGGAATTTCTTTAGCTGGCCCTTTCAACTTCGCCTTCTCGTTGTCAGTACAGGAGCAGTAGGAAAGAGCAAGGAAGTGCGGCGTCTGTGTGGTCGTCTGTGTGTGAGTGTACGTATGCGTGTGTGTCCGTGTGGATGCGTCTGTGCCCTAAGGGGACTCATCTAGTCCATTCAGAATGCCACAGTTTTCTTTTCCTTTCCAGATTCTATATTCCAGGTGGTGTCGCGATACTGTCTTGTTTCTTATTTACTTTTATTGTTAAAGGATGAGATTGGTTTTCTAAAGCCTATAAATGGATTCAATTTTCATGAAACAAACCTTAGTTCACGTGCCTTTCTTTTTAAAGTTGACTACAGAATTTATGTATATTTCACTAAAATCTGAATGTTTTATTGATTTGAGTTATTAGTTTTCAATCAATCAAACCTAACATTCTTTATTGTGAATCATTCATACATGAATTGACAGCTGTTTCTATGGCTGAGTTTCTTAATTTGACATTTAGCACCGGGAATGGAGGTCACACTGACATAGTAAGAGCAACCAAGTAATTTTAGCCTTTGAAGGAATGCGCAGTAGAATTTGGCCCCCTTTTGAAAATCTGATCAAGGTTTGTTGTATTTAATTATATTTTTCATTCACCCGAGTTTTCGTTTAACTTAAGCAATGCTTAATTTGTTGGCACATCCAAGACAGCTTAATGGGTAACTATGTATATAACAAAGTTGATATTTCTGAAAACCCCTCCCTCACCCCCCTCCCCCCACAAATAAGAACTCCAACTTTTCGTACTTTTTCTCAGGGTTTTTATGAAAATGGTTCTGTACCTACATATTTAACGACAGACTTGGTTCACACTTCCTAAGAAACATATAATACAAAATTTCCTTTCTGGTTAAAAACTGGAAACAAACTGGAGAGCTGATTAGCTACACTCCTCCTGGACTATTCTCTCCTGACCTTTGGAGTCTCACGTAATTTCTAGTGAAATTTCTTTGCTTTTGACCTCGTATGACACACAACATAGAAACCATTCAGTGAAATATCAGATTTCTAATATGACTGCTCCCTCATGAAGTATGTATTATGTTTACCACGTTTTCCGCTTATGTTCTCTGCCCAGCATTTGCCTGCTTTTCACAGAAAATGATTCCAACCCTATAAATAGTTACCCTTTTCCTTTGTTGTTAAAGATTCAAACGTTACGGTCGTCACTGGAGAAAAGATGAATCTTATATCTTGTTTTCTCTCTCTCTACAGGTTTCCCAGTAATGCCTTTGACACGAAAGTAAATTCACGCGTGCATCAGAGACTGAAGCCTTTGGACATTTATAAAAAGAGTAACCTGTTTACTGTAGGAAACTTTGTTTTCGTTCTGGAAGCGCCTCTAGTCCCAGTTATGATTTGAACCACCGCCGGTAATTTCCTGTTTTTCCTTTCTAAATTTGATTTCAAAGCAATTTTCAGATCGGAATATTCTCTATCATCATCATTGTATCTGATCCGTTTGAGGAATAGAACTAGAACACCGTTTATTTCGTAGTGTTAAGATACCTCTAAGCTGTTCAATATCAATCTGCTTAGGAATGTCACTGCTGTGTTATGGTGGCAAGTTTGTTGAAGACTTCAGTACATCTGAAAGTTCCTCATTCCTGTCCCAGAGAACATTTACTTATCTATTTTGCACTGATTTCATTTGTCACAATTTTTTTTTTCAATCTAATTCTACTGTTGTCATCTGTTCCTTGCTCGATTTGATTTTATCTGAAAATATTGAAGATTTTATCCTGAGTAAACTTGTCTGTTCAGTAGGTAGAGGTCTGGTTTGTTTTGTAAGAATGTAAGTAGAATATGAATTACAAGATTGATAACAATAAGACATATAATATCATCATAGTTTTCAGGGAGTTGTTGTTAGAAAATCTTTTAAGCCTTTCTGTCCTCTAGTTTACGATAATAAATGCAGATGACGTAAGTTTTCGATATCGCTTTCATGGAAATAGATAAGAACAGAGGAGACATCTACCAATTATATAGCTAAAAACACAGTTAACTTAGTAACCCAGACGGAAAGTAGCGGGATTTGTGTGATTAATATTTAATATATATATTCTGTGATCTTCATATATATATATATATATATATATATATATATATATATATATATATATATGGCCAGAATATTAGGACAGCAACGCAACCTTCATAATGTGGGAAGAAATCTTCTTTTCATTTTCTTTATATATTTAGATAAATGCTTACGGCATAATCTGATTAACAACAGACATTCATATATATTATATATACATGCATCCATACGTGCATACATTTTGCATGTGCAACACGTGTCTACATCTACTCGTATAATATATATATATTATATATATATATATATATATATAATATATATATATATGCATGTATGTACATTAGCAAGCGAGGTTGAATCAATTTACCCTCAGTGAATTTCTCTTATTAAAAAAAAGCATAAAAGTTGCAGTAGGTGTTGATAATAATTTTAGTGAGAGAGAGAGAGAGAGAGAGAGAGAGAGAGAGAGAGACGAAACCATGTGTAGAGAATAAGAGGTAGGCTGTTTGTGTGTGGATGGCGACAGATTAAATTTGCATAAGAAATCCATCTCGGCGGAGATTTCTTGGATGAAGTCATTCCATTCCGACGTCTTCTGGTGCTGGCCCCTTTGGATTGGCTGGTGTAATTCTCTCCCGTTGGATGTCATGATATTCTCTCTCTCTCTCTCTCTCTCTCTCTCTCTCTCTCTCTCTCTCTCTCTCTTGGAGGGTAATGCAGTGCACCTTATCAAAGGCAACGTTGTGATAACCCTGCCCTGAAATCACTACATAGAGTTTGATTACGTTAATATTTCTTTATGTAGTCTTTCTTGTATCTGCTCATAAGTTTGTCATTGCTTTCAGTATACGTGCCGTAATGCTTACCTACAAATTTACTTTGAAGAGAGAGAGAGAGAGAGAGAGAGAGAGAGAGAGAGAGAGAGAGAGAGAGAGAGAGAGATAGGTGTAAGGAGAGGCGGAAGGGGAGAGGGGAAGGACGAAGTGAGAGACCTAGAAGGAGGCGAGAGAGAGAGAGAGAGAGAGAGGAGAGGTCGCTCTGATCATAACATACAAAACAAAATCTATTGACGTTTCCGTTTAGGGTTTCGTAGATGTCTGTGTTCTTGTCAATATTGTTTCCAACTTATTTTAAGGTATATTAAGTTTAAATGCATGTATCTCTTGTTTATCGCAACAAGAAAAGCTGCTTCTTTGAAGACAAAATCTGTATCCGTAACATTTACCGTAACATTCAGTAGGGCTAGGAGATTTAGTGAAAGATGTCCCTACAGACATTTGCGGTTGCAGAACATTTTGCTTTATCGTATCATCTGTTTTATCACAGATTCAATTGCGTGTGATTCAGGAGGCGTCGTATTTTCGTTCCAGTATATCAAACTGAGCGGGTGTCATTTGAGTATTCATTGATATAATCACTCTGTCACTTCGTGAGTCAGTTAACGAACCAGAAGTCTATTAATAAGTGGAAATTGAAAGCAACGATGATTTTCGATATAAATTTGACTGTGGCTTAATAATACATCAGTTCGAAATTTGCGTTTGTTTCATTGTTTTGTAACTGGTGGAACACACAAACAGTTTCGTTAGCCGTGTCTTATATATCACACTGATTAATCGCCTGATGGTGACTTATTTATATCTTCAGTTTGAATTTAATATTGAATGTTAGCACATGCTTACAAAAGGAAATATCTACAGCAGAAAGCTACCATCTCTTAATCCTTTGAGCGACTGGGAACAATCACCATACTTATCAGAATTTGTTGTAATGGTCCCAGAGCAGCTCCAGTCTCCCCCAGTATTACTGTTGTGAGATTAAAAAATCTCGCATTGATAATGTGTGTTAAGAGCAAAGAGATATTTACTTGTGCATGAGACAAGGACTTCCAGCTGGGAAATCTTTTCCTGTAAATCAGGTGAATGAAAATCAAGTAACCCAGAGATATTTTCTAGACAGCAATATAATGTACGGTACTGCTCGTATTCTTAAAAGGAATGAAAAGAAATGGAAGTTTCAAATTTAACTTTTTTATATTACAACTAGTAATAGTTTTATTTTTATTCTTTAATTGATGATCGTTTCAGATCCCATTACTTCTATTATTACGCGCCATAGCAAGATTTAACTGAATTCTGTGATACGTGCGAAACACCATAAGGCCTCTTTCTTAAATGGGAATCATTAAAGGAAAATATGACGGTATATTATGCATGTAATCGGAGTCATCAAAGAAGAAAAGAAATGCTACAAGAGCGAATGAGCAAAGTTTGTCCCCACGAAGGAGATAAAAATCAGTGGCTAATTATTCAGGACTAAATAAAACCACTAACAACATGTGCAGAAGAAAGTCGGTTGAGTGTTTAAGCAACTTCATAAAAAGCGAGGAGATTAAAAAGGTTAAATATAATGCTGATAAAAGTGAAGAATGTTGTGATGGTCTGGCAACTCAAAAGCGGACTGAAAAACTGAGAAAGCGGCAGGTATGACCTAAACGAAGACATTTCGAAGAAGAAACGTACAATATTCTCAAAGGAAAAGGAGTGAGAGTTTTTCTTTTTAATTTTCCAATGTAGAAAACCCTTTGTATCCATTTAACAGATTAGACTGGAAAAGCAAAACCTCCAAGAGAGAGAAAGTAAAGAAAGAATCTTGTCTAACAAATGTTTGGGAACTTCACAGTACAGGCAAAACAATACTCTCAACACGAGTCAATGTGGGCACAATATAGAAATGTCTTACTGGAGTGTTTATAGCAGTGGTTGGTTGTCCTTAGGGCAGGCACACGCATATACACACATGGAAGATCTCTCTCTCTCTCTCTCTCTCTCTCTCTCTCTCTCCCACCTGACATCGAAAAGGCGATGTTGGAACGGCGGGCTAAAGAAATTCTTGACAGCCGGGAAAATGAAACCGCTGTCTTCATGGGAGTAAGGAGGCGGTGGGGGATGGTAGAGGAGGATGAGGGAGGGAGAGGGGGAGGGAGAGTGAGGAGGGAGAGGGAATAAAATAAAGTAATCTCACGAGCCAAGCTGGAGGGGAAGAGATTTATATCTGTGTTTACTTCTCTGTCTGTCTGTGGTTTGTACACAAAAGCGTATGACTTTCTCTAAGGGCCTATTTTGTGTATGCTTATACACTCCAGTGTGTATTTCTCTGAAAATGCGAGTTGGTGCATTTGTGTGTTATCTTTCGGTATCTCTGTTCATTTACTCATTTTTGTGCTTGATGCAGTGACAACTGACACTAGCAATTTCAGTCGAGAGCGAAAGAATCGAAAAAGAGAGAGATGCACTATATAGAATAAAGAGAGAGAGAGAGAGAGAGAGAGAGAGAGAGAGAGAGAGAGAGAGAGAGAGAGAAAGAGAGAGAGAGAGAGAGTATTTGACGAATGAGTTATTTTAACTTCTCTTCATTACTGCAGCCTATAGTTCTTTCCGCAGATTAAAAAAAAAAACGTTAAATCGCATTACCGAAATAAAAAGATTACCCTGAATAAAAGGAGCTATTCTTCAAGAAGATATCTGAAACTATCAGAGCACTTCGCACAGCCGTTGATTGCAACCTACCTAAGTATTTACCAGTGACATGCAAGAAGACCTTGATAATAACTTTGATGTCTTTCATTCTGCAGCAATGGTACTCAGAGTATATTTTTCAGTTTCACATACAAACAAATATTTCCGATTTGGCGCGCAGGTTCCCCAAGGAAAGAGAACGTTTTTAAATTTCAATAAATATTATCTGAACAGCGTCAGCTAATGCTGAAAACTGAGATCTACGAATTTTCGACGAATTTGTATTTACTTATTTTCATACTAACGCAGAAGACAACGCTTACGAATTCGATGCCCCCCTCCCCCACCCAATAAAAAAAATATTAGTCCTTCAGGCACCCAAATAATGAAAATGTCGTAA
>NC_087202.1:41590989-41595989 GCF_015104395.2 Macrobrachium nipponense | reverse complement strand
CTTACTACTGACAAAAAAAAATCCTGTTAGATTTTTTTTTGTCACGACTTCCTAATATACTGCCAGTAGTAATTTTAATGAAATTACTTATTTATCAATCATAGTATTGGGATTGACCTACCCTGGTAATATAGTAAACGATACGTGTTTAATTAACATGCAAAGGCATTTGGCAGATACATGCACTTCTGGTATACAATCGATGAATATTACAGTGGACCAAGCACATTACCCTGTGGAACTCCAGACACAATAAGTCTTGTTTCGCTAAAACTCCCGTCAACAGCAACTCACTACTATCTACCTGTGAGGAAATCTTGATCTAAACTTAAAACATATCCACCCACTACAAGATTCTGAAGTTTATATGAATAAGTGCCTTGTGATGTACTAAATCGAAAGCAGCAGTAGAATGTATTTGAATTACTCTACACGCAAAACCATTACCAAGGATCTCTTACAAATGACATGTCAAATCCAAAAGGGCATCGCAGGTACCTAACTGCTTTCTATATGTATATTGACTACTAGTTAACAACCCTTATATAGTGGCTTAAAAATATGTTTTACTACAACTTTGGAGAGTGGATATGTCACTCTTTTTGAACAGGCACTGTATTATAGTAAGCTGGCGCTCATCCTCAAAGATACTATGTCGACCTATATATCTGTAGAATCTACTATTCTTGGGAAAGAACACTGCGTAGAACATGCCATTAACTGTTGTATACCTCATAAATTTTACCCCGTTTAATATTGTTCATCTTTACGCAGGCGATCACATTACTGCCCATTTCTTTGAAGCATATTGGCATTAAAGTTCCCAAGTACCCTTGAGGTTAAAAGCAATTTCACCGGCTCTGTTCCAGTAATTGGATTCTTCACTACAGTCATCTTACCCGATATACTTGTGTCTGGCTCATTTCTCCGTCTAATAGGCATACTATGGCGCTACTGAATCTCTAAGTCTCCTCTTAGAAAATTTTAAAATGGAAGTCACTCAAGAGCATTCATGGAAACTTGTCAGTCCAACTCGCTGAAGAAGACTTGTCAAAAAGTTCAGGAAGACCGAAAGCAAATAAGGTAGCTTTGAAGCACGTCGTCTGCGATGCAGTGGTTTTATTCTATTTTGCTTTTCTAAATTAGATTCAAATACACGAGGAAGCCTGAACTGCAATTTTCCATTAAGTTTTGACTGAGTTGTTTTCCCTTGAATGTGCAACTGGTTCATTATGAAATAGAAAAGTATTGTCCAACAACTCTCTTATTTCACGAACTTCTTCCAGTAAAACCTGCTTCCTTTTAAGAATAACACAAAATCAAATTGCTCAAAGCCACGGGAAAACGGACTTATTTAATTAAAAATTCATTGGAAACTTAATTATCTAAGTTATGACTATAAAACAGCATTACACCAAGAATCGGTAATATTGAAGCACCTGTAAAAATTGGATCGAGTCTGAGACAAGACAGAATGTGAATCGAACGGAAGGCCTGAGGTTGCAAATTTTTCCAAGCTCTCCTCACACCTTTCATTTTAGCTTTTTTTTCTGTCCTTTCCAATTTTCTTGTTTTTGTTCACTTGCCCGTCAACAATGATACAGATACACAGCGTACTGCAATGAAGTGAACATGGAGATCTACCGAACAGGGAATCAAAATTGACTCTTTTTATCTTGTAATTTAACAGCTTATCTTTCGCTTTTCTGTAAGTACCACTAAAATTGTTGCCCCTAGGTGAGTGCTTAAATTATTGTTTATAATTACTGTGTTTAACTGCAACTAACTATTTTTCTGATTACGCATTTCGAGGATTGCAGTTCCTTTCTATTCGCTTCCTGATCTCCTACTCTTGTTTTCCAACTGAAGTTATTGTGGAATTTTGTATATAAATAGACGAGTCTTGTTCATGAATCATTTGAATATAGAGAGAAAAGAAACTTGAAACTGATCTATTTTTCAGAGAGGAAAGCCAAACTCCAAAGATTGCCCTTAAAGATTAATTACGAAAAGACTAGAGTATACATTTTTTCGCTACTGTAAAAGCAACCAATAAAAGTTCATTATCTTCGTTTCACCTCTTAAATTTTTTCAATATTCTTCAATATTCAATTCCCACTTCCAACCCCCAATCCCTACACCCGACAACTTGCCCAGAAACAAAGACAATAATCTTTATTTAAAGAGAGAAATAGATTACACTGAGAAAACAGCTAAGTGAAATGTAATGAGTGAATATATGAAAATAAAATTTCCGCATGGAGTACTGTGCCTAAATCTATTAAAGCAGTATTGCTAAATTTCAGAAAATCCTACTAAATATGAGAGAATGATTCGCACATGATAAATGCGAACTGAATTGTGAAAGAATTAATTATTTTTGCAGATAAGTAATTTGGACCGTGAGGTCAAACTGTATTTGCATCAACTAATAACGCAAATTTACGAATAATGCGGCATCACGGAATATAATTAAATACATTTTGTTCACAAATAAAGTTGAATTCAAGCTAAAGGATATTCCATCAGGAGAGAGATAAACATTAGTGAAAGAAAGGTTTGTTTACTTGAAATACTGGTTTAAAGTATTCTACTAATTTACCCTTTTGCATGAAAGCAATGTCGAAAAAATGTATGTAGTATGTCATCTGATTATGAAAATTAATTTTCGAAACATAAAATCTGTTTGCACTGACAAATATAATTACCTAGATATGTTTTTCAACTGTTAAAGAATTAATACTGAAAAAGAAAAGATTTTGGATTGGGTAATGAGTGAAAACAGAAAATTAAGATGATTTTCTATGTAGAATGGAAAAATAATACTTTTATTTACACAGGTAACAATTTTTTAATAAGAAATTATAAGTCAAGACAAGGATATTTAAAAAAAGTTTCTTACTTTAGGGAGGAAAAATAAAAGAATTTTTTTTCCAGCAGAGATGAGAGAAAATGGGTATTAGAAAAATGAGACAATACTCTGTTTTGTTGTGGCTGTCCGTGGAAGGCGCCTTTGATCAACGGGTAGTTCTACTTTAGAATATCAAGCACTGGAGTAACTCTTATATCAGGCGCTAAACGGACTATTATTACGCAGTATGTTAGTCTTCTAATCGAAAATTAGTCTCTCCTAGTTTTTTTGGCATAAAATAAGGCTACCCCTGACCTTCCTCTCCTAAAAAAAGGGTACCCCTGACCGCCTTAAAAAACAATAAAAAATAAAAGACTGTTGCTGGACTTTGAAATATAAATTCATGCTGGAAATCACCATTCCGTTACTCTTCTGAACAGTTGCTTAGAAAGTCATGCAGCCATCTTCATGACTTTTCGTCCTGGAGGGAAGAATTTAATTACGTCCGCTTTCCTTTCCATCTTCAAAAAAGGAAATGAAACGGGCATATTTCGTATAAGTCATGAGGCAGAAATGTACGCAGTTCATTTCTGAGGATTAGCTGACACGTAAAATAAATAACATTTTTGCCGTGAGCGACAGTTAGAAGTTCTTGATTTAAATATTTTTCTGTAATACGTTTATTTATCTTTTTATCGCAAGTCGACTCACGGACAGGTTTAAAATGTTATGAAAAAGAGAATATAAAGTCTGCAAATATACGAGTAAAATGCAAAATTTATCTTTTTTGTTTTGTTTTTAAGAAATAATCGCCATTGTAGACAACAATCATAAGAAAAATGGATGGGGCATAGGAGCCGGTAAGTGAAGGCAGCCTGTGAGCGCTACATAGGTTTACTAACAAAAGATTGATACCTTGTTTTGTATTATTAATAATAATAATAATAATAATAATAATAATAATAATAATAATAATAATAATAATACAAAATGGAATAAAGATGCTAGAAACTTACCTACAAATCACATGGGAATAGAGTAAACACAGAGCTGTAAACAACACAATTAACAGATTTGTTAGCAATGAAAATAGTCTTATGGACTCATGAACGGGTTTTAATTCACAATATAAAACTATACAATGTAATCGCTGTACGAAAATATGGCTCTCAATATATTTACCGTTAACATTTTACTACTATCACCTAATGCAGTATATGACAGTCAAATAAAATACGTTTTTCAAAATAATCTGCATAGATATAACAGAGCTCTGAATTTACTCAGATCTTCCACAAGAAGAGAAAGACGCAGTGACCAGCCAACAAATACCGCCCGCGAAGAGCTTGATTAATTTTTTTCCTCAACGTTGAACCAAAGGTTAATTGGTTTATTCGTGCGAGATGAAAATAGCAAGTACGGAATCATTCGTTAACGGAACGCTTGCTCTGTGAAAATATTGTTTGAAAAAAAAAAAGAATGCGACTAGAATTGAACATGTTTGTAGAAGCGCGCAAATACGCTCACGCACAAATTTATCTATATTTACATATGTATATATATTTTATAAATATATATACACACATACATGCATACATGCATATATATATATATATAATATACATATATATATGTACATATTCACCATACACCTCTCCTCTTACAGAGGTGACCCCTAAGTCTTTAGGGATGAGATCGTTAATTTGTCCAGTGCCCTTCTTTATCTTGATTGGGACTAACAACAGTCGGCTAATGACCACGACGCGCGCGCGCGCGCACACACACACACAGAGGGACAGAGAGGATGATGATGACGATCGCATCATTAACGCCATTGTGGCCGCATTGCGAAACACTGGTATCCGTCATCTTGGTTTTTATAGCGAATGTGACAAAGGTCGAGCCTCCCGCCCCTATTGCCGCCAACTTAATGAAAGCCCTATTAACAGACCCACAGCGGACTACGTCTTCCCCTCCGACGGGTTGACAACGTTGCTTTGGCAGGGCCTAATCACGGCTGGCACTCCGGAGTGTCCGCGACCAATATATAACGTATATTTCGAAAGTTATAATCCAATCTGGAGCCGGGCGAGTAATTACATAAACCCGTTCTATCTATGTTTGATCCCGCCGCGAACAGTCCATTCAG
>NC_087202.1:41583489-41588489 GCF_015104395.2 Macrobrachium nipponense | reverse complement strand
TTCTCAGGTCATAGCAAATACAATAGAATGCAATCAGGGAACTCCTTTCGAATCCCCTCATGATTTGTGAACTAGCGTTAGCACCGATCGTAGCATCTTTGATAATGGCTGCGTCAACCCTTAACGACGTCCTTCAGTGAGACCAGTAAGCTGACTGTCACTCAAGATTATTGTGGCTAACAGGCCACCTGCATTTGGTCAAAACTCATAGAAAATGGAGACAGATTCCATTCTCATACTGCTCCCTCTTCTATTGTATCAATGTCCTTAGGTATGTGATACCCTCATTAATACCTACACTCCAGCGGCCATCCCCTTTTGACCCATCTGTGAGTCATCTGAGACCTGACCTGACCTGACCTGACCTTGCCTTTCACACCTGTTAACTCCACCTATCCTAACCTTTCTCTCCCTTGTGATGCCCTCCTTTTGTTGTAGACAATATAGATGCTAGATACGGTTGAAATACTGTTTTCTTTCAGCACTACCTAAGGATTAAGAAGGTCTGTGTAGAAGATCTAAACAATTCCAACTAATTATTGAAAACATCTATGATGGTGACGTTGCGCAGACGGGGATACAAGTGAACCGTGTCACACTCAGATGCAAGTTAGATAGGAAGCCTTGTCATGATACCCTGTGCACGTAGGTATCTCTGGACCCAGCACTGCACTAAGCAAGAACCCTCCAAGTCCTTCCTTGGACTTATACTTAGACAAGCTTTCCATTATATCTCATATCATATCATTCATTACGGCCTAGTGCGACCGGTCTATTCCAGTCGTGCCTTGGCTACTCCCTTAATTGGTAGCGAGAAGATATGCATTCCTCGACAACGAAATCTATTGTCACATCCTACAACTGAGTTCAACTCCACTGACCAATCAGGTAAAGCGCCGAGAACTGTATTTTGGACTAGCTATCATTATCTGTTTCAATCCCTATTCCTAAAACCTCCATCCTACTCCCAGATCTTCAATCATTTTGAATATTGTCTCCCAATTATACACCAGTGAACAATGACTTTTTATTTTAGTGACATATATGTATGTCGTGTTACTAGAGAAGTAATATAGTCATGTTTTTGATAAGTCACTCGTTGTATTTCGTGGTAAGCATATTTGAGTAAATCTGCTTGAAATCATCGTGCGTTTTACGTAACTTTGCTTTTGAGATAACACCACTAGTAGAGAAAATTCTTACAATCTCATAGCTTCAGTCATTACAACTCTGTCTTGCAGATTTACTGGCAATCCTGTTGTGTCCACCTGTGTGTCAAGCAACAGTGTTCTTAGAAAAAATTGCCAAGTGCATCATGTTCTCAAGTGATCATAGATACTGATAGTGGTGTAATTTCTTACTGTTCTGTGCCAGATCTGTCGAAGGAAAACCTGCTTACTCTAAGAATGTGTTGATCTTAGAAGTTATTTCTAGTTATTGAGTTACATCAATTTGTGCCTGGTGTGGCACTAGTTAGTCATTGCCATGTGGTTCTATGGAAATCCCTGTAATATCTTTGCATTTTTTAAATGAAATTATACATATTTTCAGTTGACTCAGTGTTTCTCTTGAACCAACCTGTTAGAATAATATACTTTATATATATATATATATATATATATATATATATATATATATATATCACACATATACATATATATATATATATATATATATATATATATATATATATATATCTATATATACTATATATATATATATATATATATATATATATATATATATATATATATATATATATATATACACACACACATACACACACATATATACTATATATATATATATATATATATTATATATATATATATATAGATATATATATGTATCTGTATCAACATACATATATTTTTTCTGAGTAGAGCGAATTAAATGACAGCAGAGTCGGTATCCAGTTATATATTTCTCTTGATATCTGAAAATGATTGAAGGCGCGTCACTGATCGTCGTTGGTTCTCGTGTCAGCGGTTCGAGCCCGTGTGATGACGAACCACTTATCAATTATGATTTCCCTTTGGTATATACATTATAATATATATATATATATATATATATATATATATATATATATATTATTTCCTAGGTAGAGTGAATTGGATATTAACCATTTATAGCTTAAAGTTTGCGTATAACAAAACACGGTGATGTGATGTAATTGCATTCATATATATATATATATATATATATATATATATATATATATATATATATATATATATATATATATATATATATATATATATATACATACATACAATTGGCTGTCCGTCGTGGAAATTTGCGAAAGATTTACCTTAGAGAGAGAGAGAGAGAGAGAGAGAGAGAGAGAGAGAGAGACGGGGTTGAGATAGCAGGCAGGTTGATAGAAATATTGTGGTTTGTCTATGTTAAAGATACCAGTCGAGAACTGAATATTATCTGTATACTAGTTTTTTTTCAATAAAATTTAGGATTTTTGTTTTACTGTGGCCATATCCAGAGATATGACGAGTGTAGAAGGGTGGCTGAATATTTTTCATAATTTTGCTCTTTGGTGTTGTTTTGTTGTTTTTTTTTTTTTTTTCTTTACTAATAACCTTTTAAGACTTTTCCTTAATTTTTGTTGGCCTTTGATCTTCATTCAGTTATATTTTCATTTTATATTTTATTTTTGATTGTTTCCCATTTTCTTTTTTTTTTCCACAGCGTTCACTCGCTTTATCCTCTGAATATACGTTAAAACCCTGGAATTAAGCAAATGGCTCATGGTGCGGCTATTCTTTTCCTTTTTGGATTATTTCTGGAAATATATATATTCAATTTTATTCTCTCTCTGTCTGTCTGTCTGTCTGTCTGTCTCTCTCTCTCTCTCTCTCTCTCTCATCTCTCTCTATATATATATAATATATATATATATATATATATATGTGTGTGTGCGTGTGTAAGTATATATACATATACACATACATACACACACACACACACACACACACACATATATATATATATATATATATATATATATATATATATATATATATACTATATATCATTTTTATAAACAAAAAACCCACACTTTCTCCTCTTCACTTCATTCTTCCTCTGCCACCGAAGTGGAGGAAACACATCGGGAGATATCTTCCGCATCAGCCAATGGAATAAAAAAAGAAAGTCGTCTATGAGATTTCGTGAGAAGTTAGAGAGGAGCCGATCACGCCGTCTCTCGGACAAACTTTGAATTCCCGGAGGCTTTTCCTAAAGATCTGCGATGAGGAGAGAACAGCGGACGCGTCTTCTCTCGCTGTGGGATGCTGCTCAGAGCTTAGGTCGATCTCTGCCGTCGTTTCTCAATGGCAGTTGATGCTCGCCCTGATGATGATACTACTAAGATCGTTGTCGGTACTGTGCGTTTTGCAAATAATGCCCCGGTAGCTACTATACAGATCAATAATGATGATGATGATGATCGAGTTGTGGCGGAAGTTAATAGTAGCAGACATTTTTATACGTAATTGCCTGATAATTCTATGAGCGCACATACACACTCACGCACACGCATAAAGAGCCTTAGACTTATGTATACGAAGTGATTGGAAATGTCTTAATTCAGTTATTAAAGGATGAAAGTTTCGTGGTTTTCCTCTGGTTAATGTCAACTTAAACAGTAGTTGTAGTAACAGTCGTAGTAGAAGCAGAAGTAGTAAGTTTTGATGTGATTCTCATTTGCCTAAAACGCATTAAAAATTGTTTGTGGGATATAAATACATATGCATTTAGTAATAACTGGAAAATTATTACGCACACAAGTAGCCACGACAAGCCAACAATAGGCATATTCACCAGATATTTGATGTTGCTGGATCTCTATTTACCACAGTTTAACTTCTTATCAGTCTAGATGGCTTTCTTATTGTAACCTCTATCTAATCTTTCCATCTAAGCATCTTTCTTATGTCTTACTAAAAAAAACAAAAATAAAAAAAACAATCTGGGGCAGCTTTGTATGCCGTTCAACAGGGGTTCCTAACCTGCGGTATATGTACCCCCAGTGGTACATTTGTACTCTTCAGGGGGTAAATTGGATCTGAGAGAATAGCCAGTGCTACGCAATACGTGATGTAATATGCATTGAGATTGTTCAATGTCGTGTCTTTTTTTCATTTCCTTATTACCATTAATATTGTTATGCAGTCTACAAAAATAGGTTTCACTATAGAATTATACCGCAACATCAATTTCATTGTTTTTATTTTTCATTCTCAATTTTTAGGGTTACAGAAGAACAAAGAGGTTTGAAACTGTTGGCGAACAAATCATATCATGGAATACTATGGATGACGGGAACTCAATGAGATTTGAAACTTTTGCTCGATAAGTTATTTGGTAAAACGGTCCTGATATTCCGCAGTCACTGAGCTGTCATTATGATCTGAATGATCAAGAAAACATTTTATAAACATGCGAAGTATTCTGAAAAGAAACCCGCAATACCACTGGCTGTCATTCAAAAACCGAAATATCCCGCTCTCCCGCCAATGCTGCAGTAGTTGTTCCTTTCACCTCCCTCAGGCAGCTTCACAGAAAATAATATATCATGTTACTTTGAATATTAACCTACTAATGTAATTTACAAGCAAGTAATCATTAAAATGCCTCCTATTCGCACTTGCATAATCAGGTGTCATTATTATTTCCCAACAATAAGGTAAAAAAAAATATTCATATGAAGCCCATCGTTCTTTTGCGTATGATTTACGTAAACTATAAGATACAAGCTCGTCTTTCGTTTCTTGTATTGTTATATGTCAATATAAATCGCATTTTTATCCCGTACATAATAAGGCGTGAGAGTTTTTTGTATACATAAGCATTTAAATGTATTACTGCCAATATAGTTTGTATTTCTATCACAGTAAACTTACAATATCGGAAATATTGATTTCAACCAATCTAGAGTGAGCTATGCATATATTCTGCCACATCTACCACAAACCTCCGTT
>NC_087202.1:41553489-41578489 GCF_015104395.2 Macrobrachium nipponense | reverse complement strand
GGCAAAAACTACTTTGACAAAATGTTAGTGGGAAAGAAAAGGGATTTGCAGTTTTGACAAAAGGACAAAAGTCACTCAGCCTGAAGCCATGAAATCCCCAGACTCCTTCGCTCCGCAAAAATTACTAGATAGCGAAGAATAGAAAAACTGGCCAACTTTTTTTACTCTTTAACGTAAATAGATTAGAGTGGATCACGTTTCCTTCGGCAAAAAGAAAGAATCGTATAAAGACAGCTATGGTAGCACCGTGGCCATTCTCGAAAACATTTTCCTTTTCTCTCGGTACCACACACTGTATTACTCTGAAAAATACTACTATATCATTGAAATCAATGTAATGATATGGCGGCTAAGTCACAGCAGTAAGAGCTAAATTTAGTGTCTATATTCTACAGTCGATGAAAAAAATGACTGCAGATTCTATTCACCAGCCAGCTTTTCATTTGATCATGTGACTTACACTAAATAGCACAGGTCTCCGACAGGAATTTAGTGCTGAATAATAGGGAGATGTAATCTATCTAAAATGTATTATGTCATTATTATATTAAAAAAGTATTTCTAGTTGTTATAAGAAGAGATTAGATGTGATACTGTCCTACACAGTAGATATCTTCACATTGCGTTCCGTCTTTCAGAATAGATTTTTTGAAACCTGAGAGACGAACCAAAAGGGGAGCTGGTTTCTGGAAGTCTAAGAAAGCAAAATGCAAAAGTCCATTGAAATTTCAAATACTCTTTTATAATTAAAGCAATAGCACTATAACTAAACGCATTAGGGCACTAAACTTTGCTTCAAAACAAGATGCAAATTTATATTCCAAGAGGAATAAGTAAGCACAGGATTGTTGAAGGTCTGCGGGACATTACAACAGAGACTGGCATTTAAAGTCAAAGTTAAAGTCAAAGGCGTCAGTTTCAGTCCACCCGAGAGGATGTAGCCTCTCGGGTGGACGTCAGCCGGGTAAATCCAACTCCCCACCAGGACGTCATTCACAGTGGTAACCACTTCTAGACAGCCTCGCTCAAGGCTGTAGACTATAGACCTTGGCCTCACTATTCGCCCCTGACGGGGAGCAAGCGCCGGTTCTCGAGATGACGAGACCAGTGCGTTACCAACTGTACAGATGATAAGAATCACATTCTGGACTTCTATATTTCCTGTTAACAACGTCAATTTATTTATTTTCCTAAATTTTTTTTGTCTCCGAAATTCTATCTCTCTTTGATTCACTTATTGCCTTCAATCAGTTATCGTCGCAAATTTGCGTAGGCTTCAACATGATATTTCCGACAGCTGCCAATCAAGGAAAGGCTCTTTGAAAATTTATGAAGAAATCGGGTTAACTCAAGCTGAAAGAGTGTTAGCAACGGAGTCTTTTTTTTTTTTTTTTTTTTTTTTTTTTTTTAAACTTTTCTGCATTTTTTATTCGTTCATTAATATCTGTTCTCTTTTATACATGGCATGCCCCTCTTTTTCTTATAATACATTTTGTATCATTTTATTAGATTTTGCTTTCGCTTTTCCATTTTCTCATTATTGATTGTGTATCATTTCACTATATTTCGCTTTTCCATTCATTCAACAAAATTAATATAATTTGTTTTCTAATATCTCTAGATGTTTATAAATCTTTCAATTTCCGTCCTCATCCACAAATAGGAAGGATAGACATAAACACAGCTAAAGTTTACGAGCACAGATGGCCGGAGAGAAAAGCATTTTTCAGAAATACGTAAAATCGACCTCACGACCTTTTGACCCCAAAGTAAGTGCGATGAACACACTTTGACCTTTTCACTGCGGTGAGACATCAGTATTTCCTTACTTCCCTCTAAAATTCTGCTCTTTCGCAGATTGTGAATACGCTGCGGCCATGAACGGATGCACAGAGAAATCGAAAACGGAGAAGAATAACTTTGTTTTCATTTTGTTTTTAAGGCCACCATTAACCTTGATATGATTTTCGTGTTTGCTGTCTCATCATTAGCAGGCATTCTGGAAACTACTCATTCTGATTATTACTTTGCAAATAAAAGTGCTAAAAACATTCAAGTTCGTAGAGAGAGAGAGAGAGAGAGAGAGAGAGAGAGAGAGAGAGAGAGAGAGAGAGAGAGAGAGAGAGAGAGGGGAGAGAGAGCTACTTTCACCGGCACTTTCGCAGACACTTTCACGAACACCGTATCCCGAACAGGTGCTGACGATACAGCAATAGCGCGCGTTCAGAGCAATCGTGTCATATTTTTAAGGGAGTTACTTTGCCGACGATATTCGATCATCACTCTCTGTGAACGCCATCATATTCTAATTTAACTATGAAAAAGGTCAACGATTAAATTGAGTTAGTTTCGCTCTCTCTCTCTCTCTCTCTCTCTCTCTCTCTCTCTCGCTCTATGAACTTGAATGTTTTTAGCACTTATATTTGCAAAGATACCAGAATATTTTGCTCAACATGTCTATCATGGATAGACAATGTTATTAAATCAAGATTGAATGTACAAATAATTGAAGATGAAGAAGAAGAGGAAGAGGAAGAAGAAGAAGAGGAAAACGGAAGAGAAGTAAACAAAACTGAAATGACAAAAAAAAAAAAAAAAAAAAAAAAATAAGGATAAAAGATAAAAGTATGGATCCAGAGATACCCATTGATACTACATATGAGGCAATAAAGCAGCATACTTACGAAGAAATAAATTACGATATGACAACACAAAAGAAAATCCCGAAGAGGCTCTACCCAGATCTACACAATGACGGGAAAGAGGTAAAAATAGACAAAAAAGACAAAGTCTGCAACCTTTTGAAAAGAGGGAATTGCAGATTTGGAGAAAGATGTTACTACAAACATCCTAAGGTATGTCACAACTATGAAATATATGGTAAATGTGCATACCTAGATGGCTATGAGGATGATTGCAGAGATCTGCATCCAAAAATATTCAAAAACCTAAAAGAAGGATAAGGATGTAAGTTCGACAAAAAATGTAAATATATGCACCCTGTAGCCATGAATCATAATCAAATAAATAATCAATCAAGTAATAAAATCCAAAATAAGAAAGAAACAAATAAAGAGAGG
This sequence comes from Macrobrachium nipponense, assembly GCF_015104395.2. NCBI lineage: Eukaryota > Metazoa > Arthropoda > Malacostraca > Decapoda > Palaemonidae > Macrobrachium > Macrobrachium nipponense. Next base: position 41,575,409 of record NC_087202.1, on the reverse strand, counting down.
AATAAAGAATATCAGGTAAAAGAAAAAAGCAAGCCATCAACGAGATATGCGGAGATGTCAGCAAAAAATTTCAAAGCCTCAGCTCCAAGATACTACTCAAGAGATAATAACTGTATTTATTATGCAAGAGGATATTGCAGATACGGAGAAAATTGCAGATTCAGACACAAAAGGAATAATTATGATGAAGGAAGATCAAATATTATGGAAAAGTTGGATTTTTTAATGTCAGAATTTCTGGAAATGAAAAAAAGAACAACATACCAGAACAGGAAAGAGACATGGGAAAATCCTTATTATTACCAATATTAAATGAAGGAGAAAACACGCAAACCATCATCATAGTGATGAATGCGCAGGGTTTAGTTACGAGTAACTCAAAAAGAAAAATAGAGTACTTAGAAGAACTAACCCAAATTGAAAAGAAAATAGATATAATGAATATAAGTGAAACCTGGTATTCCCAAGAGACTGGGAATGATGATCAAATAAAAGGGTTCCAAACTTATAGATCAGATAGAAAAAATAGGAATCAAGGGGGAACCGCAATATATGGGAAAGACAAAAAACAAGGAAAAATATATGAGAAATATAGTAACTCAGAATGTGAACTAATAGTGGTAGAATTTGAATCTGAAAAATTAATGAACATAGTAATATATAGACCTAATACTAAAGAGTTTGACTTAATAATAGAAAAATTGGATGATATATGTAGAAATCACAAAGACTGGACTATTCTCCTATCTGGAGACTTCAACTTTCCTTTCGTAGACTGGAAAGAACGAATAGGAGATTGAGGTTGTACTTATACATATAAAAAAGAGTAATAGTAGTGCAGAAGATAAGAGGCAATTCGAAAACTATTAGATATGCTACTAGAACACAACATTCAACAAATAAATCACCCGCCAACAAGAAAGGAAAATACTTTAGACCTAGTATTTTGAACGAGATGAATTATGTTAAAGAAATAATAGTTTATAATGCAAGAATTTCAGACCATAATATCATAGAATTAACAGTCCATTCCAAAGCAAGTAAAAACAGAGATAAGTAAGAAATGAAAAAGTGGGAAGGATATGGAAAATACAACTTCTACAGTAAAAATATAAAATGGTCAGAAATAAATGAAGAATTAAACAAAGATTAGGATAACATTTTCGTAAGTGATGACATAAGGGTAAATACGGAGATATTATATAAAATACTAGAGAAAATAGTGGATAAATATATACCGAAGAAGAAAAGTAAACATCAGTCATGCATACCAAGAGACAGAAGGATCTTGTTCCAGAAAATCAGAAAGTGGAAAAAAGGTCTTGCAAAAGAAAAAAATGCATGGGAAGTTATAGAACTAAAAAGTAAGAAAGAAAATGCAGAACAAAAGATTATACAATCAAAAGAAAATGAAAAACGGGACTTGGAAGAAAAATCACTAATAAATATCAAGCAAAACCCCAAACTATTATACGCATACGCAAAAAAGATGAATAAAAGAAGAATAGAAATAGGCCCTCTAAGAATTGAAGGGAGATTAACGAATGAAAAAAAGGAAATTTGCAACATATTGGCAGAACGATATAAGAGAGAATTCACCCCTATAATAGATAATGAAGATAATGATATAGAAGTAAGGGACGAAAATAGTGAATATTTAGCTGTCATAGATATTAATGAAGCTGATATTGTTCAGGCTATTAATGAAATTAAAAATGGAGCTGCAGCAGGGCCTGATGGAGTTCCTGCTATTTTGTTAAAGAAAGTATTTCATTCTATCGCAAAGCCACTTGCAATATTATTAAGACAAAGTGTAGATACAGGCACGATTTATGATGAGCACAAATTAACATATATTACCCCTACATTCAAAAGTGAATCAAGACTAGAGGCAAGTAATTATAGGCCTGTGAGTCTAACATCAAATATTATGAAAGTGTATGAAAGGGTAATGAAGAAAAATATAATGAAACATTTAATAAAAAATAATCTGTTTAATATAGGACAACATGGTTTCGTACCCGGAAAAAGTACACAAACCCAACTGTTAGTCCACCGTGAAAACATAAACGAAAATATGAAAAGCGGAAATGAAACAGATGTGGTTTATCTAGACTTTGCAAAAGCTTTTGACAAGGTAGACCATAATATATTAGCGAAGAAAATTAGAAAACATAATATAGTGGATAAAGTAGGAAGATGGTTAAAAGAATTTTTACACAACAGAAAACAGATAGTTATTGCAAACGATGAGAAATTAGATAAAGCTAAGGTAATTTCCGGTGTGCCACAAGGTACGGTGTTAGCTGCATTACTGTTTGTTATTATGATTGCAGACATAGACAGTAATGTTAAGGATTCGGTAGTGAGTAGTTTCGCCGATGACACAAGAATAAGTAGAGAAATTACTTGTGATGAAGATAGGAACGCGCTACAAAGAGACCTTAACAAAGTATATGATTGGGCAGAGGTAAATAGGATGGTATTTAACTCTGATAAATTTGAATCAATAAACTATGGAGACAGAGAAGTAAAGCTACGTATATGCATATAGGGGACCTAATAATGAGACAATCGCAAATAAGGAAGCAGTTAAAGACCTTGGTGTGATGATGAATAGGAACATGTTATGCAACGATCAAATAGCAATTCTATTGGAAAAATGTAAAGCAAAAATGGGAATGTTGTTACGGCATTTCAAAACAAGAAAAGCTGAACACATGATTATGCTTTATAAAACATATGTTCGTAGTCCACTTGAATATTGCAATATGATATGGTACCCACACTATCAAAAGGATATTGCACAAATAGAGAGTGTACAAAGGTCCTTTACAGCTAGAATAGAAGAAGTTAAGGACCTTGACTACTGGGAAAGACTACAATCCTTAGAATTATATAGTCTAGAAAGGAGAAGAGAATGCTACATGATAATTCAGGCATGGAAACAGATAGAAGGAATAGCTGAAAACATCATGGAGCTAAAAATATCAGAAAGAGCAAGCAGAGGTAGATTAATAGTGCCCAAAACTATACCAGGAAAAATAAGGAAAGCACACAGGACATTAATCCACTACGCACCAGCATTGATAATGCAGCGTCTATTCAATGCGTTGCCAGCTCATCTGAGGAATATAACAGGAGTGAGCGTAGATGTGTTTAAGAATAAGCTCGGCAAATATCTAAACTGCATCCCAGACCATCCAAGACTGGAAGATGCAAAATATACCGGAAGATGTAATAGCAACTCTCTGGTAGACATTAGAGGTGCCTCATACTGAGGGACCTGGGGCAACCCGAACAAGATGTAAGGTCTGTAAGTAAGGTAAGGTCTCTCTCTCTCTCTCTCTCTCTCTCTCCTACGTCTTTATTTCTTTTAAAATGATCACGAACCGGGAGTGCCAAGTGTAAAATGGTCGCTACTCTGTCAACTAAAGCGGGAGTGGAAATGTTTCTTTTCGTTAATTGATTTTTTCTTGCTATGCAGGTTTTAATTTTCCTCGCTGGAATTATTGCAAAGAAGTTTCTTGATGGATTCTCTTGTGAGAGACATTTTTTGTGAAGCTTTAATTTATGCACTACTTTTGTAAAGCTTTCCTATAAATCGCAGAAGGTGGAACGAAATATAAAGAGATGACTGTATTTATATAGTGATATTATCAGTAAACGTAAGTTTTAAATATAAATTATATCCCTTACTCGAGTACCATACAGATATTTGTACTTCAGCTGTGATAACGAATTTTATCTCGAAGCTGAGCACCCTGATTATGAACCTATGTAACATTTTCTATTCAAATATTTTTTAGGCACTATCAAATTCTTGAATATTGACTTACAGTTAGAGATTCCAGCCAAAACAGTTATACTGACAAAAGCTAAAGGACAAACTGCGAAATAAGGGGAAAATTAAGTGATTAAATTTCAGATTCGTCTTTGCTTGAGCAGAAGAGCTTAATGGAAATGAATATCGAAATGTCTAGACTAGTTCATCCAGGATTCTCTTTTCAAAAGATTTTGAGAACATTAAATTTTGATTTCGATTTAATTGCATTCAAGAAAATGAATGATTGATGTGTTATATACACACACACGCGCACTCATACGCAACACACACATATATATATACAAATATTTATGTATATGTGTCTGCATTTATGAATGTGTGCATGTGCTCGTAAGCAAAAAGTACTGTTTAAACAAGTGAATCAATAACATTTGTTGCGGGCATTTGTGGGGTAGTGAAAGCTGTTTTTAATACAGCATAAATGCTTTTAAATGATGATATAATCTAGATTAAGCGTTTGTACCAAACAGTCTGGATTACATATTGCGAAATATCATGTAACATTACAGTCACGATTCAATTAGCAAATTATGCTATTAATACACTTGACGTAATATCTGTGCATAAGATATTTCGAGCCTTGTAAATTGTAAAGGGATTGGATTGTGTATTTTGGAATTGCAATGTGATATCTATATTTGGGATATCTATATTTCATTCATCATCATTAACTACAGCAGTCATGATTACGTATTTCCTTGTTTATATGAACATTATTGATTTGGATTATTGCTTGTTTATTTCCTACAAGATTCATATAGGCATGAGTTTATTCCTAACAGCAACAAATAATGGTAAAAATGATAAAAAAATAGTGATGTTGATAATCATGTCTAATAATGATTATTGATAATTATCGGGCAAAATAATTAGGCTTTGACTAACCAATTCTGGCATTAAAAATAAAAATTGAATCAAATATGATCGGACAAACAGTGATATCAGTACGTACCTATATAGTTGTTTTGAATATAAAGAAGAGGAAACTGTGGCAGTGATTGGAAAGCTTCCATACATTCAAAGAGGCAATGCCAACAGGACATTTGCATTTATTAGTGAATATCAAGATCACGGTCAACTGTTATCATTAGCCTTTCGTATCAAGAATAATTGGACAAAGCGTAATCGCCTTCCAGTGTAATTATTTACTAGCAGATTCCAAATTGTCAACATAGAGAAAAATAAACTTTGTAATGTCTCATATCAGACCTTGCGAAACGTTCCCAAAAATTACTGTCAACATTTAATAACCATGTCCAATTGATATAATATATATATATACATATATATTTTTTTACGGGAGTTTAATTATGAGTTTTCGCTTTGCCAGAAGCCTGGCGAGTGGACATGCAAATACCGAAAAAATATTTATGGATAAACATTGACTTTTAGAATATAATGTTTTATTTTAAACCGTCCTGATTAACCTGTTGTCAAAACGTTTTGTAATTTTTCATCAAAATAGGTATGCTTACAACCACATCAATAATTACAGCACCACGAAACTTTTTCTTCTATACATCTTCATGCTTACACAACACCAACAACACTCATCTACCTTCTGAATATTGCAGTCCGAAGGATAACAAATCTAAAATTAATATATTTTTTGTCACACGAACGCCTACGGAAGAATGACTGAAATGTTGTAGTAAAAATAATTTTACAGTTTTCTACATTTTTCTTATATTACTAAGACTTCGTGCTGACACTACATTAACAATACAACTCTTAACTTTCTCAATTATCTAGACCTAAAAGTAGAAGAAAGTATATATTCATAAGGTACCTTGCGGGAAAAAGATAGAAATTTAAGAAATCTATGTATATGTAATTTTCTTCATATTAATCTTATAAGCAAATTTAAATACTAGCTCTACATAAATTAAAGCAACCTACGTTTTTTGGTTAAATTGAACTAAGAATGAAAAACGCAAAATTTTTCAATATAGCTTCCTGTCGGAAATTTTATTTAGGGAAATCTATTTTAGAAATTCTTTTATTCTTCTCAACAACAACAACACCAAAATCAATATCTGAGCTAAATTTGGATGCCTGCTTTTTTTGTTTTGAATTTCAATGATTTTCCTTTTATAACTAAATCTCCCCTAATTACAGGGAATTAAATATAACAGAAGAACGATTATATATATATATTTTTTTCGTACCGGAATCTGCAGCAGTTGTTGGAAATGTGGAGAATGTTATTTTTGTGAATGTCTTACTCCTTTCATTTGTAACTAAATCCTTAAGACTGGAATACCTTAAAAAACTGTGATATCCATTTTTAATCATTTAACGCTTAAAAATGTCACCACTTTGACATTTTATGTACCACAGGGCCAGCCTGACTTCTTTTTTTTTATTCTGACTCAATCTTCGTGTTTACATTATTATAGCAAGAATTCTCTTCCACTCGCACTCGCATACACTTGTAAATGTCAAATACAGAATTGCGATGCTCCAAAATATTTTTATATATTTTCTTAATTTTCATATTTCTACCTAAATTCTCTTGATTTCTCCATCTAAAAGATACCGATCTAGCTTTCTGGGTCATTTGATGTCTTTCATGTCTTTCATATCGTGGGCAATGGAAATATTTTCCGCTGAGGGGTCCTGCCAAGTCATTTCAGTTAATGGCAATGCCGGATCTCCAGGTTTACTGGAGCCCCAATCTAAGTAAAGATGACAAACACACATGTATGTATTTATGTATATGTATCTTCTTCCTTCTCACCGTTCTCCCTACATAAAGGGGTCGGTTGCCTGGTGCGCCTTCTCCACTGGCTTCTATCAAAGGCATCATCCTTCACCAAACCTCTTTTCTCCATACCTCCCTTCATTTTATCTCGCCATCTAATTCTCTGTCTCCCTCTTGATCTTCTTCCTCTAACAGGTTCCTCCCAAGCCCTCTTCACTCCCTCCTCGTCTTCCATCCTCAACACATGCCCATACCATTTCAATCGTGACTCTCTTATCACCTCTGAAATCTTTACTAACCCTGCCCTTCTTATTTCATCATTTTCCTGTCTTTCAAGCAGCGATATTCCCATAATTCACCACAGTATTCTCATCTCTGTTCTCTCAAGCTTCACTTCCTCTTTTCTTCTCAGAGCCCATGTTTCTGCTGCATACATTAACACTGGTCTCATCAATGTGTTATATATCTTGACTTTTAGCTTGATTGGCATTTTCTTATCACATACTACTCCAGCTACCTGCCTCCACTTCCTCCATGCAGCTTTTATTCTACTGCCAACTTCACCCTCACATCCTCCCTCTTGGCTTAAAGTAGATCGTAAGTATTTAAACTTTTCTGCCTGTTTTATAATGGAGTCTCTTCTTTCTTGTATTACTATTCTGTCTCTATCTTCCCTACTGCTCATCAAAGCCTCTGTTTTATTTACATTCACCTTTAAGCCACCCCTCTCTAAAGATTCCTGCCACTCTCCAACCCCTCTCTGTAGGTCCTCATCTTCAGCAGTAATCACCAGATCATCGGCATACAACAATTCCCACACCTCTTCATTCCTGATCGCTTCACTCAACACATCCATGACCAGCACAAACAAAAATGGGCATAATGCTGACCCCTGGTGCAATCCAACACTAACTTCAAATTTTCCTTTTCCGTATATATATATATATATATATATATATATATATATATATATATATATATATATATATATACAGACACACACACACACATATATATATGTATGTACGCATGTATATGTATCTATATACATATGCATTAAATAACTTAAAATGGTTGATTTCCAGTAATCTGTAAAAGTAATCAATGCTATTTTTAACTTCGAATATTACTTCAAAAGCTTTTAAATTTACGTCTGCATGAGCGGCAGTGGTGTGAATCGCTCTTTGATTCGAAATTGATGGAATTACTGAAATAGACGCTAATCAAAGTCTTTAGCAAATGTCAGGTGAACGGATCTTACCTGAGCGCTGTAAGATCTGTTCACGCGACGCACGGATGCGCGCCCACGTACTCGAACACAAACGCATATACTGAGAGAGAGAGAGAGAGAGAGAGAGAGAGAGAGAGAGAGAGAGAGATAGAGAGAGAGAGAGAGAGAGAGAGAGAGAGAGGTGAAGGAAATCTGTAATGAATGGTAGTTCTTTACAAGAATACAAAAATTTTTTCGATCGATCGATCGATCGATCGAGAGAGAGAGAGAGAGAGAGAGAGAGAGAGAGAGAGAGGTGTGAATGAAGTCCATAATGAATCGTTGTTCTTTACAAGAATACAGGAGAGAGAGAGAGAGAGAGAGAGAGAGAGAGAGAGAGAGAGAGAGTGAATGAAGTCCATAATGAATCGTTGTTCTTTACAAGAATACAGAGAGAGAGAGAGAGAGAGAGAGAGAGAGAGAGAGAGAGAGAGAGAGGTGAATGAAGTCCATAATGAATCGTTGTTCTTTACAAGAATACAGGAGAGTTTGAGAGAGAGAGAGAGAGAGAGAGAGAGAGAGAGGTGAATGAAGTCCATAATGAATCGTTGTTCTTTACAAGAATACAGGAGAGTTTGAGAGAGAGAGAGAGAGAGAGAGAGAGAGAGAGAGAGAGAGAGAGAGGCATACCGAACGACAAAAACCAGGGATTTTCCGTGTCCTTCTTTGTCTCTCGGGCGCATTTGTATTCCCGCGCGAGACCTTCGAAACAGCTCACGTCCACCTGTCACCTTTGTAATCAAGCGGTAAAGGCCTTGGCTCATTCCTTAATGCTATTTGCCCCACTAGACCCTCGACTTGGAAGTTCTTAGGCTGTGCGCGCTGGAGAGGGAGGGAGCAGCGCTCGTTCCGAAGGCACAGCACGAGGGCGCGGTTCGAGGGGGACGTAAGAGACCCTGCTGACGGAGAGAATAAGTTTGCCGATTGGAATGAGGATGAGCGGGAACAGAGTGAAGAAGATGATGAAGGGCCGGGAAGGAATGGACTGAGTGGCTGATTGATGAGGTGGTTGATTGATAGAAACATGGGTCCATTTTCTGTAGTTTTAAAAGTTTTTCAAATCAGTGCTGGACATAACAATTTCGTCTCCTCAAAGCTGGATTCATTATTTCTGCATATGTCACCAACCCGGACGTCATAAACAATTTGTTGACACTTCGTTGTTGTTCCGAAAGAGGTTGAAGTGCTTCGTTATAGTTCTCAGAAAGTCCTGTGTCTGGAGTCTTTGGCCTTTCGATAACTTCATGCACTTGCTTTTCGTTTCAATTATTTTATTATAAAAAAAGATTTTACATTTCCACGGCGTCTCTAAAATGACCCTTTCGTTCTCTTGTTATCTTTTAGACCAGTAATCTATAGAACTAGATTGCATTAATCAAATCCTGTAATTAGAATGTGGGAAATCTTTTATATACTTTTATATCCGGAATTTTATCCTGCTCAAATACCTTTTGAAGTTAGTAATGCCATTAAGATAGCTTCATAATACGCCAATCTCATTTTAGATAAAAGTATGCTATTGATCTGCAAAGATAAAAGCTTTGCCTCTTAATATTACGAATCATTCAAATTTATGCTATTGAGATTTAATGCAGAAATAACCCAGTGTGATCAGGCTTAAGCTTTCGGATAATTGCTTACTAATTACTTCAACCTTTCAGGAAACTAATTGGAAACTAATAATGTATTTCTTAGAATAATTCAGAAGTCTTGACATTTCTGGCAACTTTGTCGCTGGGTTGCTTATTTCAAATGAATTTCATTTTGTCTTTAAGGTCTTAGATTCTTAAGCAATTTGATTATGATTATTTTCTAAAACCTAAGCCTTATGTGCCCATTTTGTAAACAAAAGGCTACTACTATATAAAATTCATATGATTTTTGTGTCAAAAATATGAATTTTCATATGCCAATTTAAGCATCTTAGTTTATCTTTTTTTTTTTTTTTTTTCAAATAATGAGATAGCATATTTTACTTAATAATTCTGTGCAGTTCAATCAAGCGATGCTGAATAGCGGAAAGTTGTCAGTTTCTTTTTATTGTAACATTTCTCACAACGCATAAAACGGGACTGATTTGATATGGCAAATGTCTTTTAGGGCTTTCAGTTTTAATTTTCAAAGAAAAGTGGCCATCACTTTCAAGAAACAGTAAGTATGTGATATAAGACAAAAACGCTATAAAATCAAATCACTCCGACTCACTGCTTCACATGTTTAATTTTGAAGCCAAGAGAATCATTATTAATAATAAGCCAAGAGAACTATTATAAATAATAAGCCAATAGAACTGTTATAAATAATATACCAAGATAACTATTATAAATGATAAACCAAGATAACTATTATAAATCATAAACCAAGAGAACTTTTATAAATAATAAGCCAAGAGAACTATATAAATAATAAGCCAAGAGAACTATTATAAATAATAAACCAAGAGAACTATTATAAATAATAAGCTAAGAGAACTATTATAAATAATAAACCAAGAGAATTATTATAAATAATAAGCCCAGAGAACTACTATAAATAATTCAGCTGAAATTAATATCACATATCTCTTTTGACAAAGCCCACTCTTTTATTTTTTTTATAACACGACTAATTTTTAAACGCCAGTGGTCTTCGTCAATACCCATCATGTCAACTTCCAATCATAAACCTTTCATTGTACACTTTTCTTACGCCAAGCTTCCCTCTTTCGTTTTCGAGATAAGAGTTGAGGTAAATCCTCACCTGACTCAAAAGTGATGGTTGCTCCCGCTGTTGTTGGAGGCGAGTTCGTTCTCCTACATTTCTCGGAAAAATAAAGCCAGCCACCTCTGTGCTAGTATAACTGGCTCACATTACAAGACTTCTATATTCCATGTATGTATGTGTGTATGTATGTATGTATTTATGTATGTATTCAGAGAAGGCAGAAAGACAAAAGTAAAGAACTGTTAGAAAGGAAAGGAAAATTCCGTGGAAAATGAAGGTGGTAGCTAAGTTTCTAAATGTCGTAAAGTGTAATTAAACAGAAGGTGGAATGACATAACGATTATAAATGTATCACGTAGCTCGTCACTCGATTCGAAATAAATTCTAGTAACAAGAAAAAATAGTTCACTTACAAAAACCCACAGTAATTCCAGAGATTCTTTCAAGGAGAGAACAGCCGTGGTGACGCTGCCGTGAACAGAAATTGTTGGAGGAAACTACAGCAGCATTTATACGTAGTTACACAATTAACTCTAAAACCGTAAATAGCGGTTATTTGAAATAACTTCAATGATATCTTTAAATTCAGACAACACGATAATTCCATTAACTGCAAAAAAAGATATTTAATAAGATTTTAAAATATCTTGTGTTCATCGAAAGTTTGTTTATCCTTTGGGTAAATTTAAAGGTTTTTCATGGGCATAAGAAGACGGACTTAACAGCTTTGAAAAAGTGAAGGAAAATTCAAATGTACCCTGATGAGAGTTAAATGGAAATGAGGAAATGTAATTTGAATTAAATCTTTCCAATCATTTCACTCATCTCATAAAAAGAAATGGGGAATAAAATATGTCAGGTCTCATGCACGAGAAATCCCAGAACATTTGAGCAAGAGAAGCAATTATATTTACCCAGGTTTCAGTCAAGGTTATTACTTCTGGGGAATCCTTCAGGGAAGGGAAAGAACTTGTAAGACTGTGGGTCCAATTACTAAAGAACGACAACAGGTTGACGTTTCTTGTAAAATTTCTTAGAGCGATAATAATTCTAACGCTGATATAAAACCTACACTGGTGATCTTCAATGCTGGTTTTATTGATAGTTACAAATAAGAGAAAATATTACTACATGGGATATCTGAAATATATAGAATTTATCAGAATTTATGTCATTCTATCCATCTGTTTATTCATATGCATACATACATACTCACATGCGTTCACGCACACGCACGCGCACACACACACACACACACACACACACACACACACACATATATATATATATATATATATATATATATATATTATATATATATATATATATACTGAGTCTAGATGAGAAGATAGTAGCTGCAGAGAATGCCACTGACTTCAATAGAAATTGACTTCGACGGGAATTGCGTAAGAGTGAAAATGTGCGCAAAACAGCATTTCATATATATAAATATTAAATAATATATATATATATATATATCTATATATATATATATAATATAGATATATAATATGTATATATTAATATAATATATATATATATATAATATCTATATCTATATCTATATATATATATATATATATATATATATATATATATATGTATATGTATATATACATGTGTGTATATATATATCAAGTTAAGATTAATGGTAACTGAAAATATGAATTTAGATTTTCTCTTTATTTTTCCATTGCATTTTTGCACTGATTTATTTCTCCTTATATCTTGGAACCAAAATATAACGTAAATTTATCAAACCCTGGCATACCCACGATTATATGTTTTCCTTCTCTTGTAATTGATATTTTTCCGATATTGGTATCATATTTTTTTCATTCTTAATAAAAAAAGGTTGCATCATTATCGAATAATTGTGCAGATTTCATGTATCAAAATTAGGTTATTTTACCCTAAGCTTTGATAACAAACTAATACGTATTTGAATGATGTTTATTAGAAAATAGTGATAAAAGACTTTAATTTCTTTTTGAAATCAAATATCAAATGGAAAGAGACTTAAGTAAAAAAAAAAAAAAAAGATAATGTAAGAGCGTTTGTTAAGGCACTCGCTATTCCCGTTTGGGACCCGACCTTCAGGACCCGAGCGTAGGAGTCGGAAGTCCTTTTTTCAAGTAGTCTATGATACATACACACACACACACACACACACACACACACACACATATATATATATATATATATATATATATATATATATATATATATTACTATATATTGCTACTTTCAAAATGCATATATCCCCTCTTTGACTGTATAAAATGTTATATGTATGTAGAATTTTGCAACATTTTTTCAGATTCCTTAGCTAGGATGGTTTAAATTGTGTGTTCAGATTTCGCATAACATAATTTAAAAAGAATATATAACGTAGTATAAAGAAAGAGAGAGATTATCTTTGTCCTTTCGAAGCTAGAGTTGTTTCTCTATTATGACAACGCCTTGCGGTAAGAGACCCTGAAGTTTCTGCTTTGCTTTCCTAATCTGTCAACACGTTTGATTAGAGACCTCAAGGTCTTCGTTGTGTTTTGGGATTCCTGTCATCACGTCTGATAGGGACTTTTACTCGAGTCTGTTTCGATCGAATACGTATCTTTGTTGAGCTAGTACGTACATGACTGTATACTGGTTTCATATGCATACTTCGTTGCAGAAACCATGTGTAGATTTCACAGTTTTTCTGTAAAGTTACGTAATATTTGAAGTTTCTAGAAGCATTGCATCATCTTTCTCATTGCCCAAAACGTTTTGTGTGATCTCCGCTGTCCAGCTTCTGTAAAGAAGAGGTTTTCATTGCATCTTAGAACTGCGTTGCGTTCAGACATATCTCTCTCTCTCTCTCTCTCTCTCTCTCTCTCTCTCCATAATTGATATTAAAGTAATGTAAAGATTTATACTTAGCCATTGGACACTCGTAACTTTTAGATTTCAGATTTGATATTTCTTAGAGTTATTTAGTATTATTTAGTGTTTTTGTGGAATCTGAACAAACATTATATTAGTGTGTAACGGCGCCTATTTTTGTGAATTGTGGTGAATTTTTGAACAAGCTGCAGCAGAAAGAAAGAAATTGGTATACCAAGAAGATAAAGTGTGTTATATTTTTATTAGTTGCAACTAATAACTAATGGTTACGATAGTTTAGAGAACTAATAACTAATAGTTACAATGGTTTGAGTGAAAAGATTTACATTTTTACACATTGCAAATTTTTGTGTTTTGTTTCATTTGAAGTGATTTTTGTTTGTGCATTTATCCATTTTCTTGTTGAAGTGTGTGTTTTTATTTTATATTCTGTGTGATTGATACTTCTTACAGTTTTGGTATTTTCCACATTTTTCTGTATTTTCATTTACATTCACAATTTAATTAACTTGGTTATTTTCATTGCTTAATTATTGCACATTTAATTGAATTTAAGACTTGTGAATTAATTTGCATTTACTTAGAATTCTTTTCAAGTTTCATTGTTGTTTAGCACTTGTGAATTAATTTCCAAATTTTAGATATAACCTAACACTTTTGAATTTCAATTGAATTAATTTTCTTGAATTTCGTGATAAATTAATTTTGATTTAATTTTACTGAATTGATTCAAGAATTAATTAAACTTTACTTTGTTTTCAAGTAACAGTAATTTTCCCTGATATTGTGAATTTCACTTATAAATTTTGAGTTTAATAGTAAATTTGTGTATTTTGAATTTTGATAAGTGTTTTCATTTAACCAGTATATAAATATTGATGTTAGGTAGAAACATAGAGTGGTAATTGATCTGTTTTCCTTCAATTTATATGAAGTGACTTATAACCAGGGAAGTACTTAGACTTCTGAAATCAGGGAAATACTTAGACTTTCAAAGTTGTTGATTGAGTGATGCCCTTTGATTAATTTAATTACTTACAAGATTACCTCACACCTGTTTTGACGAACTTAGTCTGATTTTCTGCAATACTGGTAAGTTGTTTAAGGGATCACTGTTGCCTTTAGAGTATTCAGTCGTTCAGTACCTGTGATGAGGGTTCAGGTGTCTGGCTGTTGTGAGATAACAATTAATGAATGGTAAGTGTAGTAACCAGATACTTGGCACTCCGTCACAATATATATATATATATATATATATATATATATATATATATATATATATATATATATATATATAGTCTCAGTAATTGGGCGGCTACTTGGAAATCTTAGCTTGATGATAAATAACAGTGCCAAGACCAGGAAGAACATTCTTTATTAAACGAGCTTTCGAGGTTTAAAACCTCATCTTCAGGCTGAAAAAATGACAAGGATGAGAAATCACTAAAAAATTACATTAAAATGAATTGTCTTGTTAAAAGCTTCAGTAAGAACATAAAATGAAACGAACATCACATACAAACTAAAAGTTAAAAATTACGAAAAAACTAAAACAAAACGCAAAACATACAAAAACAGACATAAAAATAATATGAAAGGTAAACAAATTACACTCAAAAATAAAATAGCTAACGACCCACTTTGTGTACCTACTATGAAACTATATGATAACTAGTTGAATACCGGATGAGTTGTTGTTCAATTCCGGTTTCATTTTCTTAATAAACAGCGACTCTGAAATTAAAAGGTCCAGTCTATTTGAGCAAAAAGACAGTACTCTAAAATCTAGGTGAGTGAAAGGATGGTCCTGTGCTAAACTGTGTTCCCTTATGGCAGAAAAAGGTGGTTTAGAAAGAGGAAACCTAGTTCTAACGGAAAGACCTCTGTGTTCCAAAATTCTGTATCTAAGCCAGCGGGAACTGGATCCCACGTATCGCAGACCACACTGCGAACAGGTAAACAAGTAAACGACACTCGAATTAAGGTCCACAGGAAGAGCAGGCTTCTCCCTCAAAAGTGATCCTACAGTAAAAGGGTTAGTAAAAACAAATCTGAAACTAACTTGAGGAAAACTATGCTTAAGTATTTCTTGTAACTTCTTTCGTACCAAGTAGCTACTATGACCAAGGAAAGGCAATTTAATATACTTTACATCTTTACTAGCAGTACTGTACACCGGCCTAGGACAAAATTTCTAATTTAGAAAATTTTTCAGAACTTTGTAAAAGACAAATACGGGATAAGAATTTTCGGAAAAATAATTCTGGAGGAAGACCATGTCTTGATGAAATAAATTAAAATCACAACAGACATTGTAAGCTCTATTTATCATAGTACGTATTGAATTAATTTTAAACAACTTTGGTGAAAAACTAAGATAATTCAATCCCAAGCCAGTAAAAGTACTTTTCCTATAAACGGAAGTCTCAAATTTACCTCTATTTCTGTGTACCTGAACATCTAAAAATGACAACATATTATCCTGTTCTGTCTCACAAGTAAAAGAAATATTAGGATGACGAGAATTAAAATATTAAAAAAATAAATCCACGTGTGAACGTTCCTTAAACACAAGGAAAGTGTCATCCACGTACCTACGGTAATACAAGGGTTTGAAAGCAATAGGGCATTCAGACATCCAAATCTTTTCACAATAACCCATGAAACAATCTGCATATACAGGTCCAAGGGAATTTCCCATAGCAACTCCATCTATTTGATTATACAATTTACCATCAAAAGTAAAAATGCCATCAGTTGTAGCCAATTGTAATAATTTTCGCAAATCTACTTTACTAAGTCCAAAAGTTATGTGGTTTTCACATATATTATTAAGAATAATGTCAGTTGTTTCTTTTAATGGGATATTTGTAAAAAGAGAGGTTACATCAAAACTAGCCATTACAACATCTTGGTTAAAATCGAAAGAACACAATTCTTTGACAAACTTGGAAGAATTTGGGACATTAAACTCACTAAAAGTTAGAGGTTTTAAAACTGGAACCAGAAACTTTGACAAGTAATAGCTAAAAGTGCCAATTGAGGATATAATCGGTCGTAATGGGTTTCCTATTTTATGAACCTTAGGTAGACCATACATGTAACCGGGCTTTGACCCTGAAGCAAATAAATTACTATAGGTAACTTCCCAATCTTATCTCTCACATTCTTATATATTTAATTTGTCTTTAATTTCAAAATGTGACTCGCAATATCTACATTTAACATCCTAAATTTTGTATTGTCAGAGAGTATTTCATTCATTATATCTAAATAATCAGACCTATTCATCAATACAACACCCCTACCTTTATCTGGCTTTGTAATAACAATACTATCATCGTTCTTAAGATTACGTAAAATATTGATTCTGCCTTTATTTAACTGATTGTCACCCTCCTTTCTACGATTAAAATTGTGAAAGGTTTCATTTACAATTACAGAAATTTTGTTAAAAATAGAAATAAGGGTTTCACTACCACAAATGTCACAGTTTCTTAAAGTTGAACACAGTTTTTCAAAACTTAAAAAGTACTTAAAGAAATTGAATTTCATGGGAGTCAAGGCAAACTCAAGACCAAGAGAAAGAACATCCTTTTCCTCTTTTGTTAAATTTCTGCTAGAAAGATTAAAAATTACTTTACTACTATCTATTTTCCTACTAACGTCCACACCTAGATTTCTCAACTTTCTGCTGTGTGTAAGCCTAACATCTGTCAATTTCTTATCAACGTTGGAATACAAAATAGAAGACAGGCAATTGTAGTCCAGAAAAGAAAGATTATTCCTTAAATCCCTATTTAATGAAGACACTTCCGTAAAAATTACCTCTTTCTTACGTTTTTGCGCTTTAACCTCAAAGTCTAATAATTTAAACTGCCATGAGAGATATGTACTCGTGTTACGAAAATCTCTGGAATAAACCTTAAATCTAATGAAGTTGGGAATAACACGGAAATCCTTGCAAGTGTTCAGAAATCGTATGTCCTCCTCAATCTTCTTGGATCTATAGCGTACCTTCTCAGTCCGTCTAAACATCTGTAGCGTTGAGCGGCCATAACGTCTCAAAATAGTCGCAGTAATTGGGCGGCTACTTGGAAATCTTAGCTTGATGATAAATAACAGTGCCAAGACCAGGAAGAACATTCTTTATTAAACGAGCTTTCGAGGTTTAAAACCTCATCTTCAGGCTGAAAAAATGACAAGGATGAGAAATCACTAAAAAATTACATTAAAATGAATTGTCTTGTTAAAAGCTTCAGTAAGAACATAAAATGAAACGAACATCACATACAAACTAAAAGTTAAAAATTACGAAAAAACTAAAACTAATGTAATTTTTTAGTGATTTCTCATCCTTGTCATTTTTTCAGCCTGAAGATGAGGTTTTAAACCTCGAAAGCTCGTTTAATAAAGAATGTTCTTCCTGGTCTTAGTACTGTTATTTATCATCAAGCTATATACATATATATATATATATGTTGTGTGTGTATATATACATATATATATATATATATATATACATATATATATATATATATATATATATATATATATATATATATATATATATATATATATATATATATATATATATATACACCAACACACACACACACACACACACACATATATATATATATATATTATATATATATATATTATATTATATATATATATATATTGTGACGGAGTGCCAAGTATCTGGTTACTACACTTACCATTCATTAATTGTTATCTCACAACAGCCAGACACCTGAACCCTCATCACAGGTACTAAACGACTGAATACTCTAAAGGCAACAGTGATCCCTTAAACAACTTATCAGTATTGCAGAAAATCAGACTAAGTTCGTCAAAACAGGTGTGAGGTAATCTTGTAAGTAATTAAATTAATCAAAGGGCATCACTCCATCAACAACTTTAAAAAGTCTAAGTATTTCCTTGATTTCAGAAGTCTAAGTACTCCCCTGGTTATAAGTCACTTCAAATAAATTGAAGGAAAACAGATCAATTACCACTCTATGTTTCTACCTAACATCAATATTTATATTCTGTTTTTTCAAAGTGTATTGTTTTCTGGATGAATCATCTGTTGACCACTTGTGTGATCCTCCAAGATGTGGCTGCCTAAAATTTCACTTATCCTGCCCTCAGGCGTTTCCTTGTTTCTGTAGAGTGAAATCGACCTTATTGCTAATCTTGTAATGTCAGTTTGGATATTAAGCCTACTTTTACTGTTTTTCCTCTGTATGATCAGTTGTGTCTGAGTAAAGGGTCGCACTAGACCGAAAGTGCTTGGCTATCTCGCTTTTCACTTTTTCCTTTGTGGCAAAAAACCTTTATTTATATATATATATATATATATATATATATATATATATATATATATATATATATATATTATATATTTATATATATATATATATATATATATATATATATATATATATATATATATATATCATATATATATATATACTACTTATATATATATATTTATATAATAAATAATATTTATATATAAATATATTAATATAATATATAAATAAATATAATATATATACATATATATATCTATTAATATAAATATATATATGCCAAAATATAATGTTTATATAATATATTAATATTATATATACTAATATATATATATATATATTATATATACACAATAATATATAAATAAAGGTTTTTGCCACAAAGGATCATACAGAGGAAAAACATAGTAAAAGTAGGCTTAACATCCAAACTGACATTACAAGATTAGCAATAAGGTCGATTTCACTCTACAGAAACGAGGAAATGCCTGAGGGCAGGGTAAGTGAAATTTTAGGCAGCCACATCTTGGAGGATCACACAAGTGGTCAACAGATGATTCATCCAGAAAACAATACATTTTGAAAAAACAAGGAGGCATATACAACTTATTACCATGAAATTTACAAAAATATTCCCCAAAAAATTTTAATGAAAAGACGAAAAAAAGGATATTAATATATCGAGCAAGAGAGAGAGAGAGAGAGAGAGAGAGAGAGAGAGAGAGAAATAATAACATACATGTGGGACTAATTAATTAGTAGTTCATTTATTTTAAGGTCCTTCATAAACATTTCTTGAAACATAATCATTAGATCTAGTAATTACAGAGGTATCGCCCCAATTAATACAATGAGACTTTTCACTCAGATGGATAAACAGTGCATTTGAAGTCTGGGCTGTTCTAACTGAATACATATGCTGCTTAATACGTACACATAAATTTTTACTTGACTGTCCAACGTAAAAAGATGAGCAATCCCTACAAGGAATTTTGTAAATGTTGTTATTTGTTACGGGACTATTCTTAATTAGTATATCTTTAATGGTATTGTTATAAGAGAACACTACATTAACATTAAACGATTTAAATATTGATTTTATGGTTTCAAATCCACGAAAGTAAGGCAAGCTAAGTACATTTTTAGGCATTTCTTTTCCATTATTAGCAACACTATAAAACTTTTTGTGAGCTTTTTGATTTCCATTTGTTTGAGAAATTAATCATTGTACTGATTTTATATATTAAAATTAGAGTAAAAGAAAAAAATAAAGATTTTATTTATTCCAAGCTTTGATAACAAAATAATATTAGGATGATGCATATTCTAGAAAACAGTGATAAAAGACCTTCCTTTTTAAGGGGGTGGGGGGTGAGGAAATCAAATATCATATAAAAAAACTTAAGTAACCAAGAAAAAGTTAGTGTAAGAGTGTTCGTTACAGCACGCTAATCCCGTTTGGGACCCGACCTTGAGGATTCGAGCACCGGAGTCGGTAGACCTTTTTTCAAGTAGCCTATGATAATATATATAATATTATATATATATATATATATATATATATATATATATATATATACTCAAGTTATCGAATCAAAATAACATACCACAAGTTTTAGGTAAACATTTTCTTACATTTGGTAACTATTGTCTTGTCTTTGAGTATTGGAGTAGAACACCTTACAAATGAAGCACAACCATCATTAGCGTGAGGACAGATGGTACTCTTATTGGTGGCCACTCACTGTTAGTCCGCATCGAATTAAAAAGCAGTAGTATAAAAAACTCTCTCTCTCTCTCTCTCTCTCTTCCTTCTCTCTCTCTATCTCTCTCTCTCTCTCGTCTCTCTCTCTCTCTCTCTCTACTTCCATGCATATAAAGACTGCAGCCGTGTTATTAATTCAGTTGAATTTCGAAAACATTTTCGACTATTTTTCCTTATTCCAACCCAACACCAAATTAGGAAATCGAAAGGACATTCACAAACTGTTGCCGCAAAAGAGAGGATTTAACGCGGAATCCTAAATCTAGTCGTGGTTCTCAGAAAGCAATTTCCAAATGAGGTGAATCAACGTAACACAATAAACTTTCTTCAGCCAAAGCTTAAGTCTCCCTTCATATTTAATTTCGTTGGCCTTTGTGGTTTAAACATAGTATATTTTTGCCCTTAGTGTCAGAAACTGACTTTCTATGTGGTAGGTGGATGCTAAATCGGTGACCACCATAAATTTTCTCTCTCTCTCTCTCTCTCTCTCTCTCTCTCTCTCTCTCTCTCTCTCTCTCTCTCCTCTACTACTATATATATATATATATATATGTATATATATATATATATATATATATATATATATATATATATATATATATATATATATATATATATATATATATATATATATATGCGTGTCTGTCAGTGTATACACACATATATATTATATGTGTGTGTGTGTGTATTCCCAAGAGGAGTACAGAATGCTTCATTTATGGACTGAACATACATTATATATATATATCTTTTAGAAAAAAAACTATTTCTAAAAATACCCTATTTTTCTTCACACAGAGACCTTTGGAAACGAATAATTCTTGAATCAAAAGAACTGTTTTTTTTTTCTTTTTAAGAAATGCCTCTCTTATTTTCCTAAAAATAAATCGAAAAAGTTGAAATACAATGAACTATGCAATAAAATTATTTTATAATTTATTGTCAAACTGCAATTGCTCATATGAGGGAGTCGATTTGCACAGAATAATGGTGAGAATAGTAACGTTCACTTGAACACTGAATTATGTCCAACACTCAAACCAAAATAACTTTGGATTTCCAAGAAGCTCGGCGGATGGACTTGCGACAGGGGTCATGAGAGCAAGTTCTGTTTATGGTGTCAAATAAACCAAACTGAAATTACAATAGCCCTCTCTTTCTGATTTTTAAACTTTGATCAGGATATATGACAATATAGGGGGACATTTGGAATTTGATTTCATTCAAAGTAGCCTTCTTTTTCTGCTTAGATTCACGCGTCGTAACCTTATATTATCTTACGTCTGACAACAGCCGCCACACCACCGAAGTGTTCCTAAACACTGGACGATCATAACATAACTAAAAATGTCACAAGCCAACAAAAGTATTCATTCTCGAACTTCGTTTGCCTCTATTTACTTTACACCATTTTTATAACGATT
>NC_087202.1:41510989-41545989 GCF_015104395.2 Macrobrachium nipponense | reverse complement strand
AAAATCTTATGAAATTTTACTTCATTATTAGATGGAAAACAAGTACAAGGGGATCCGCTACCTTCTTGTGTATAGAATGGCATGGTTACTATTATTATTGTTATTATTATTATTATTATTATTATTATTATTATTATTATTATTATTATTATTATTATTATTATTATTTATTATTTCAGAAGATGAACCCTATCCATATGGAACAAGCTCGTGGATATGGTATTCTTTTGAAAAAGTTTGCAGAAGGTAATAGGAAATACAGAAAGACAAGATCAGTTCTTAGAAGAGAAGAAATGAATAACCAAATTAATAAACACATAGATAAAAAGTATAAGTAAATTACTGATATACCAAACTGCATCTTCGCTCGAACCACTATCGGAACTACAGGATGAGGTACGTAACTCCCTCCTACGCAACGGTGTCGCAATCAAAAGTATAATAATTATCGTGTTAATCAGCGTGGAAAGGGAGAGGAGGAGGAGGAGGAGGAGGAGGAGGAGGAGGAGGAGGAGGAGGAGGAGGAGGAGGAGGAGAGGAGGAGGAGGAGGAGGAGGAGGAGGAGGAGGAGGAGGAGGGAGACCTTGCATCTACCTGTCAATATCTCTCTTCATTTGAACGAAACATTTTATAGAACAATTCAGTCCTTTCAGTCCTCCTCCTTCTTTGTTCATTGCTGGTTCCCCTTTAGAGGGATTAAAAAGGCGTTGGCTAGATAATAATTTTAAGTAAAGGACTGAAATATTCATTCCTATTTCATTTACAAGCGTTGTCGTTAACAATTCATACATGGTAATCCTCCCCTCCTCTGTCTGCCTGTATGTCAGTCTCTCTCTCTCTCTCTCTCTCTCTCTCTCTCTCTCTCTCTCTCTCTCTCTCTCCTCATGCCCTCTCTCTCCATGAGCAGGCATTCACCAAGTTCCATATATGTATAATGATTCAGCAGGTTGCTAATTTTCGTTCGTACTAAAATAAAACCTTCTGTTATTTGATTTTTTTTTTTGCAAAATATAATGCATAAAGCAAAAATAGAATAAATAAATGATGAAAACTCTGCTGATCCTTCCATTCAGGTCATAGGTAAGTATATAAATTAATGATTGTTATATAAATATGAATGCATAAAAAATATATTAATAATGCATAACAATAATAAACTTCAACTAAACTATTCGTAATGTTGTCAGTAATTTCGGCATTTTTGAAAAATAGAGAGCTTTGGATGAGCTCTTTCACCCTAAGGAGAGAGAGAGAGAGAGAGAGAGAGAGAGGAGAGAGAGGAGAGAGAGAGAGAGAGAGAATTATCAGTACAAGGGAGGAAGTAAAACTGACTTTTGTTTTCCACTACTGTGAGTTATTCATCAATACGCTTGAGTACCGTTGCCAATGATGCACAAAAATGTTTCCTGCGACTACACCCTGGGTAGACTACTTTTCATTGAATTTTAAATACATACATACATACATACATGCATGCATACATACATACATACATACATACATACATACATACATACATACATACATACATACATACATACATACATACATACATACATTTATTTATACACGTATATATATGTGTGTATATATAAGTTTGGGTGTATGTGTGTGAGAGACTATCTCTATGTATGAGTGAACAAATATTAAAGGAAGAATGTCAAAAAAAATAATAATTAACTAAAAAAGAAAGAAAATATATGAGAATAATCGCCGAGCATCACCCGTGCATCATAGTCCATGTCCTGAATTATTTTTTTAACCAAGCGCCCAGCCTAACCAACATGCAAGCTGATATATAAATGATCTCATAAATAGGAATAAAACAAGATTGAACTGTGATCATACACTCAGAATTATTTCACCGAAACGAATCAGCGAAAATAAAACTTCATTATACTGCTGTCAATAACACAGTACACATAGCTATGTGAGTGTTTGTTGGATTCCCTGTATCCCGGCTTCGACTGAAACAATATCCGCTTTCATGTGGGAATCGCTATCGATCAGTATATATTTCGAACTCTCTCTGTCTGTTTCTCTCTCTCTCTCTCTCTCTCTCTCTCTCTCTCTCTCTCTCCTCTCTGTCAGTAAACCACATTCATTTAGTACAGCAAACTGATAGGTTCATAATGCTTACCATTACGAAGAATCTAGGAAAAGGAACCATTTTGACTTGTCTGATAAAGCAAGTCACTCAGTCAAATGTTTGAATTCAAATTTCTTATTTGACTGATGTAGCTAAACATGAAGCCTTCTTTAAAAATTATTTTAATTTTCATTGAAATATCAAAGGAAAATCCATCGTTTTAATTTTTTTTTTCAGATAAATTAATCACTTTTGAATATTAGGTATAGGGCGTAGTTCAATGTTAATTAAAACTCAATATAACATTTTAATCCAGTGAGTGAGTTCAAACCTTTTAATTAAATTATGAAACGGAAAAAATATATCGCGCTCTATTGTTTATGATGTTTTACATTTTAATCTGTGCTCGGATCCACCAATAAACGTGAATTTTTCCTCCCTGTTATTACTGTTAATTTCAGCAGATGGTTTTTTTCTGTTTATTCCAACGAGGAATATGTTTTCTCCTAAGGAGTCCGGAAACTTACTGTTGCTTTGAACAGATGGATTACTCTTGAAATAATATGTACTGTCTTCAGTCTTGACTGGGTGATTCAACAAGGAATATTTTCTTAATCTTGAAAAAGAATTATTGTTCCAGTGCATATATGGTATTATCTTATCATGACAAGCATATTTTTTACTCTACCAGAATAGAAAAACAACTATTGTTAATGACACTGTGTAGAATTTTCTTAAACCAGTCTTCATCTTCACTGTTGAGGAGTAAACAGAGTCTAATTGCTATGAAAACAACGTAACCAATGTAATCATTCTTCAGAAATTAGTTAATACCGTTGTTTTCGATATAATGTGGTTCGAACCCCACAATAGGCTGTAGGTCCCGTCGCTAAGTTACCAATTGGTTCATAGCCATGTAAATAAAAATTCAATCCATGAGGCCAGCCCTAAGAGCGCTGTTTAACCAGTGGTCTGGTTAAACTAAGATATACTTAGCTAATACTGTCACTGGATGGTATTTCAATTGTCTCCAAACATGGGATATTGTCTTTACTTTTGAGATAAAACAATATTGTTTCTAGAGAAACGGAACTAACGTGGTCATTCCTTCGCAGTTTATACCGTAACTGGATGCAATTTTCTTGAAACATACGATATTCTTTTAAATATGAGTTAAGAACAGTCAACATAAATATAGGATGCTATTAATGTCAATCTTTTGCAGTGCTAAGCAATTTTTTTTACTTAAAAACTCAAGGGTATACTGGAATGATTAGTTTACAGCAGGGTATTGATGTGAAATTAAACATACCATCTTGACTGCAGTTGACATCTTTATCTGTCTATCTATTCACATACATATATGCACACGCACACATATATATCGATAGATAGGTAGATAGATAGATAGGTAGATAGATAGATAGGTAGATTGATAGATAGATAGATTTAAGCTGCACTCAAGCTGGTATGTTCACTTCACACGAATACCGTGCTGAAAAATATTCACCCCAGTTTTACTGAGAATCGATTCATAAAAACAGTAAGGTATATTCAGTACGTAAAAGGAAAATGTGCCTTTCTGTTTTTAAGTAACCTCTCATAAAAAAACACTAGTTCTCCACGACAAAAGAATGCCATTAATAGCAACCGTGATATATATATATATATATATATATATATATATATATATATATATATATATATATATATACAAAATATGTATATATACGTATTTATTTATGTATAGATGTCTATTTATGTGTATATGCATACACACACATATATGTTTAAGTATATACACATGCAAATATATGCATATAGATGTGAGTGTGATTTCGTACGTACTATGCATACGATTTCATAATTTAATATATATGACTCCAAGCATATATATATATATATATATATATATATATATATATATATATATATATATGTGTGTGTGTGTGTGTGTGTGTGTATGTGTGTGTGTGTCTAACTGAATCACGAAAGATTTGGAACGGGATAAATGAATAAATAAATGTATAAGCCACGAAGGAAAGATAAACAACGTTTACTCCGATGTTTATCTTTCCTTCATAGCTTATACCTTATATATATATATATATATATATATATATATATATATATATATATATATATATATAATATATATACATATATATATGTAAATATATATATATATATATATATATATATATATATATATATATATATATATATATATATATATATATATATATATATATATATATATATATATAAAGGTATAAGCCAAGAAGGAAAGATAAACATCGGAGTAAACGTTATTTATCTTTCCTTCGTGGCTTATACCTTTATTTATGCATTTATCACGTTCCAAATCTTTCGTGATTCAGTTAGACACACACACACACACACAGAGAGACACACACACACACACACACACACACACATATATATATATATATATATATACTTGAAGTCATATATATAAATTATTATATCGTATGCATAGTACGTACGAAATCACACGCACATCTATATGCATATATATGCATGTGTATATACTTAAACATTTATGTGTGTGTATGCATATACACATAAATAGACATCTATACATATATAAATACGTATATATACATATTTTTGTATATATACATGTACATACATACATGCATACATACATACACGTATTAATGTGTGCGTGTGTGTGTGCGCACTTTTTGCGTGTGTGTGTGTTTATGTACTAAGTTCTTAAAATAAGTTACGTCATTTTCCTTTATTCCCTTTCCAGCTGAACTTCCGGTTTCAATGAACAGCCAAACGAGCAAACAACTCTGCATTCCAATCATCTAGTATGATTCAATGATGGGAGTCGCAATCATAAAAGTGTATCTCTTTCTAAAACGTAAAGAAGAACAAAACCAACCTGACAAAAAACACGTATTAACGAATCCGTACAAACAAATCTCTATAAGCGGATTTGGCGCCTCCAAAATGAAAAGCAAATAGTGTGACAGCAGGTGTTGGAAAGGGCTGTGTGACCTTAACACACTTCCCCTACGTAATGGCTCAACTCATCGCCCGTGAAACTGGTAATTGGAGGACTGGATCTGCTTTCATCCTCACGACAAAATGCTGACGTTGCTAGAACTACACGAAGCGATTCTGATGTTTAAAGTAATATGACACATGGAGGTGAGTATTTGAGAAAAAGTTTGAATTATACGCGCACCGAATTTGTACACACATACAAAACCCACAAACACCCATAAAATCTCTCTCTCTCTCTCTCTCTCTCTCTCTCTCTCTCTCTCTCTCTCTCTCTATCTCTCTCTTCTCTATATATATATATATATATTATATATAATATATATATATATATTAATAATATATATATATGTATGGTATGTATGTATGATATGTATGTATGTATGTATGTAAATGGTAATGGTATGTATGTATGTATGTATGTATGTTGTATGTATGTATGTATGTAGTAGGTATGTATGTATGTATGTATGTATGTATGTATATATATATATATATATTTGCTAAGAGTATTTACTTCGCAAATACATTTATTCAGCCCTCTGCATTTAAGACACTGCATCTCTCAATCAACAAGCACAGAGGTTTGGAGAATGTTTGGACCACCTAGAAAATAGACGAAGTACCATCACAGAGAAGCCCAGGAAATAACAAATTTGGTAATGCCTTTCGGCAAGGCCTTGATCCTTCTCTCTCTTAACAATCTCTCAATTGTTTCATCTCCTTGCTGAATTCGCCCTTCTGCCGAAATGCTCTCCTCTTTCAGGCAAATCAAACAAGGGCACAGGGCACCTGAATTGACAGAAGGGACGAGTTACGGCATTCGCGCTCCATAGGACTCAAAGCCAAGCCAAACTAAACCAAAAAGCCTGGGATTGGGAATGCGTATGAGGAGGAGGTCAGAGGTCAAGCAGAAGCAGTATTGGGCAGACCTCTACTGAACGCAGACTTCTTGCTGAGTGGCTATCCCTTCGGCCATCCACAATCCTCTCTGTCTACTGTTGACCTATCCAGCACCACATTACTGCCAAACATTGATGTCCTTATTGACGAAACTTCCAACTGGCTCTGCATTCAAGACTCCTTTGTCCCTGGAAATCAGGTGCTATGTGGTATTCGAAGGTTATTTCGGGAACACAATCTCCAACTTTATTTCCCACTGCTTACTTCCTCCCTTTCAATCCTCTTAAATGCATTAACTAATTGATGTAAACTTGATGTAAACGTTACTTGTGCTAAATTCCTCATAAGTATCAATCCAAATGTGCATTATATATTATATTGAATGACTCCTCTCTCCGCTTTCAGCACTCTAAGTAAACTTCTATACCCATCGCTGTAACAACCCGAAGTGATCGTGTGCATTTCTATATGGCAGAATAGGTGTGTGTGCCGCTGTGTCACTCTGCTGTCCCACGGTGCCTCCCCCCTTCATCAATCAACCTTGAGAAAATTTTCTCTGCATATATTCTGTATAATGGCGGCACTTCACTTGATTATGGGCATGTGTTAAGGATGGATGACTAGGAGGGAATGAAGAGGGCTTGGGAGGAACCTGTTAGAGGAAGAAGATCAAGGAAGGAGACAGAGAATTAGATGGCGAGATAAAGTGAAGGAAGATATGAAGAAAAGAAGTTTGGTGAAGGATGATGCCTTTGACAGAAGGTAGTGGAGAAGGAGCATCAGGCAACGACCCCTTAATGTAGGGATAACGGTGGGCAAGGAGACTTGTTTAAGTAACGTAATCCGCAGTCTCCTTATAGATAATTAAGCATCTTTTAATAGGTTTTCTCAGATTATAATCTGTATGATTGTGGTACCCTTGCTTTGTCAGTTAACGTAAACACGGTGCCAAAGAGCCAGTGCTTAAATCTCTATTGTGTTACTCTTCCAATTTTATGTAATTGCAACTAATTAACGTAGACACTGAATTTCTGTCAATGTCTTAAATTAAGCTTAAATGATACAAATTTCCTCTTTCTCCACGATTGTCGATAAACTACGCAGTTGCGCTATTTTCACAAGGAAAGTCAAAATCGACATCCCATCGACATTCATAGCTGAAATATCTATATATATATATATATATATTAATATATATATATATATATATATATATATATATATATATATATATATATATCATACACACACGCACACACATATGTACACAGAGAGAGAGAGAGAGAGAGAGAGAGAGAGAGAGAGAGAGAGAGAGGATGTAGTAATTAATTTCTGAAACTGAAGATCTGAAGTATCGGTAAAATCCTACAGTGACACGAGAAAGGGCAACATCCGGACATCCCTCCTCAAGAAGGGATGCAAACAGAACTTGGAAAAGAGGAAAAGAAAGTTTTTGAAAAAACAATGAAAACATATAATGAAAACAGAGCCAATACAGTAAAGCAAAACACTTTGAGGGAAAACGGGCACCAAAGGGAGAGGAGAAATAGATAAATTCAGATGAAAAAAGAAACATGCACAGGTAAATTCCACCGATAAAAGGAAAAAGAAATCAACTTAAAACCAATAGCCCATAGTGTCACCTGTTCAAGATTTCTGAAAAGAACCTAACAGGCCTTCTGTATGATACTGGTAGGGAAACCTTTCTTAAATTGGTGATAATTAAATTTTCGCTCCAATCCTTTTCATTTTCATTGTAGTAATTGAATTCTTGATCTAAAGCCTAATCCCTTGAATTTTAAATAAATTTGCATTTAAAAACAACTACATTAGATTGTTACTTCAAAGCTAAGACTATTCCTGAGACATCAGTCTATTGATAATCAACTGGATGGATATGATTTTCGATTGAGAGTTGATTCCGCTATTAGAAAAAAATTCAAAAATTATGTTTTTGTAAGGAATAATTTTACATTGAATTTTATCAATAAAGGTCTTTTTGAAGTGCCTTTCGAATTATTTTATTGGGATGATCTTTCATGTTCCATAATCTTACGCGTTTCATTAAAGTCGTAAGCTTTTTATAATGTTATGGAAATAATTAAAAGTAAGCAAAGACTTCAACAATAATATTTCCACTCAAAAGAGAAGTGATGCGTTATTAAAGTCGTGGGGTTTCTCTTGGATAGTGAGTTTAACTATTAAAACACCCAAGACACGCTCAAGATGAATAAGGCTAATGCGATTTTCATTTAGATATAGTCTTACAATAAAGTTGCGTGGTCTTGCAGTTACTAAATGATTTCGTATATTTTGAAATACAGTTGTTTTAAACTTGTTGACATGATCACAATTATAAGGAGAGCACATAATTTCTTAACAAAACGAGGATTCCATATTATTACAGGCAAACTTTAGCCATTATTTTCAGAAGTACGAAACTCAAAAAATTGCACGAATGTGGTAAAATAGTCATTCGACTGATTCTATTAACATATAAAAAAATGACGTAAAATCATTCAAAACCCAATATATTTTTCAAAGCATTGCAATCTCCTCGAAGCAAATGTGGCAGAACGGGGAAATACGAATGAATTAAAGTTTTTTTTTTTTTTTATAAATAAAGTTGTGCCGAGCACGGACATAAAAAATTATTAATTGCTCTGAAAAGCCAACATTAAAGGATTGAAAATGAAAATATGAACGGAAAAGAAAAATTCTCCTTTTTTTTTTAAATAATTCCCATTAAATACAATGAATGATATAAAGAGCAAAACAGAATCGGCTGTGCAGGTTTAATATCTCCGGAAAATCATTATTATTATTATTATTATTATTATTATTATTATTATTATTATTATTATTATTATTATTATTATTATTATTATTATTATTAATGATCTACTGCTAAAAAGTTTTCCCTACAGTTAGTAAAATTAGCGTATTATTTATTAAAAATTACATCCCCTTATTGATGTTATTCTTAAAATTCTAAATAATTCCTGAAATTTTGTTTTTCCACTTTTTCTCTTTCGCCATTATCTATGTAATAGTAAGAGGTATATTTTTACTGTTTTTTTTTATTTAAGTATCCTCTGAGTTTTTCGGCAACATATCAATATATACTTAGAACAACGGGATTTTCAATTTTTTCTTGGTCTGTTTCTTGCTTTCATCTGCCTTCATCATCTTGAGTTTCACTGACATTCATTTGAAATATTTCTGCTCTTTTGGTGTATATAGATTCTTAAGATATCGTCTCGTTCCTTCCCACTCTGTCAGTGATTGTCCTCGTTTTGCGTTGTTTCTTTGTGATAACAGCATTTGTTTCCGAATTCCTGCTTCTACATCTAATCTTTTGCTCTTTAGGCATGTTTTTATTATCCGTCTTCCCCATTTCAAGTTTATTTTGCCATAAATGTATTGATTATCATATCCTTTCCACCTTCATTTCTCATCCCTACACTTGGCATAATAATTCTTCTTGGTTGTCAACAGTTGTAGTGTACAAATATTTCAATACATTTTTTAATTGCTTAATTGCTTATACAATATGAGAGAGAGAGAGAGAGAGAGAGAGAGAGAGAGAGAGAGAGAGAGAGAGAGAGAGAGAGAGAGAGAGAATATTTAGATTTCTCATTGGAAGCCGGATGGACAACTTCTGACAGGTGTGTATGTGTTCATTATCGTTCATTTGTCATTTGTAAGGGATCCCTGCTCTGGTGTGAACAAGAAAAAAAAAGTCAGATTACTGAAGCGTTAATTTCTCTTACCTTCATCGAGGATAGAAGCTACTCATCACTTGTTTTGAATTTAGTTTTCACACTTTCCTTTGGGACTCTGTGCTGTAGTTCACAGAGGTTTCTATAGTTCATCTGCTACATCTGAAAAGGAAAATAAAATGTGAATAAAACCAGTGAATTCTTAATTTCAACCTGACGCATTACTTTTTTATATTTTATGAGCCAATTTACGTCACACGATTTGAATTTTAACGATTACTCGAGGAGTAAGTCTACAAACTACTTTGTTGTTGTTGCTGTTTGTTGTTATTGTTCTTTTTGCGTTGAGTTAAAGCTACAGGAATTTCAGAATAGGATACTTATGAATTATTTATTAGAAAAAAAGGTAAAAAAAAGTAATAATAATGTGCATGTTAAGTAGTACAGAAAAATTATTTATGTTAAAATGTAGCGTATTTGTTTTAATTTTCGTTGGTGAGACAACGCTCTATTTGACCATAGATTTTAGCAGGAGCCCCGGGTAAGCTGGAGGGCGCATCAAACCTTGTTCTTATTTCACTTTCGTCAACAGTAAACTGTTCGATTGAGAAGTCGTAATGCTTAAGCTAGATATAATTAAACTTATTTAATATTCATTCTATTTTCCAGGCAAGAAACTTTTTTAATAAATCATAATCTTTTCATTATCTAGAATTTCTGATACTCTGTCACTAAAGAATTTACTAATATTTGACTTTAAATATGTTTGTTAAATATGTTTGTTACTAAAGAATTTATTAGATATGTTTGTTACTAAAGAATTCATCAATATTTCACTTTAAATATGTTTGTTAAATATGTTTGTTACTGAAGAATTTATTAGATATGTTTGTTACTAAAAAATTCCTTAATATTTGACTTTAAATATGTTTGTTACTAAAGAATTTATTAATATTTGACTTTAAATATGTTTGATAATTAGTTTTGGATCTTTTTGTCACTCGCCTAAACTAATTACCCGATCAGACATTAATGATTCCAATTTACGAACAAGTAAAATTGATGTTAAACAACTTATTGATATTGAGTTGATGCTTGATGCTAATTTTCTTTTTGAAACCAAGATGAGGTCACATAGATATATCAGTATGATCTGATAAGCAAATGGTAAGGCTAATGACGAGCTTAACCATTGCTGTAAGAAGCCAATCGCTGTTAATTCATAGAACTAATTAACAGATCGCAATTCGTTTTCACGGAATGCACACAAAAGTACCCTTAGCATTAATCATCACTTTATAGAAAAAAAGAACCTTGCCCAACCTCTTGCATTTCGGAGGTCAAATTGGAATGACTGATTAGGGGAGCGAATTACATCGCTCTAATTACTTGATTATTGCAAACGGGCGAAATGAGTAACCGTCCAACTGGGTTAATTATCTGATCACCACTTTCATTTATGAGCAGGACTGGGATTATCACGTCATTCGTTCTATTTTTCTAGTTGTGTCAGAAACAACAGTATTTGTCATTCTGTCCTTATTTCGGTTGTCTTTTCTTGTCAATTGAATTTGCTAACAGATAACCTGTTGCCTATAATTTCTATTTCAGTTTTGCTCCCGAAATTGTGTGCTTTAATAAACACATTTCATAAATATGTACCTATTTAGCAGACGCTTTTGTCCTTCTGAACCTCAGGGCTTTGGTCAAATCGATTCTCAATTGAAACTGAGGATCGAAATGCTACTCTGCTGCTTATACTGTTAATAAAATGAGCATATTACTTATTTAAATGGCGTCCCATTGTCAATGTTATTCTTTAAATTCTACACATTTTCTAATTGTTTATCTTATATTTTTTCAGTGTCACCATTTGGCCCTATTGTGTTGACATCTGTTCACTTTTTTCTCAATTATCCTGTGAGGTTCCCCAAATTATATCCAAATAGTCTTAAAATAGTCTTAAAACAACGTGATTTTTTTCCGTGGGGTGGGGGGGGGGGCGTCGGGGGAGGAGGTGAGGGGTATTTTCTCTTGTAACTTTCTCTCATCTTGAAATTCATCCACATCAATTTGAAATGTTTCAGTCTTTTTGGTGTATATAGATTCTTTAAATATTATCTGGAATTTTCCCACTCTGTCAGTGACTGACCTCGTTTTGCATTATTCCTTTATGGTAACGGCATTTGTTTCGAGTTAATGCTTCTACATCTACTCTTTTGCTGTTCAGACATGTCTTTATCATCCGTCTTTCCCAGTTTATGTTCATTTTATCATAAACGTATTTTTTCTTATATCTCTTACACCTTCAACATTCATTCCTATAATGTAATTCTTAATTTTCAAAAATTGTGGTTTAAAAAATTACAAATTCTGTCTACATTGTTTCGACAATGAGAGAGAGAGAGAGAGAGAGAGAGAGAGAGAGAGAGAGAGAGAGAGAGAGAGAGAGAGATAATCTTTTATCTTTGTCGAAACCGGATGGACAACTCATGGCAGGTGTCTCTGTTCATTATTATTTAAACTGTAATGGAGATCTGCTCTGATATGAAAAAGAAAAGGACGTGTTGCTGAAGCGTTAATTTCTCTCACCTTCATCAAAGATGTAAGCTACCCATCACCTATTTTGACCGTAGGCTGTTTTGACATTTTACTTTGGGGCTCTTTGATGTATTATCTATTTCACTGCTATTTCCATAGTTCATTTGCTACATCTGCAAAGTTTTAAAAATAGAGATAGAAATAAGAATATATAAATTAAAGTTCTTTGTTTTGATTTAACGTATCTCTCTTATATTCTCCTTTTTTCAAGTATGTTTACTTCACACTATTTTCTTCTGTCCGTTATACACTTTCGTAAACAGTATCATATGCGGGTTAGTCTTCCTTATGCTTTTACTAGTTGTAATTAAAATCATCTTGTATTTATTGCATTTTCCTGATAAGAAACATGCAAAAATGAATGGCAAAAATGAATCCTTATGTTTTGTTACTAAGAAACAAATTTAAATATTTGAAATTGTTGTGTGTTGCCTGTTGGTTATCTGATTCGGGAGTTATAAGCCCATTTAATAAGCAAACAAACTAATGTTAAACATTTAGAGAGTTGATGTTAAGTTTTTCTCTTAAATCAAGAATCCTATTGATTAGGTTAAACAGATACATCATTATGATCTGATATGCAAATGGTAAGGCTAATGACAAGCTCAACCATTGTTGTAAGAAGCCATTCGCTGTTAAGTCAGGTGGCCAATTAACAGATCGTAATTTTTCACGGAATGCGCACAAAAGCCCCCGTTAACAGTATTCATCAATTTATAGCAAAAAAGGAAAAGAGGAAAAAAAAAAGCCTTGCCCAATCCCTTGCATATCGGAGGTCAAATTGGAATGACAGATTACGGGAGCGAATGACATCGCTCCAAATACTTGATTATTGCAAAGGGACGAAAGGAGTAACCATCCAACTGGGTTAATTATCTGATCACCACTTCCATTTATGACCAGAACTGGGATTATCACGTCAATCGTTCTCTTTTTTAGCTTCGTAAGAATATAATTTATTAATAAATAATCTATTCCCTATAATTTCTACTCGAGGCTGCTCCCGAATGTGTTAGCAAATATGAATGCATTTCGTATTTACGCATAGATATCTTGAAGTTTTTCGTCATTTTGTAGCCCCGGGGTTGTTTGTCAATTCCATTTTCTGTTGAAATGAACTTGTCTGGTCTTCCTTCTGACAGTTCGACTGAGATTTAACTTTCATTTTGATCGATATGTCACTGAGAAGGTATCATGCGAACCGCATCTCAACTTTTAACTTTTATTCACAGCGTCCCACTTGTTAGCGTTACATCTTATGAAGGTCTGGCACCCTCGGACCATTCTCCTGGACGAAAGCGTTTGATGTTATATTGCTGGAAAGAATAAACTGAGTGTGTCTGAGCTTACTATCCGGGTGCAACACAGGAATGCCCCGTGCCCTTACTACAAAAACGAGATAATCGGAGGTTTAACAAAATTCTGGTTTATCTGTGAAAATAAAAATGAACCTCACGTTATTGAGAGTCATTGATTGACTAAAATTTGTTTGTTTTTCACTGGATTCAGTTCCAAGAAAGCAAGACAATATGGTCGGATATTTAGAAGGAAAGGCTGCTATTCATTTACTGGGAAAGAGTTCTTTCATCTGGTTCGCTGATTCAGATCTCAGTTATCTTATAAGTATCCAAAATGATTTTTTACCTATATTTTTTCGTTATTTTACTTTGACCTCAATCACTCGGTGGAAAATGAGTTTTTCCGTATATTCTATCTCATCAAAACACAAACACGAAAAACAGAACCAATACGAAAAAAACTCATGATACCTTGAATATATTTCCAGATCTATGAAGAACCGAAAGGGGTATCTATTTCAGTTATTAATGAAAAGGTACATGAAACCTTTGATATAAATCGGTTTATATAAGCTTATTGGTGCCAGGTTTACGTTTTGTTGCGGACTCCTGTCTGTTTTACGCATTCATACGGACTTGGCGCATCCAAAATGTAATTAAGTCGGTTTGACAGCAGGTGACTGAACTTGTGGCCTTAACACACTTTCCCAGCGTCATTACTCGACTTCCTGCGCTTGATACTGGTAATTAGCGAATTAGACCAAGTTGAGTGGAACGAGAAGTGGCCAAAATCAGACAGGAGTTCACACCGATACGTACACTTGACACCAATAAACGTTTCTAAAGCGATCAGGCAGAGTGAAGATACCTTACAGCACGCGACTACCAGAAAGGTGAAATTCCCACATTCACAGGGAATGCCCAACACACACGTGTATATCCTTGCAAACAGAAAGAAACTGAATAAGGCAAGGAAAAATGCTATGCAGTAACTGATGACTGAATTTCAGGTATCAGCAAAATCTTGAAGTTAAAAGATATTTACTACAACAAAATATTATTCCCTTAAACAAAGGTATAAACCAAATCAAGAAAAGAAAAGTTATAGACTTGAAAAGATCATAACAGGAATATCTGGAAAAACGACAAAAGGAAAGAAAGGATAGGAGAGTTCTGATGAAAGTCGTGAAGCGAAAGAAAATCGATTACGGAAAGCGAATGCCAATAGTTTTCGTTTAGAAGGAGCAAAGAAGTTCTTAATTGAAATTTGGTATCAGTCACATTATATTGTTTTTACTGGGTGTTTTGTCTCCAAGCCAGAAACATTGTTCGAGAAAGTCGATTTCAATTCAGGATTTCAGAAGAGAAATTAGTCACTATTTTTCGCGACATTTCATTATTATATCTCTTGGAATAATTAAATGTTTTGACCTATCATTAATTGTTCCATCGGAGTTTTGTTCAATCATAAAGGCTCATATCAGTAAAAGATTAACAAAAGTATACAATTTTAGGAAATATACAATTGTAGGAAATATACAGTTGTAGAAAGATGTTTTGGAGTGCCAAATGATTCCATTGATCACTCAACATTTTGGAAGTATTCTTTAAATCTGAAACTGGCCAGCTCTTCGTGATAGGTCACATTTTCACCAGAAAGCTACTTTATTCACCAAAATTCTTGTTACTTGCTGTCATAGCTTACCTACGATCTATAATTTTGTTCAACTGATGGCTCACGCACAAAAAGACGAAAAATATAAGCACCTTCATTGCAATCACACTGTATACTTATGTCAACTTTATTTTCATGTATCAGCACAAGAAAATGAATGATCACATTCCACTCTATAGGCTCAACAGCACAGTATGGTAGGCTATTCACCTAGCCATACTCATTCCCGGTCTGTGAGCGATAGGTTTGCAGTGGCTGTACGTATTCACGAGGCTGTCATGAATTTAAAGATACCCGATATCCATTTCATTGTTTCTATCGTTTAATTGCCAATTACACCTATCATATGGACATCTGCCGAATATCGAATTGCAGAACAGCGTATCGAATTCGTTGGTGTTGATGTATTGACCTAGAATAGCGTGATGCAAAGATTTTACCGCTATCGTGTTATTTATTTAAATATCTAATTTAAATGTCATGGAAGTATTCAGAAATGCTGAATTCTGGATGAGGAGTCACAGTGACTCTTCTTGAGCAATGAACATCCCTGGATGTGATCGAATCTTGAATCCTATACCATCAGACTATCACAAGTCTGCTTTACCTGTAGGTTTGCCGCTACACCCAATGTCGATTGTCATTGGCGATAATTTTGATTCTTCAAAACATCTACGGTTTTCAATAGCTATTTGGCCAACATTATTTACTCAGCAGAAAACTTCTAAAAAAACTAAATTCCATGCAAAAACCAAAAGAAACGTCCAATATTATCACGAGGTGCAGGTTAACAATAGAAAACGACGGAAAAAAGCATCAGAAATTTGTATTTTCAATATCACCCGAGGGTAATTAAGTAATCTCGGATGAATTTCGCTGTAATCGTATAAACAAATGGCTCTTGTGATATTAAAAAACTAAACACGCTTGAAAAGAAAGAACATAAGGATTAGTCAATATTGACTCAACTGAGGAGAGAGAGAGAGAGAGAGAGAGAGAGAGAGAGAGAGAGGGTGTAAACAAGCTAAAGATATGTTCTGTAAAAATGGATAAACTAAAGCAATGGTACATAATATGGAAATAAACTTATCAGTTTCTGGTAACATGCAACTAAAAACGTACCAGTACACACGCGCGCGCACATACACACTGAGAGAGAGAGAGAGAGAGAGAGAGAGAGAGAGAGAGAGAGAGAGAGAGAGAGTACAATAAACATTCTAGAAAAGTATTCTACTAAAAAGCGGTCAGGAAATTAAATCAATAATCGTTATATAAGAAAATAAATTACGTCAGTAAACAGTTGTAGAACGAAGAAAAAAAAGAGAAGAAATTAAATCAATAATCGATATATAAAAACAAATCAGCCCAGTAAAGTTGTAACAGAACACAGTTGTGAAACCGGAAAGTAAAGATTGAAATGAAAAGAGAAACCGAAAAAAAAAATGAATCAGAAGAGGAGAGACGAGAAAGTTGTGATGAATAGGGGGATAAAAAGTTCAATATTCATTGCACAGGGGAAATGAAAATACTTTCGGCTGGAGTGAAAGAGGAAACCGGAACAGAATAGAAAACGTGTGATTTCCCTCCCCCCACCCCCCTCCCACCCCTCTGATTTTTCGTTCTAAAACACGAAAAATGATGAAAATACTTGTAAACAAGAGTGTTCATAAAGAAAGTCAAGCAGAAGAGGGATTGACAGTGTATATATATATATATATATATATATATATATATATATATATATATATATATATATTATATGATTATATAGATATATATATAAACACACACACACACACTATCTATATATATAGTATATATATATATATATATATGTTGTGTGGTGTGTGGTGTGTTGTTTGTATAGCACAGTCGTTATTATCACTATTGGTTACATAGTTATACTTCCATGCTCAGATCGTTCCGGAGTATCAATACACACATGTATATATATATATATATATATATGTGTGTGTGTGTGTGTGTGTGTGTGTGTGTGTGTGTGATATTATGTGTGGGCGTGTGTTTGTATGTTTGTATGACTCACTTCTAATGTATTAAACACAAGCATTTCTCTCAGTCTTCAAGGGTGAATCTTGGAGGGGTAAAAACTACTATATTCACTCACTTCCTTGTCTATCACTGTTTTGGAACCAAACTTCAATATCTTGGAAAGTCGAAATTAATATATCACATACGGTTTCAGCCAGAGCATATGTGTATTTATATGTGTATTTATATGTTTTTTTCTGTGTATAGCAACGTTAGCCTAAAACTTATCAATCAGAAGTCTCATTTTGCGTATCTAATATTAATTAACACAATATTTTGTAACAGTAATATAGAATAGTTTGGTTGAGTTATCTAAGTTAAAAAGAACCATGCTGATTAGTTAGACAAAAAATTGAACGAGAGCAATATAGTATCGTAATTCAATTAACTATTTAAATTATTTGTTTATATCTTATTTATTTTGTTTAACCGAAAAGTTATTACGTGGATAACTTGGATAATGAGATTAAAATGATAGAATACAATTAAGAATTTTTTTCAGATCTTGTAATATAGGAGCCAGACTTCAGTTTCTTACAAAGTCGAAATTAACATATCACTTACGGTTTCAGCCAGAATGTATCCGACTATCTATATGATACTATGCAATGTGTATTTATATGTCTATCTTTTGTGTGCAGCAACGTTAACCTAAGGATAGTGAACTCTATATTTACAGTTTCCGTCGTCCAGCCAGAGGCTAGAGCTTCTCTGTGCCTCGGCCATCTCGTTTATTCTTATACATCCGAACAATCGTGATGAAGTAAAAATTGATTCATGAGCTGTTGGCTTAAAATGATAAAGAAAACTAACATAAATAAATTGCTTCTATGACAACATAGTTGAGAGAGAGAGAGAGAGAGAGAGAGAGAGAGAGAGAGAGAGAGAGAGAGAGAGAGAGAGAGAGGTCAGAACGCAGGGACTTTCCCCTTCCAAAAGCGGATATTGTCTCTCAGTCGAAGCCGGAAGCAAAGGACTCGAACAACCCTTGAAAAGTGTCTATGTGTTCCGTTATTGCTTCAGTTATAATGGAGCTCTGTTTCTAGTGTGAAAATGGAAAAAGTTCAATAGATAAAATCGATATTGTTGAATTAATGTGTAAGTAAAATATTATTTACTCTGAAAATGCGTGGCTTACACACACGCAAACACACACACTCTACATATATATATAGATATATTATATATATATATATATATGATATATATATATATATAACTATATAATAGAATGTCTTTTTAATGTAATACAATATAATATGAACATAAAAGGCTATAACTATTTTAAACTTGCAACCATATATTTCGAGCACTTCCTTCTGTGCTCCTGATCACTAGTAAAATGTGGACATAGGATGCCTTACAAGAGTATATATACAAAAACATATGTAGGTTCACCAACAGAGACTCACTGCCACACCTACATATGTTTTTGTACATATATTCTTGTAAGACATACTATGTCCATATCTTATCAGTGATCATGAGCACAGAAGGAAGTGCTCGAAATATATGGTAGCAAGGTTAAAATAGTGTTTTATGGGCCTTTTATCTTCATATATATATATTTATATATATATATATATATATATATATATATATATATATATAATATATATATATATATATATATATATATATATAATGAACACCGCTTGAAATCTTGTCCAATTATGAGAATGATTCCGCAAAAAGTAATTACTCAGAAATGAATTAATATATTGATTTTTTTCATAATAACTATTCAGTATCACAAAATCTAAAAATAATTCTGAATTATATTTTAACATTTATCTCTCATTATCCTAGTTATCCATATAATAATTTTCCGGTCAAACAAAATAAATCAAAGATATAAACAAATCATTTCAATAATCAATTGAATGATGACACTTTTGTTTGTATTCAATTGTTCTGTAGCTAATCAGCAGTTTCTTCAGCTTAGATAACTCAACCAAACTACTATATATTACTGCGTTAATTAATTTTAGATGTGTAAAATGTGACATCTGATTGATATTTTTTAGGATACCTAATGTTCGAATTACTAACTTTCCTCTCCGGACTTTTTGTGGTTTTATTTTCTGGAATATCTGATACTTGAATATGGTTAACTTTCCTTTTGGTAATGAGTGGTGTTGGAATTTCGATAGGTCTCATTTTTGTTATGAGTAGTGAAATGTAATTTGTTGTTAAATGTAAGCTTTTCAGAGCCATTCACAACTTTCAATTACTCGATCGGACAGTCATGAATCCAATCAATTATCAAGTACGTTAATCTTTTAGGCAATTTACTTTTATTGAATAGAAGCTTAGCTTGTTTAAAAAAAACTGTTCATACTGATGAAGCTGAACAAACACTCATTACGTGTTCCAATTATGCAAATGACGCAGCTCATGTAAGTTTAACCCTCATTTTAACAAATCATTCGTTGGCAAGTCACGCAACCAATTAACAAATCGACAAACGTTCTCGGCGGAATGTATACTCATATGTCCGTTAACGTTGATCATCACTAAATAGCCCCCAAGGGCCCAACCCCCTCCATCACCCCCTAACCACCCCCGCCAATCCCTCACCCCCCACCCCCTACAATACGCCTCAGGGCAGCCCCCACAAAAAAAAAAGAGAGAAAACATTGCCCAATCTCTGTTCCATTTCGGAGGTCAAATTGCAACGACTGATTAGGGGAGCGAATTACATCGCTCTAATTACTTGATTATTGGAAACGAGCAAAATGAGTAGCTGTCCAACAAGGTTAATTATCTGGTCACTACTTTCATTTATTACCAGCGCCGGATTATCCCGTCATTTTTTTTTCTTTTGCATTCACCGGGTTAAACAGCGTTAAAGAATGCGTTTAATGACTGGGGGAAAACAGGAAACGTTGAAAGAGAAATTGTTTTGAAAATACTTATTAAAAAAGTAAGAGCGCCAGAAGCACCATAGCATATCTTTATCTAGAATAGATGCAAAATACCTAGGAGCTTTATAATAGGAAAATGTTTGCTATTTAAGTCATTGCGTGTCCAGCAATATAGTAATGTGACAAGAAACTAAAATTTCATTCGACACCCAGAATGAAAATGGTATTAAATAACGTGTTGTGATTGTTGGAATAAATTAAGTTTTATATCCTCAAAATAATGATTGCTTTTCAAGTTTTTAGTCTTTCTGCGTACAGAAAAGAGCCATCGATAACGTAAGCTAAGGTAACTCTGACGTTAGTGGGTTTTCTACCGATACGTGAAATGTTAAAAATAACCTACCCTCATCCAGCTGCAATTCAGGAAGGGTCAAGAAAGCTTCGGTGAACAGCAGTTCCGTCAGGCCACGTCTGCCAGATGCAGGTAACAATGAATAATCAAACATTCCTCAGACGAACCCGATCGGTTCTGTTACTACTTTATCATCAAACTGCTCAGAGTTGTTGGCGACAGAAAAATTTGAATCTAAGTTCATAAATTACAAAAAAGATTCTTGCAATGCCAGGTCACACTATTTTAAAAATAGTTTTCTGTAAAAGAAAACTATTGTCTGTCGGTCCGCACTTTTTATGTCCGCCCTCAGATCTTAAAAACGACTGAGGCTAGAGGGTTGCAAATTTGTATGTTGATCATCTACCCTCCAGTCATCAAATATACCAAGCTGCTGCCATGTAGTCTCAAAGGTTTTTAATCTATTTAAGGTTAAAGTCAGTCACGATCGTGCATCTGGCAACGCTATGGGACAGGCCATCATCGGGTCGTGGCTGAGAGTGATAAGACCAGTGTTAATGTATGGAGCAGAAACATGGGCTCTAAGAAAAGAGGAAGTAAAGCTTGAGAGAACAGAGATGAGAATGCTGAGTGGATTATGGGAATATTGCTGCTTGAGAGATTGGAAAATGATGAAATAAGACGAAGGGAATGCTTAGTAAGGAGTACAGAAGTGATAAGAGAGTCACGATTGAGATGGTATGGCAGTGGCTGATCTAAAAATCTTTCATATATATATATCCTAAGTGCCTCACTGCCGGGGCCTGAGCCGTGGCAGCCTGAGGCAGTCGCTTCACTGCCAGGGACCCAGGAACTGACAGCCCGAACCGGTCGCCCAACGGCAGGGACCCCACCCCTGGCGTTCTGACCTAGTAGCTTCCCCACTAGGGGCCCCACCCCTGGCGACCTGACCTGGTCACCTACCCGCTGGGACCCGTGGCGGACATCGTCCGTCCTGCCCGTCCCTGGACACATGGCGGACATCG
Organism: Macrobrachium nipponense; assembly: GCF_015104395.2. NCBI lineage: Eukaryota > Metazoa > Arthropoda > Malacostraca > Decapoda > Palaemonidae > Macrobrachium > Macrobrachium nipponense. The sequence goes on along the minus strand of NC_087202.1, from coordinate 41,524,369 downwards.
CCCGCCGTCCTGGGATCAGTGGCGGATCCAGCCCGTCTGTCCCAGGAAACATGGCAGACATTGTCCCCTGTCCTGGGACACGTGGCGGACATCTGCTGCCCGTCCTGGGACCCGTGGAGGGCCCGGCCAGCCCGTCCCAGGACACATGGAGGACATTGCTCGCCCATCCTGGAACCCATGGCAGGCCCGGCCCGCCCATCCTGGGACACGTGGTGGACATAGCCCGCCTGTCCTGGGACCAGTAGCGGGCCCGGCCCGCCCGTCATGGGACACGTGGCTGGCCGTACCTGCATGTCCTGGGAGACGTGGCGGACATCTGCCATCCGTAACGGGACCCATGGAGGGCCCGGCCCACCCGTGGTGGGCATCTCCCGCCCGTCCTGGGACCCGTGGCGGACATCGCCTGTCCGTCCCGGGACCTTTGGCTGGCCTGGCCCGCCTGTCCCGGGACCTTTGGCTGGCCTGGCCCGCCTGTCCCGGGACACGTGGTGGACATTGCAGCTCGTCCTGGGACCTGTTGCAGGCCCGGCCCGCCTAACCCGGGACATGTGGATATCATTGCCTGCCAATCCCAGGACCCGTGGTGGGCCCGGCCCGCCCGTCCCAGGATCTGTGGCGGACATCGCCCTCCTGATCGGGGACACGTGGCAGACATCGCCCATCCGTCCTAGGACCCGTCACTGGCCCGGCCCGCCCCGCCCGTCTCGGGACACATGGCGGACATCACCCACCTGTACCAGGACCCGTGGTGGGCCCGGCCCACCTGTCCCAGGACCCGTGGCGGGCCCGGCACGCCCGTCCCAGGACCCGTGGCGGACATCGCCCGCCAATCCCGGGACACGTGGTAGACATTGCCCGCCCGTCCCGGGACCTGTGGCAGGCCCGGCCCGCCCATCCTGAGACATATGGTGGACATTGCTCGCCCGTCACTGGACCCTGGCAGGCCCCGCCCGCCCGTCCATGGACATGTGCCGGACATTGCCTGCCCGTCCCGGGACATGTTGTGGACATCGCTCGCCCCTACTGGGACCCGTGGCAGGCATGGCCCGCCCGTCCCAGTACGTGAGGCGGACATCACCTGCCCATACTGGGACAGTGGCTGGCCCGGCCTGCCAGTCCCGAGACACATGGCGGACATCGCCCGCCCGTCCCTCACCTATTGGCGTGCCCGACCCACCCATCCCGGACACATGGGGGACATCGACCGCCTGTCCCGGGACCTGTGGCAAGCCCGGCCTTCCCATCCCGGGACACATGGTGGACATCGTCTGCCTGTCCCGGGACCTGTGGCGGGCCCGGCCCACCCGTCCAGTGACACGTGGTGAACATCGCCCGGCCATCCTGGGACACGTGGCGGACATTGCCCGCCCGCCCGTCCCGGGACATGTGGTGGACATCGCTCCCCCCTCCCGGGACACGTGGCCGGCCCTACCTGCATGCCCTGGGACACGTGGCAGACATCTGCCGCTCGTCCCGGGACCCGTGGAGGGCCTGGCCAGCCCGTCCTGGGACAAGTGGTGGACATTGCCCACCCGTCCCGGGACACGTGGTTGACATTGCCCGCCCGTCCTGGGACCCATGGCAGGCCCGGCCCGCCCATCCGGGACACGTGGTGGACACAGCCTGCCTGTCCTGGGTCCAGTAGTGGGCCTGGCCCTCCTTTCATGGGACATGTGGCCAGCCCTACCTGCATGTCCTGGGACACGTGGCGGACATGTACCACCCGTCCCGGGACCCGTGGAGGGCCCGGCCTGCTCGACCTGGGACCCGTGGTGGGCATCTCCCATCTGTCTTGGGACCCATGGCGGACATCGCCTGTCCGTCCCAGGACCTTTGGCTGGCCTGGCTCGCCTGTACCGGGACACGTGGTGGACATTGCCGCTCGTCCCGGACCCTGTCAGGGGCCCAGCCCGCTCGTCTCGGGACACATGGCGGACATCACCCACCTGTCCCAGGACATGTGGCGGGCTCAGCCCACCTGTCCCAGGACCCGTGGCGGGCTCAGCCCACCTGTCCCAGGACCCGTGGCGGGCCCGGTCCGTCTGTCCCAGGACATCCACCAATCCCGTGACATGTGGCAGACATCCCCCGCCCGTCCCGGGACCTGTGGCGGGCCCTGCCTGCCCATCCCAGGACATGTGGTGGACTTTGCCCGCCCATCACTGGACCCGTGGCAGGCCCTGCCCGCCCGTCCCTGGACACGTGCCGGACATTGCCCGCCTGTCCCAGGATATGTGGTGGACATCGCTCGCCCCTCCCGGGACCCGTGGCAGGCACAGCCCGCCTGTCCCGGTACGCGAGGTGGACATCACCTGCCCATCCCGGGACCGTGGCTGCCCCGGCCTGCCCGTCCCGAGACACGTGGCGTACATCACCCGCCCGTCCCTCAACTCATGGCGGGCTCGGCCCGCCCATCCTGGGAGACATGGTGGACATCAACCACCTGTCCCAGGACCTGTGGCGGGCCTGGCCTGCCCGTCCCGGGACACATGATGGACATTGTCTGCCTGTCCCGGGACCCGTGGCGGGCCCGGCCCACCCGTCCCGTGACACGAGGCGGACATCGCCCGCCCGTCCCGGAACATGTGGCGGACATCGCCGCCCGTCCCGGGACATGTGGTGAACATCGCTCCCCAGCTAGCCTGTCCCGGTACATGTGGTGGACATCACCCGCCCATCCCGGGTCCATGGCGGGCCTGGCCTGGCCGTCCCGAGACACGTGGCGGACATCGCCAGCCCGTCCTGCAACTCTTGGCGGACCCGGCCCGCCCGTCCCGGGACACATGGCAGACATCACCTGCTTGGCCCGGGACCCGTGGTGGGCCCGGCCTGCCCGTCCCGGGACACGTGGCGGACATTGCCCACCCGTCCCGGGACCCATGGCGGGCCCAGCTCAGCCGGCCCATCTCCTGGCACCTCCACGAATCCTACTCAGTTCTTTCAATTCTTCAGGGGCTTTTCTTAATCCTGTTTCTTCTCCTGGCACCTCCACAAATCCCTTCATTCTCTTCATCGTTTCTATAATCCTCCCCTTCTCTTTCCCTTCCAAGGATCAATAAAACTCTAAGAAAACATTTTAACATATTTATTTCCTTCAAGGATTAATAAAGCAAACTTATTACAAAATAAGCATCAAAGATTCCATACAACAAACATTCTCCTCAAAATTTTCGCATCTGATCCGTCTTTGTGAGGCCAGCGCAGTCTTCATCGCGTCATTCCTTGAAGATGGACAGCTGCTTCTGCAGTTTCCAGTTGTTCTCCTCCAGGCATCTTTAATTCTCATTGAGGTTCTTCAGGTCGCACACCAATTTCTCCTTTGCTCTTCGCACCTGTCGAACTTCATCTTCCAGCTGGTCGTTCCGTTCGGCCTGGACACCGGCCTTCCTCTCCACCGACTCCAGGCGACGATTTCCTTCCTCTAGAAGGCAATGCCAACTCGTTCCTCTGCACTTTCGCCGCCTCAACTTTACACTGGAGTCCAGTGGAGGCTTTCTACTTCTCTCTGCTGGCGCTGGAACTTCAACTCGAGGTCTTTCCTGTCGGATTCCAACTTTTCAGTTGCGTCTTTTTGTTCCTGGATGAGCCTCGCCATCCGCGCCGCTGAAGCCATCTTTAGCTGCAGGTCTTTCTCCTCCTGTCGTAGGAGTTTCTCGAGTCCCTCAAGCAGGCAGTTTGCCTCTGCCAACTGTCAATCACATCCTTTATCCTCTAACATAGGCCATCGTTTCTCTGCCCAATATCCTTAGCGATGCCCCTCAGCTGCTGGTTTTCTTCTGCCATCTTGAGGATCTTGTCTTCCAGCTGGTGTTTCTCACTCTTCTCTTTATCGTTCTAGCTTCGAGCGAGCGGGCCTTGTCTTGCCAGGCTTGCTGTTGCAACACCTCTTGAGTGATCTGGTTGGCACGAGTGCGTTCTTTCCTTCCGCTCGCCTTCTGCATCTCTTCATAGTAGTTGAGCGAGCCTCTGTTGCAGCTAAAGAATTTTCCTGTCCAAGTTCACCCGCTGCTCTCTCTGGATGGCGTCTTGAAAGGCCGCAATTCTCTCGTTCAGTTCCCTTTCCTTGGCCTGTTCAGCTCCATCCTCATCAGTCAGGAGAGAAATCTCACCAGCGAATAGGTAGCCACAGCAAACTAGATGACCGATCCCTCGTATTTCGAACAACATCTGGATAACAACGTCCCAGCAACAGCTGCTGCCAAGGCCAGGTAAGGCCACATTCTCTTCAAACTGGAATCCATATCTGAAGTATCTAGTCATATACTCTCATCTCTCTCTCTCTCGATTTTTCGCCGATTTTCTATATTCCACGAGAGATATTATGATTTATCAAAATATAGCAGGAATGATTCTGAAAGAGTTTTAGTTATGTCTTGTCTCTTGGTGTTATAAATTACTAAACTCTCTCTCTCCTCTCTCTCTCTCTCTCTCTCAAGTTTGCAAGAATATTAGGGATTTTTGCAGTGCATATCTTTTTTGTTTGTTTGCTCTCTCTCTCTCTCTCTCTCTCTCTCTCTCTCTCTCTCTCTCTCCCGTGCGGTTTTTTTTACCTCATATATGGCAATAAATTCGGGGCTTTTCCTTTATTTACCCTTTTGTCTAATGAATTCTCTCTCTCTCTCTCTCTCTCTCTCTCTCTCTCTCTCTCTCTCTCTCTCTCTCTCTCTCTCTCATTTTGTCCCTACGGTCTGGAATTCTTCATTTGTTCCTTCATTTAGATTTAAGGCTTTGTATTCGATAAGGTTCAGAGAGAGAGGGAGAGGAGAGAGAGAGAGAGAGAGAGGAAGAGAGAGAGAGAGAGAGAGAGAGACTGTTTCTGCGTGGAAAAACAGTGTATTGGTATATTTACGTACGACAGTGCTTGTGAAATCTCTCCGTTTGGAATAAAATAGGAAATCTAATGTGTGTACTACCATGCTTCGTGTATAATACTTCAATTGAGGTTTTTATTAATATTCTCGTCCATCCAGGTATATATATATATATATATATATATATATATATATATATATATATATATATATAGATATATATATATAGTGTATAACTGAATCATGAAAGTTAGGAACGTGATAAATCCATAAATAAAGATAAATGCCACGAAGGAAAAATAAACAAAGGAGGTCTGCAAGATCTTTCGACTTTAAAAGTCCTTTACTGAGCAGATACTCAGTAAAGGACTTTTAAAGTCGAAAGATCTTGCAGACCTCCTTCATTTATTTTTCCTTCGTGGCATTTATCTTATATATATATATATATATATATATATATATATCTATAATATATATATATATATATATATGTCCCAAAGACTGGTCACCTTTTAGACATGCTGTCTACGCACGAGGAACGCCAAAGGACAGGAACGAATCAAAAGTATACCGAAGCAGAAATGCACACACCTGAAAGGGACTATTTAGACCCACCGCTCATGGCAATAATGACAGCCCTTAGGAAAGCATACCGCGTGTGCGCACGTGTGTGCGTGTGAGTGTGTGTATGTGTGTGTGTGGGCGTAATATACGTGATATTGCAACAGTACTAAAAGAGAGAGAGAGAGAAAAATTGCTACAGTTGTTTATGATGATGTTTTTTAAGATAACAAACCATAGCCAGGTAGTATTTCTTCTTTTTTTGACATCGCATATTCAGGAACCTGCCCTTTTTCTCCTTCAAGGAAATAATGATGGCCACAGCTATGAGTAAGAATAGATCAACGTGAAATGGCTGTTAACTGTATTTATTTTATAATCTCCTTACATTTTACAAGTATCTGTTTATTTGTTTAGTTATTTGTCCATTTATTTTTCTCTCTCCCAATAACCGATCTCTTCTGTCTGTTTATCTGTTACCTTCTCTTACTTCTCTCTAATGAACACCATAATAGTCTTTGGAAGCTTGAATTTCAAGTCAGTGGCCCCTTTGGTGGGCTAGTTCCATATGAATACGGCTCATCTTCTGATATAATAATAACAATAATAATAATAATAATAATAATAATAATAATAAAAAATAATAATAATAATAATAATAATAATAATAATAATAATAATAATAATAATAATAAAATAATAATAATAATAATAAAAATAATAATAATAATACAAAAAGCATACAAAAAAGAGAATTTTATAAATCCCCATTCCTTTAAGCCTTTTTCTTATTTTTTCGGACCTGGGTAAGAACAGGACCACTGTTGGCCAGTCCCAACCGTCTCTAAGAATTGGGTAATAATAATTCACTAACACAATACTCGTGCGTAACGCTGGCCACTTGTTTCTTCAGGATGTGTAGACACCGAATGTCTGATACAATTAAGAAGTTTCCTGTTTCCTATTCTGTTTTATTTTAACCTTTTTAGCCTTTGTAGGGGGCCGTTGTAATCTCAAAGTTATTATCATTATTCTAAAGATGAACCTCATTCACATAAAACAAACCCATCACAGGAGCCATTGACTGGAAATTCAAGTTTCCAAAAGAATAATCTGCCCTTCATTTGAAAGAAGTAGTAATAGAAGGTAATGGGAAATACAGAATGGAGAGATCGCTAATCAGAGAGAGAGAGAGAGAGAGAGAGAGAGAGAGAGAGAGAGAGAAGAGAGAGGAGAGAGAGAGAGAGAGAGAGAGAGAGAGAGAGAGAGAGAGAGAGAGTTCCTATTAGCGACTTGAGTTTGTGATGGTTAATTTTTCGGAAATCATTTTCATAAGCAATTTACAATTGTTATCAAAAGTTCCCCTCCTCAAATCATTTTTCAATTCAATTGAACGTTTGCAACAAGTATGCACACGCAGATGCAAACACACGCACGCATACACACAATCAAATCCTTATAGTACTACTATTCTGTACCATCTTTCTTCGTAACTAGAGTGAATATCACTTTCAAATTATCACAGGATATATCAACGTTGTCAGCTCATACCGAAACAACGAAATCAAGTTGAAAACCAAATGTTCATTAGGACGAAATCTTACGTTGACTTCCAGATCTTTTTTAAAGGAAGATATGATGGTGAATAGACTCTACTTGGAGGAAAACGAGATGGTTAAGCGTACGATGACAATGACTCGGATAATTACCTTACAAGGCTGAAGCATGAAAAGGGGTCCTGCAGACGTAACCTGTTCTGCCTTATTAGGAAAATCAAGATATATAAGACAGATAGAGTTGTCATATATGTATGACCCTTCCTAGGGAATATTTTCTATAGAATATTTACTGCACGATGAATTCTGTTTAGAAGGGATAAATTATAACAAATTATTTCACCACACACTCTTTTATAACTTGTTTGATAGTCATTTGCTACGCATCTATTGTGCGCAATAAGAGAGATATGAGGAAAACGAGCTTTTATAAAAATCACAAAAAATCTGTTACCATGGTCTATATCTGAGAAATTTATCATGACACTTTTTCTTATATGCATTAAGTGCCGATGAAAGAACGAACAAACGCAATAAAAAAGAAATAAAAATCAGTCGGTATTTAACTTACGTAGATTTGGGATGTCACTGCATGATATGACATCAGAAATAAAGATAATACTGAAATCTTGTCTGTGACAGTCAGACCAGTGACTTCGGATGACGATCAATGGCCATCACTCCAAGTGTCCCCCTGAAACGTCCCGGCTGACTTTCTCCTTCAAAACAGCAACAGTTGGAGAGAATTCGTCCCGAATGCATAAATCATGAACAGACGGGGGACGGGGGAAAAGAATGACTGCAAAATGAGTCCCCCGAGTCCGAGGATGTATGGCGGCTATTTTTTTCCATCTGGCCAAGCACTGGGCGAGGGATCCGAACACAAGCCAATGGAGGGCGTTCCCGCGGAAAAAAAAAATGATTGAGGAAAGAGAGGGGTATCATTGTTCAGTCTAAAAAGAGAACTAATCCGTTTTAAAGCGTTGCAGTCCCATATCTTCTGCTCTTTTTGATTACTGCCATTCCCAGACAATGGGATATTGGGGTTGATTTTATTACAGGGTAAGAGTTAACTGTTACTTATAAGAAGGTACGCAATGATGAAGTATAAAGCATTACGTACACATGTACGTGACGACATGCATCGTTATCCTTCATAGATTCGTACCTCAAAAAGCAATTTCGCTAATTACAATGTGACAGCGCGTTGCACCTTCATTGAGAACGAAACTCAACTTCGCTTATTACAAAGATTCTTGATTCCCATTCTCATGATCTGAGAACCAGGATCATTATCTTATGATATATTATTCATGCACTGCCTTCGCTTTGCTTAAGACACAGCCTTTGGCAGACTCATTCCCGGCTTTTACGTAAAAGTTGAAGTTAAGCACTTCTTCGTCTTGATGTTGTTAGGATATGACCTATTTTATGAGATGAAAGCCAATACCAATGCAGCTGACCTCCCGTCGTATTGAGTTATAATATATTTTAATAATTATTTCATTATTTATTGATATACATATTTCTACATATACATTTTTCAGGACAGGTCAAGACAGAAATAACTGAATAGAACTCGGAAGTGAATTCATAGCTTTAAGCTCCAGTAACCTCACAGCTTTCATGAATTTAATTCATGAATTTAAATTCGATGATCTGTTTCAGTCCCAAAATATGTGTCACTACGCCACTCACTCAGACTAACAGAGATAAGAAGGTCCCTTCCGCAAACAGGTGTTCTGGAGTTGACCAAGTACCTTCAAATAACGAGAAATGAACTGCGATGTGTTACATAACATTTCATATTTACGAAGAATGATAAACAAAAGAAGCTGTTCTAATATGATGTTTGACAGCCGAAACTCGCAAGTAACAAATTGCAGCAGTAATGGCAACACTGATGATAGCCTCATGGCAAAGACACAGCTTTCAAACATATCCATGACGAATTCTTTTCAGCTAGCATGTAACTGAAAGATGCTTTTATATTTAAACGGTTTTCCATTAATGTTTCCTCTTATGGCCACTTTGAATATATGACCGCAACGGCATCCCTGGATTCAAACTAACTGAACAGGTAAAGATGTGTCCATCACCTCGATAAAACTGTCGTACAGAGAAGAAAACGAAAACCAGTTTTCTTCATTCTCTAAAGCTATTGTGTGTGTGCGTGTGATTTTCACCTCACTAGTGAGGGAAGCTGCAGTAACAAGATTCATTTAGCCTACGTTTCCAACAATAACATAGACTTCAAACATCAATAAAGGCTAATTGGTCAAAACTCATTTGAAATAACTAATTGAAATGTAATCATCTTGCTTATTTATCTTGCTTAGCCACCGTGAATCTTAAGACTCTCAAGGGCATCTTTAGAGATGATCTATAGATTAATTTATATAACTGGGGTCTCATAATTTTTTAGAAATTTGCCATATTTTCTTAATAACGGAACACATTTTTTTTTTTTATCAAAGGCGACCCAACACCGTTGATGTAAAATTGCGTCCTTTTCTCTCTTCAGATCTGCGAAACTTTGTACTAAAACTTGGCGACTCGATCTTTGAAATGAATTTTTCTTTCCGAAATGTAATCGGCTATCGTAAGAGTTTTAGGAATTCCGGAAGAAAAGGAGTTACAACTCTGCCCTTTAATTTTTCGTTCTTCCTGAAAAGTAAGGAAACCTTGTTTAATTAAACTGAAATTGTTTAAAATTTTCATATTTCCAAGGCAACTATTCTGATTTAGAAATACTTGGCATCAAACTTGCGCTGAAAAAGGTAAACATTATTTTCACTTTTCCATTTTCCACTTCGGAATTACAGCACGAGCGCTTAGCTGGACTTAGATATTCTAATTTCCTTTTGCTCTCGGACTAGTTTTTTATAATCATTTTGGGAAACCTTAAGTCATTTTTATTATATAAAAATTCTGTTTTTTATTGCTTGCAGATAGAATTATATCCGTCGACAACGTTATGAATTTTTAATGAGTTTGTTAATGTTAAGAGAATATATGTACATACATCTCATGTAATCACAGATTTTATGTGTATGCATATATATATATATATATACATATATATATTAATGTATATATATATATATATATATATATATATATATATATATAATATATATATATATAAATAAAGGTTTTTTTGCCACGAAGGAAAAAAATGAAAAAACAAGTTGGCCGAGTACTTTCGGTCCTATTCGGACCCTTTACTGAGGGTCCGAATAGGACCGAAAGTACTCGGCCAACTCGTTTTTTCATTTTTTTCCTTCGTGGCAAAAAAACCTTTATTTATACATAGCATCACGTTTTATATACTTCGTGATCAAGTTATTCATATATATATATATATATATATATTATATATATATATATATATATATATGCATACATATGTATACACACACACACATATACACACACATATATATATATATATATATATATAGTATATTATCATATATATATACTATATATATATTCCATCCTTTTTAGAATCTTAAGTTTTCAGCTTTTTGTATATTACTTGAATTTTGTTGATCGTTACAGATATTCAGTATGACGATGATAATTTATTACAATGATAAAATCCTATAGATAAATGAAACAACCTTGCAATCACCATATTCATTACAAAAAAATGCTTCAATTCTGTCTTCTTATAAAGAGAAATATGATAAATCCAAACACATATTTGAACGAATTCATCGTCCCACACATTCTAAAATGATTTGCTAAAACGGCCATGAAATACACCTAAAAGCGTGTCCACTTGTAAAGGCAGAACGCTGCGAGAAAGCAAATTTAGTTAACAGATCGAATCAAGTAAATGCAAACATGTCACTTGCACTCGAGAAGTCATTGAAACTTGGCGTCGGACTTCCGTAGACTTTATGCAAAGTTTGTGCTTGCTTGGGCGACGTCAGCAGAACCAGCTCCCCGGCTCACCCTAGCCTCTGTCTCTTCCATTGTTGACGAAGCTTTCGAACAACAATCACACGCTGTTATTACATCTCAGTAGACGTCCTCACAATGGCAATCTGGGCTTACTATAGGCCACAGTTGCTGCTGTTCTAAATCCTGATAACAATGACTTCGAAATACCTTTATTTGTGGGGGTGGGGGGAGGAGTTTGTCATAAGATTCCATTATTTTGATTGTAATTGTACCTCTGTTTGTATTAATATGATATATATATATATATATTATATATATATATATATAAATATATATATTGTATATATATATATATATATATATATATATATATATATATATATATATATATATATATATATTATATTTATATAAAATTATATAAGTTTCAGGGTTAGAGGCGACAAAGATGATGCCATTTTGCCGGTCATAAAATACATAAAAAAAATTTGGAAATCTAAGAAATATGTATATACTAACTAAGAAAGATTAATTATAAATATTTTTGGAAGCATGATGTGCTTTATGATAAAATACGGTAGAAAAGTTTTTGGTTATGAGGTTTATTATCGGTGAAAAAATATGTGTGCTATGAAGGAGCAATTTCAACTATAACCCGTCACAATGCATGTAAGAAGAGTTAAGGAAAAAGTTAAAGGGATAAATGACATTGTGAATAGATATTAGTGTGTAGTGGCTTGACTAATCTGGTTTAATGATTGTGTGGGTTTACGACGTGAGAGAATATTTGGAGGCAAAGCCAAAGAAGCTTCTGAAGATATGAGGGAGGTCGTAAAAATATTGAAGAACAAAAAGTAAACAGTGGATCAGGAGAGAGAAGCTGAGTAATTTACTACAGATTACTCGACTAAAACTGAGTGGCTGTCGAGGAAATGTGTCAATGTGACGAGATGAAGTAACATCTCTAAAGAACAACTGCCTCTTTATAAAAAAAAGGGGTGACACAAGAGAGAATAAGAATTTCTCGGTAGATAATATGAAAGAATTTTCACCGAGGCGGGGAAACAGATGCGAATGTAAGTAAATTATTATGAGGAGAATTGTTTTAAGGTCGTAGTACATTGCGTCTTCGCTTGAATTGTTGGGGATCCAGTTGCAATACATCCTGATGGAGAATTCCACGAGACTTCCAGCTGAGTGAGGAATGAAGGACTCTGGAACTGAGGAGTTCGGCAGCGAGGAACGGAAATGATGAATATGGGTGGCATACAACTTTAAAAATATTTGTGCTAAATAAGATAACGGCTATTCTGAAATATCGTAGATTTCATGGCTGTATATTTATCATTCTTATTTATATTATCTTTACTTTTCTAAAGGCGTCGATGACCTTTGAATTTGTGACACCAGGTAAACAAACCAATCACCTTACCTCTCCAAAGCATGAACAACCATGCAGAATAGAAACATATGCAGTATATGCGTATGTGTGTACGACTGACAAGCAAAGAGAGAGAGAGAGAGAGAGAGAGAGAGAGAGAGAGAGAGAGAGAGAGAGAGAGAGAGAGAGAGATCTCGAACTTTGAGGTATCGAGCATGACTAAATAATGGAGTCCCCTCCATTCAGATGTCCTTCTGAAATAAGAACTGACAGATCAAATATGGACGATTCCCGACTGAGTATGACCGGGGAGAAAACCCAGAAAAGAAATGGAACGTTGATTCACGTCACATTTAAAAAAAAAATATTTTGGTATTTTGAGTAAATAAAGAAAATAACCCTTCATCAGAGAGAGAGATATTTTGAGTAGATAAGGAAAATAATCCTTCATCAGAGAGAGAGAGAGAGAGAGAGAGAGAGAGAGAGAGAGAGAGAGAGAGAGAGAGAGAGAGAGAGAGAGAGAGAGAGAGAGAGAGAGAGAGAGCGAGCAATTATTCGATCATTTTAAAATTTGCTTCGATTCAATGGCTGGAGCCTCTGGGAATTCAAAATTTGTAATTCAGTAATTACTGGTATGTTACAAATTTGAGGATTACATAGAAATAGCCACACAACAGTAGAAGATAGGAAACGGTAAGAACTCTTCTGTGGAACACTTCGAAACTTAACAGTTCATAATAACCTCAGAACTCTGAAATGTACAGAGAAATGAAATAGTAAAGGAACGACGAGATGATTGCCTTGAAAATTCCTGGAAAACCATTCTAACGCTAAAAGTAGTGCTGCACATCAAGTCATAAATAAGGAATTCTTGTGAATCAGTTTTTATTAATATTATCTGGGGGACTTGCGTTGGAGTCAGAGAAATTACAATTTACTAAGAGCTTGAAGTATATTGAAATTTCTTTTAAAGCGGATATAAGAGAAAAAGTTAGCAATATTTCCTAAGGAAAAGCTATGTACAGTGTTCACATTGTTTGACGAAGAAAGCCAAGGAGATAACACATACGTAAAGGCTAATTACTTTTCTATTTTTCCCATCACCTGTTAGGTACAAGGAAAAGGTTAAAGCCAGTTCGCGGGCTTTTAAGAAACCAAT
>NC_087202.1:41500989-41505989 GCF_015104395.2 Macrobrachium nipponense | reverse complement strand
AAGAAAATGTAGGCAGGATCATCGTTCAGTTATCAAAGCTTGTCTGATTCCTCCCTTCCTTTAATAATCCAAAACCTAAATGAATGAAGGTGGTCATGATGAAAAGTACATCCTTACCAACAATGGTCTTTATCTGTATGTCCTTCAGCTCATATATCCTTAGGTAAGCTTCAATTTTAAATATGAAAATACTAGCTGGTTTGGTTGCCAGCTACACTGAAGGAAAATGATGCAATGTTTGAGAGTCTGACTGTGGGGAGTAAAGACCCTCTTTCCGTTCAGAGGGGCATCTTCCTGAATGACGCATACTTGAGTAAAATAACAACTACAAAGAAAATACCTTTGGTTTTTGTAGTGAGTCAAGCTCAGTATTACAGCAACATATTCTGTTGGTACAGTGCTCACAAACCCAGCAAATTAGGGGAGGGACAGATGCCTGTGGTAGGGGTGTAAGTGGTTGTGGTAGAGATGCAAGATTATTACCACCGTAGGTTCTGCGAGTCGTAAAAGGTGACTAAAAGGACTGCTGCCTTGTAGTCTTGCTTTTTAGTAAAAGGCTAGCCCCACAGCCAATGAATGTGGAAACTGCTGCCTTGCAGTCTTAATATTTAGTAACAGACTAGGCCCACTGCCAATAGCTGTGGAAACTGCTGCCTTGCAGGTGGACTTTTTAGTCAAAGGCGAGGCCCACCGTCAATAACTGTGGTTCATGACAGCAAGGGCAAATGGTCATAAAATCTCCTTTGCCAAACAATAAATCATGTCTGAAGGAGTATGAGTGCGGCTAGGGCGTCCCTTGTAAGCGATGCCTGTCAGAACTCTCCTACTGGCGTGATAAATGGGCGAGGGGTACTGCAGGGTTCACGACTGCGGCCAAAGGAGTTAATGAAAGAATGGAAGATAAGAGCAGGTACGTGGAACATAGGTACTCTAACAACTAAACTGAGGGAGATAGAAGATGTGATGGAGAGGAGGAGGATAGATTTCTTGTGTATGTAGAAGACTAGGTGGAAAGGGAGTGGAACTAAAGAAATAGGAAATGGGTATCAGCTGTATTACAGTAGGTCACGAGAGGGAAGAATTGGAGTTCGAATTATAGTTAATAACTACTGGAAGGAAAAAGTGTTAGAAGTAAAGAGAGTAAATGATAGGCTTTAAAAGATTCCAATAATAATAGGTTGCCAAGAGCAAGAGAAAGAATTATTTAGACATGAGTTTGAGGCTGCCATTAGAACAGTGAAAGAGGGGAAACTAATATTAGGAGCTGATATGAATAGCAGGGTGGGAAAGAGGAGAACTGGGTATGAGGAGGTACACGGAGGCCATAGGTTTGGAATTAGAAATGAATATGGGGATTATTTATTGGAGATGGCTCAGAGTTCTGAATTGACCTGTATGAACACACGGTTTCAGAAGTTAGATAAGTACTTGATAACTTATGAAAGTGGAGGAGTGAAGAGCCAAATAGATTACATCCAGGTTAGATGAACAGACATAAGCCACATAACAAACTGCAAAGTGATCTTGGGAGAAGCGTGTGTTAAATCGCATAGGTTAGTGGCGATGGATTTTAAAATGAGAGGTAGGAAAACCAAGAAGAGAAAGAGCGAAGATCTAGAATTAAGATTTGGGACCTTAAATGAGGAAAGGGGGAGCAATTTAAGAGGACTGTGAGAGAGAGACGTCTGGAAAGGGGGAACTTAGAATTTGGAGAGGGTAATAGAGTGAAAAATATCTGGGCAGACATGAGAGAAATAAGTGTGGGGGAAGCAGAGGAACTGGTGGGAAGAACCAGCAGATATGGAGTGTTGAGAGGAGAAAAGTGGTGCTGGAATGGAGAGGTGCAAAAATCAATTAAAAGAAAATCAAAAGCATTTAAGGATTGGAAAGTAAGGCATGCACAGGGTGCAGAAGAAAGGTATAGAGAAGAGGAAAGAGAGGCGAGGAGGAGGGTAGGTATGGCTATGGGGAGGGCGGCAGAGCAGCTGAATGAAAGACTAGGAATAAGAGAAGGAGAAAAGGATATCTATAAGATTTCAAACTTGAGGAAAAGGCAGAGACATAGTGATGGAAATATATTGTATAGGGAGGAAGACATTACACAGCAATGGCATGAGCATTTTGAACAACTGTTAAATACAGAAAATGAGAGAGAGGAGATGGGGGAAGCATAGAGGGTGGAGGGACCAGTGCAGGGGGATATAGGATACAGAAGTGGAGAAAGCATTAAGAAAAATGAAGAATGGTAAATCACAAGGTCCATCAGAGTTCCAAATTGAAATGCTCAAATTACTAGGTATAGAGGGGGAAAATGGATGCTGAATTTATTAAAAGCTATATGTGAAGAGGAAGAAATGCCAAGGGTTTGGGAGGAGAGTCTAATGGTATTTATATACAAGCAGAAAAGAGATGCCATGGATTGTAGTAACTACAGGGGAATTAAACTAACAGATAATAGATTGAAAGTTTTAGAGAGAGTACCGGATGAGAGATTAAGAGAGATTGTAAAGATTGGGAAACAGCAGTATGGATTCATAAAAGGAAGAGGGATGGTGGACGCCATCTTTATAGTAGGGCAGCTAAAGGAAAAGAGGCTAGAGGGAAACCGGGAGCTCTATTGCGCATTCATAGACCTAGAGAGAGCATACAATAGAATCCCAAGAGAAGTGGTGTTTTGGTGTTTGAGGAAAAGGAAAGTCCCAGAAAAGTTGGCTAGGCTGGTCAAAATTATATATAAAAGAATGCACACAAAAGCGGTAACAGCAGGTGGGGAAACAGAAAACTATGAAGATAGTGTTGGATTACATTAGGGGTCAACATTAAGCCCATTTTTGTTTGTGTTGGTCGTGGATGTGTTGAGTGAAGTGATCAGGAATGAAGAGCTGTGGGAATTGTTGTATGCCGATGATCTGGTGATTACTGCTGAAAATGAGGAGTACCTACTGAGAAGGTTGGAGAGTGGCAGGAATCTTTAGAGAGGGGTGGCTTAAAGGTGAATGTAAATAAAACAGAGGTTTTGCTGAGCAGTAGGGAAGATAGAGACAGAATATTAATACAAGAAAGAAGAGGCTCGATTATAAAACAGGCAGAAAAGTTTAAATAGTTAGGATCAACTTTAAGCCAAGAGGAAGGATGTGAGACTGAAGTTAACAGTAAGATAAATGTTGCATGGGAGAAGTAGAGACAGGTAGCTGGAATGGTATGTGATAAGAAAATTTCAATCACGCTAAATGTCAAGATATGTAACACAGTGATAAGACCAGGGTTAATGTATGAAGCAGAAACATGGGCTCTAAGAAGAAAAGAGGAAGTAAAGCTTGAGAGAACAGAAATGAGAATGCTGAGGTGGATTATGGGAATATAGATGCTTGAGAGATTGGAAAATAATGAAAAAAAAAGAAGGGCAGGTTTAGTAAAGATTACAGAGGTGATACGAGAGTCACGGTTGAGATGGTATGGGCATCTGTTGAGGATGGATGACGAGGAGGGAGTGAAGAGGGCTTGGAGGGAAAAGATCGAGAGGGAGACAGAGAATTAGATGGCGAGATAAAGTGAAGGAAGATATGGAAAGAAGAGGTTTGGTGAAGGATGATGCCTTTGATAGAAGGCAGTGGAGAAGGCGCACCAGGCAACCGACCCCTTAATGAAGGGACAATGGTGGGAAAGAAGAAGATATACATATATATAGTATATATATATATATATATATATATATATATATATATATATATATATATATATATATATATATATATAAAGTTTTTATCATAGTTTTGTTTATTATTAAATTTAATCCATTTCAGAAAAGATAGGTAATATATATATATATATATATTATATATATATATATATATATATATATATATATATATATATATATATATATATATATATATATATATATATATATATATATAATATTCGTATATTTTCCTTATCTCTTCTGAAATGGATTAAAATTAGTAATAAACAAAAATATAATAAAAAATTTTACTTTAAACTCTGCTATCTTTACAGGAATTCGCTAATAAATAAAATACTCACAATATCACAACACTGTCTTTCATAGCTTTTTGTTTCTGAAGTGAAACTTTCATAAAAGACAATTAATGTTTCTTTTAAGGTTATTCTCTCATTTACTTACTTATGGTGAAGATAAAATTTTTCTTATATTGAATATATATCGTAAAAACCAATTTTCTTGCTTCAATTAATGCTTAAATATTAATGATTAGCTATACTCAGGTTCTAGCCAAGTGAGAGAGAGAGAGAGAGAGAGAGAGGAGAGAGAGAGAGAGAGAGAGAGAGAGAATGTGTTGAAAGGTAGGCTTCAGTTAAATATGTTTACCTATGATTACTTTCAGTGCATTTAGATAGTTAAGTCTTTATTGAAAATATAAGCCCTTGCCCTTTTTAACATTGCTTATAATTACGTGAATGTGTTTCTAACGTTAAGCTGAATAATAATAGACAAATAGATGAATGAGTTAATGGACTACTACATAAATAAGTGGGTATATAGATAATGAATACTCAAATAGAAAGAAAAATAAGTTTTACTCTTTTCTTATTTTCTTATTCCCTTAAATATGAATAGGAAGTGTATAAAGCTCTAGAATTATTTCCTCTGAAAAAATAAGTTCAGTTTTGTATCTTTACGCCTGCGACAAAAAAAAAAAAAAAAAAAAAAAAGTGCTGACACGCCAAAGTGAGTCCTTTATACTTTTACTTAAAACGATGCTCAGTAAAGGCAAACTGGTGGATTTTGTTAATTTTTTAAAATTTTAGATTTTCTTATTATTTTATTGTAACACCGTTGATCCCGTAGGATGACGACATAGAAGATGTAATTCTGTCATAAATTAATTCATTTTACTAAAACTGCTATTAGTTTGATGAAATGCGTCCGTTTTTATTAATCTAGTATAGACTATCCAGCTTTATGAGAAAACCTTGTGAAATGCTATTACAATGCTAACTGTTTTTTCCGCAAAATATAC
>NC_087202.1:41495989-41498489 GCF_015104395.2 Macrobrachium nipponense | reverse complement strand
ATGTGTGTGTGTCTGTGTGTATGTATGTATGTATGTATGCCGATTAATAGACTGGCTTTTTTTTGTCTGTGCGTATTATATTTCCATTTACTTCTTTTTAGGACTATTTCCGCCTTTAATAAATTCTGTTCTACACTTTGCTTTCTCTGACTAACAAAGGAAAAAAAACCCTAGTTTCAAAGATTAGTTTGATATCATCTTTTTCCATTACTGCAAGTTACTTTCAACGTCAGACAGTTTCAGTACTATGAATATTAAAATTCATATAAGTAGTTTCCTTCCATAAAAGTCAAATTTGAATAGCTATCTATTCGGTAGTGTGAACGTAGGACGTTTTTCCTCGTTCATCCTGTAGGCACACCTTGTTCCTATAACCCCTTTTTTATTATATTTATTAATTTATTGGCTAACACTTCTGTCATCTTCTTAACTTTTGTGTCTCGTTTCTTTTTTTACTTATTCATCGCTCTTTCGTTATTTCTCGTTTACTCTACTTCATTCATATATTTTTCCATGCGTTCCCTGTCGTTTATAAAATTTTTTGTTAATCGAAAAGTAAATAAAAACCTACTTGAACATATCATTCTAAAATTCATACCAACCCCATCTGCAGGTGCAAAATAATTAGCCAGAATGAAAAGGCGAAAGACATAAATATTTGTCGTTTCAATTTAGATAAAACTATGTTTAATTAAACATAATTTTTTGTTGCCCCCCGCTTTCCGTATCACACGACAATATGCTCATGCAGATGAGAATATAATTTTTGACGTAGGATTTGTTTTACATAAGTGAAAACACAGCGTCAAAACTCATCATCGAACAAAACATTGTGAAACTGTACTGCAAAACCATTATTGAAAAATGTTCGGAGAGTCCATCTTGGTTATAATTTTCATTACATCTTTATTGCTTTTACGTGACATTTTATACGAAATGGATTACGTGGTATGACATAGTTTCCAATTCCTGGATTTGATTTCTGTCCTAGATATTTCTTGGGTTTTATGTAAAGTATCAGCGTCATGGAGGGCTATGACTTCATTTTCCTTTCATTTACAAGTAACTTGTTAGTAAATGCAACGTTGTACTTTGAACACTGAAAAAAGCTAATATTTAGAAAGATGATGAGTGCATACTGCTCAACGTAGTACGAGAACTGCTAGAATGATGACAATAGCAAAATGAAATGCTGCCTTCACCGGGAGGAGACACAAAATGTGTTGCGGCCATAAGTATTTTCTGATAAATTTATGCGAAAAAATATTCTTCTTTGGAATCAGTAAGAGCGAATAAATATCACACGAAATACATAGATAATAAGAATACTTTTTCATAATGATTACAGTATTGCCATTTGAACATAAATGAAAACAGTGATCGTGTCAACAACTCCCCATCCCCACAAAAAAAAAAAGCCATAAGTAACTGACAAACAAAAAGTAACGGAAAGAGTCGCTATACGAAGAGAGAAGACATGCTATAAAATGGCTATTTCTATTTAACTGTTCTTGTAACTTGACGGAAATTACAGTTGTAACAAATAAAAAAAGTAGGTATTTTAGCTTACTTCTCACACTATCACTGAGATAATATAATGGTCGCTAGCCAGTCAAAATGCTCGATTACGACGCTTTCACAGAGAACTTTGTTGCCTCTGATAGCGTTGGTGAGAGAGAGAGAGAGAGAGAGAGAGAGAGAGAGAGAGAGAGAGAGAGAGAGAGAGAGAAATGGGTAATCAAGCATCAAAGACTTACAAGGAGAGTGAATCCAAATCAAGCCCTGGAAGTCGTTAGCAGTTGCCACTAGTTATCTTCATCAGGGGAAAGATCTGTCTTTGGGAAATATACCTTTTCCCGGTTTTCCATATTTTCTGATATACTAAAGTTATTTCTATTTTACCTCCTCCATCCTACCCTCTCCATCTCGTTATATATATATATATATATATATATATATATATATATATATATATGTATATATATTCTCTATTATACAAACAAACATACTAACATACAAACAAACACACTAACACACATGTATGTATGTATGTATATACATATATAACTTCACTCTGGATTATGCTGCTCTTTGATGAAATTTACTTTTCCTAGTTGAATCGATATTTAATTGTCTGAACTGAAAACTTTAAGTTGCCGGTGCTGAAATGTAGGATTCACAAAAAATTATAGTTGTTTATTCATGGATTTTGACTTCGACCCTTATTCCATGTAAGTATACAATTCACGTATAAGCGTCAAGACCAAAATTGTTCAGTACTATTAAAAAATGCTTTGGAAAGCCCAAGGACAATTTAGTCTAGTGGGCCTAAAGCCTAGTGCATTTTCCAGAATATTCTTGTCTGTGAAACTGGGATGGTGGAATTAAACAGGACTTTGTTGTGATTTTTTTAATTAGAATGCAAGTTGGGCAGACAATCTAACGCACTTGTCCAAAACCAGAAAGGAAGCATTAAAAACAAACAGAAAGATAAATAAAA
>NC_087202.1:41488489-41490989 GCF_015104395.2 Macrobrachium nipponense | reverse complement strand
TAGGGACAAATTTTATTTTTAATATTTACGTAAATTAGTCTTGCTTAAAGTGCTTTTTTTGTACATGGATATTAAACTGGTTTTCCGATATTATTGCCGTTGAAAGATTAAGTTTTTAAAGCAGCCATACTTAGGTTTCAAAAGTGATTTTCTGATGAGATGACTAACACAAAATGCAAGAAAACAAATTTAAGTAAAAAAAAAGAAGAGTGTGCTAAGCGTTCAATTTAACTCAGACGAAACGCAGATAATCATTTCTTCTTATGAAAACATTATTTAAATGTTGCACGGTAGGAAATAGTTCATTGTTTGTTGACCTGATACCCAGAGAGACGACCCACTACTTACCAATAGGCAAACGTCATCGGTACTTGTTTGAACTATGTTGTTGGAGAAAGAGATCTAAAATTAAACGAGAGAGTGATGTGCCACCATAATTTTTTTTCCTTTTTTGTTATCTTTACCATTACTTACCGACTCAGTCAGAAATGATGGTAATTTAAGCGAGGTCTAGAACGTAAGGTCGTGACCATAGGGACGTTATGTACCGTTCCCAAGCTCGGGCAAAGGCAATTTCATTCTACTTGTTCATAAACATTTTACATATGAGTCGACGGTGGTGAGAGAGGCTGGTCCCGAGGTGGACGACACCAAATAGTTATATACGCAAATGTATAAATATTGCATATTGTAAAACACTATGTAGTCCCTCGTAGTTCGGCCACCCCGCCCTTTTTTTTCATTTTGACGAAGATTGTAGGTAAGTACTTAACGAGTTGGTTATTGATTACTTACCTTATATATATATATATATATATATATATATATATATATATATATATATATATATATATATATATATATATATACATATATATATGTATATATATATATGATATATATGTATATATGTATATATATATATATCTATATATATATATATATATATATATATATATATATATATATATATATATATATGTGTGTGTGTGTGCGTGTTTGTGTGTATGTATGTATATATACATACGCAGAAACACACACACGCACACACACATATATATATATATATATATACTATATATATATATATATATATATATATATATATATATATATATATATATATATATATATATATATATATATATATAGATGGGTGTGTGTGTGCGTGTTTGTGTGTATGGTATGTACTATATACATAGCCGAAACACACCACGCACACACACACATATATATATATATACATATATATATATAAATATAATAGATTATATATATATAAATATGATATATATATATATATTATAGATTATATAGAGTTTTTTTTTTGCCACGAAGGAAAAAAATGATAAAACGAGTTAGCCGAGTACTTCGGTCCTATTCGGACCCTTTACTGAGGCATACTGATTTTACAAAGAACACCATAGTCAAAAGAAGGCTTAATATACAAGCTGACACTACCAGATTAGCCATAAGGGTGATTTTCACTCTACAGAGAGGAGGAGGAGTCATAGGCTAGCCACACCTTGAAGGATACCCGCAGTAAACAAGTGATTCTTCCAGAAAAACAGTACATTTTGAAAACAACACGGGAGCATATACAATTTAATATCATGAATTTTTACACACATTTTCTCAACAAAAATTATTATTAATGAAAAGACGAAAGAAAATATAAATATATATATATATATATATATATATATATATATATATATATATATATATATATATATATATATATCGAGCAAGAGAAAGAGGGAGAGAGAATATCGAACCAGAGAGAGAGAGAGAGAGAGAGAGAGAGAGAGAGAGAGAGAGAGAGAGAGAGAATTAATAACTATATACATGTGGGACTAATTTATTAGTTGTTCATTTATTTTGAGGTCCTTCATAAACATCTTACAAATATATGGGTCCAAATGGTACATTCCCAGACTAAGATTTAGGTTGTTTTTATTAGTGATTTGTATAATTGCCGATTCCAGTAGATTTCTTGAAACATAATCATTAGATCAAGCAATTACCTAGGTATCACCCCAATTAATACAATAAGATTTTTCACTCAGATGGATAAACAGTGCATTTGAAGTCTGGGCTGTTCTAACTGAATACATATGCTGCTTAATCCGAACACATAAATTTTTACTAGACTGACCAACGTAAAACGATGGGCAATCCTTACAAGGAATTTTGTAAATGATGTTGTTATTTGTTACGGGACTATTCTTAATTAGCATATCTTTAATGGTATTGTTATAAGAGAACACTACATTAACATTAAACGATTTAAATATTGATTTTATGGTTTCAAATCCACGAAAATAAGGTAAGCTAAGTACATTTTTTGGGATTTCTTTTTCATTAATAGCAACATTATAAAACTTTTTATGAGCTTTTTGATAACATAAATCAATTAAATGAGGTGGGTAGCAGAGATCGTTTCCTATCTTTTTTATGTATTCTATTTCTTGGTCCAGGTATTGTGGACTCGTGATAC
>NC_087202.1:41455989-41483489 GCF_015104395.2 Macrobrachium nipponense | reverse complement strand
AAGGCATAAATCGATGCTTTATTGTTAATATAATCAACTTCCTAATTCAAGTCTGTGTAAAAGAAAGATTTGCTTGCATAATTTGCTCAATGCTCTTCAGCGAAATTTGTCTAAAATACTACAGTTTTCTGGAATTCCTAATTTTGAATACTTAGCTGCAATAATTATTTATATAGTTTTAATTACAAGACACCGCTTATAGTTTATCTTCGCCATTCTATCATGAAATGATCATTAATCTATAACCTAAGAGACTGTAACATGAAATTGAGCTGAAATGAACTGAGATATTCCTGAAGGTACATAGACGTCCTCCTCACTCGATGATCCTCTGAATTGAGGGAACAAAACATCTATTTCTATATTTAGCAGTTACTGGAAACTTCACGAGAGAGAGAGAGAGAGAGAGAGAGAGAGAGAGAGAGAGAGAGAGAGAGAGGTGGGGGCGCTAAGGAAGATCATTCTCTTTATTTACCTTCTCTTTTTCTCTGTTCGATTTATTTCGACGTATTCGCTTTCCCTTTCTCTTGTTTATTTCTTCTCTTTTGCTTCCTGTGTGTTTGATCATGGTTGTTGACTCTGCAATGAGAGCTGAAAACTAAGGCGGAGACTTGAATTTTAACAAAGAGAGAGAGAGAGAGAGAGAGAGAGAGAGAGAGAGACTTCCACAAACTCATATGTTTCTTTTATTCTGTTCAGTTATATATCAAGTACCAACTGATAAGGTCAGCTGCGAGCAAATTTATTATCCATCAGAGAACAATAAAGTCTAACACTGCAATTAATCTGATGAGAGCCAATAACAGGAATGAATATTCATCACCAGGAATAGAAAGTTTGAAGGTTCTCTTCAGCGAAACTTGTATTTTACACACGCATACACACACAAACACCTGCACAGATAAGAATACGCTCACACATATATTCACACATACATACACACACAGATATATATATATATATATATATATATATTTATTAAATATGTGTGTTTTTGTCTATAGTATATATATATATATATATGATGACTTTTTACTGTAATATATATATACATATATATATATATATATATATATATATATATATATATATATATATTATATATATATATATATATATCATATTCACGCACACACACACACATATATATATGTATATATATATATATATATATATATATATATATATATATATATATATGTCTCTGTGTCATAAGATTGATGATAATTTCTTGTATTCCATGCAGTTTTTTGTCAGTACTCGGAATGTACTTACATTACTGTATCATTAAAAATATCCTTATCCCTGTCTGAACCCGCACTGTAATATTCCTATGGGATATTTGCCATACGTGCTCGGTCAAATCCCACCACGCACCTTCAAGGCACTCTAAATGATGTTAATCCCCCATAATGTCATATGCATGTACACGTACCAGCGCGTTCACACACACACACTTACACACACACACACACACACACACACGCACACACACACACACACATATATATATTATATATATATATATATATATATGTATTCGTTTATATATGTGTGTACACGCGCTGGTACGTGTACATGCATATGCATTTATTCTTAATCTTAGAATAAGGATAAGCACTGGATTGGAAGTAAGAAGTTCAAGTATGTTTATGAGAGAGTGATCGAATGGCTGACCGGGATGTAGAAACGAAGCCTTAAGGCCGCCACTAACGTTCAGTTATAACTGCGCAGTTACGCCTAAACAGTCTGAAGTTCAGTTATGTCTGCGCAGTCGGCCTGTGCAGGCAAAAGTGAACGTTAGTGGAGTCCTTTACTGAGGGAGAGGTTCGAGAAGAATGGAAGAGCCGAATTAGTTGTTTCATGGAATATCGGAATCCAGTGCCAGAATGACATTATGAGGGATTAACATAATTTAGGGTGCCTTGAAGGTGTATGGTAGGCCTTGACCGGGCACGTATGGCAGATAACCCATAGGAATATTACAGTGCGGGTTCAGATAGGGATTAGGATATTTATCATGAAATAGTAATGCAAGTACTTTCCGAATACAGACAAAGTACTGCATGGAATACAAGAAATCATCATCAATCTTATGACACAGTTACTAGAAATGCACTTCGTAAAGGCTGAAGATGCAAGGTATCAGTAATTGCTGCAGATAGGTAATCAAGTGCAATTGGTGACAGTAAAGAGAATCTGCAGAAACCGGGTAAAAACTTAAAGTGATGTCCGAGAAGAGATTTGAAATTGATTGATAATAAACGTAAGGTTATGGCGATAAATGGATGCTAAAATAAATAGTACTGAAGTTCATATGGAGGTGGGAGAGCAAAGTAGCTACATAAATACTTGTGAGTTTATCACAAAGTAATGGTGGCATTAGGGAAAGATAAAGCTGTGCGCATGAACTATGATATATATATACATATATATATATATATATATATATATATATATATATATATATATATATATATGATAGTCATATATGCGCAGTGAGAAAACCCGTAAAAGATAAGAGAAGTAGAGATATGAACTGTTAGTATCATATATGCGCAGTGAGAAAACCCGTAAAAGAAGAGAAGTTAGAGATATGAACTGTTAGTATCATATATGCGCAGTGAGGAAACCCGTAAAAGATAAGAGAAGTAAGAGATATGAACTGTTAGTATCATATATGCGCAGTGAGGAAACCCGTAAAAGATAAGAGAAGTAGATATACGAAAGTATAGTAAAAAGCTAAGCATGAGAGGAAAACATGAATCGCAATATTTTGAGTTGGTGTGGTCATGCATAGAGAAAAAAGAGCTACGTACAACCTCATGAAAATGAGTAAAATGAAGAGGCACCCAGAAAATAAGAGGTAGACTAAGAAAGTGTTGGTTAGTGTGGAAGAGGAGAGACAGTTCAAGGACATTAAGATCCAAGGTGGAACAGAAGGGTACAGAGTGATATCGTGTGAACAATTCTAAACAGAGTGGCTCATATTTGATTCTACTGTTTGTGAAAATGTCTAGAGGAAGAAATATCAATTATTTATATATGTATATATATATATATATATATATATATATATATATATATATATATATATATATATATTATATACATATATTCATATACTTGTATATTATGTACACTGAAATAGAAGTACAAAAGTACAAAGAAAAGATGGCGTGTAGTGTCAAAACAACCAAGTCGCGAATGCACGCACGAAAAAACACACACACACATACACATATATATATATATATATATATATATATATATATATATATATTATATATATATAAATGTGTGCATGTATCCTATGTATGTATATGTATTGAAAGAGAGAGAGAGAGAGAGAGAGAGAGAGAGAGAGAGAGAGAGAGAGAGAACAAAGACAAGTTTGTGTGTACTGTCAAAACAACCTTGCCGCAAATGAGAATACATTGAATGTGATATTGATATGAGTAATTGTTGATTCTGGCATTAATTGTTGAAGTTCGACTGATGTGGTTTCCTTTGTGAAGTGTGCGCTTGTTTCTCCATTGTCTCTTCCTCTTCCCCTTTGAATTATTATTAATATTATTATTCAATTCCTTGAAGTCTTGTGGTCACCTTCAATATTCTATTGTTTTTTCAACAGCTGCTTATGAAACTTTTGGCGCAGCATCTCTCATCTAATATTACACTCTTAAGTACTAAAGGGATATTTTGCTTTGCCTGAAAACATAACTATATCTTGATTGAAAGCTGACATTTTGCAACTTGTCAAAGAAAGAAAAAAGTTTCTGTAAATAATGAAATTTTTAAAGGTAATGATAGTGATATATACATGTCTATATTTCCTAGATGCACAAGTTGGTTCACACACTTCCACTAAATAGTTGGTTCATCTTTTGATTACCCGCACTGTATTCAAGATTTTTTAAATGCATTTTCCTAATTTTATGATTTATTTTCACTTTTTGAATGGTTTAAATTTCTGTTGATGGTGGACTTTTAGCATTCTATTCTGTGCACCCTTCCAAACGTAATGACGGTATTACAAAACGTCGGGAATACATGACTTTTTACCCAATCCTTTATGTCTTCTTCCTCAACTATATATATCTAACAGGGAAAATCCCTAACGAGGTCAAATGACACTCGTTTAAACAAAATGAAACAAATCATCTAATTGGTAACATAACCTACCATTGTTTCGTTGAATGCCCTCTCTGGAGTTGGATTAAAGTCAAACTAGGCTAATGTAAACTCTCGTGGTTAGAAAAATATACTTTTTATTTCCCAAAATTAGCTAACATGAAAATGGAATAAAATTAATTAACTCTGACTAAAAAATAAACGTTAAACTATCATATTCCTCTCAAAGTCATATTTAAGTAAGTACCCCCTCTTCCCCTAAGTGTCCAAACATTAATAGTTTATTAATAGTCAAAATCAGTCAGAGAAAAACCCATAGGTGACTTCGAATCCATCTGAATTAAATACCATAATTATGACATCACAAAAATATTAAAGTACGTCAATAAAGAATGTGTGCCGCACCTCACTTCCCTTTCTCTATACTCAAGTAATTGTCATTTCAAATGTTAACTTTTTCAAAGTTTTCTTCTATGGTACCTTGTCCGACGGACCTGTAACACCTCTTCCAGCACCTCTTCTGTGGCGTGTTCCACACTCTATCAATCAAAATCAGTGAGTCCCCCCTTTGCAACTTGCGTCAGAATATGTCCTTTTCTGTTCGTTACAAACACACACACTCACCGATTGGCACACAAGAGGCATGCAAGCTACATACATGAAACTCGTGATCTTCGAAGTATGTCACTGACCACAAAGGTGCACTTGTAAGCTATCCTGCTTGCTTCTTCATTTCAGCATCTTCGAGGGATCTAGCGTTTTGCATCTGTCTCTAACCAGCAAGAGCTAAGGTTAACAACCCGATTATTGTGCCTTTAAGATGGCTCGACCACCTATGTCTTTTGTGCACCCCTGTCGCACACCACATTGGCTAGTGGTATATACTAGTTCATAATATTTGCAAGATAGCTCCTATAACGCATATTTCGACTATCATTATAGCTATTATAACTGCAATCACTGGAACTGTGTATCGTTCATCGAAGAAGAATTCATCCCCATCGTTATCCTCTAGCGGTGGAACCGTAACCGTCTCCTGTGTAGGCGGAACTTGAACCGCCCCGTGGTCCCATGTAAGTGTTTCACGAACACCTTTGCTGAATAATTATAGATCCCAGCTGAGCGCTTGAACCATCTCGATACGACTCAGCATGCGCCATTATTAAGCGTCTGCGACCCCTGTAGGTGTATCCTAACACCCTCATTGCTGAACTGTAGATTCGACGTCTTCCAATGAAGGAATCGTAACCGCCACCTCGTTGTCAACTTGAAATATCCCGTGACTCCCATGCAAGTGCGTCCTGCACCCGCCTCGTAGAAGATTGTAGACTCCTGATTTGTCCCAGAATGTATCTTGAGACGATCCATCGACGACATCTCGTCAGTGCAAAGGCGATCCATAACATCGTCGGCCGTGTGAAGATCCAACCTCTGGCGTTGTAGATCCTAAGTTGTTTTTGTTGTCAGCCTCGCGTGAAGTTGGGAATTCTCTAAAATCATCGTGTGTCTGTATTTGAAAAGACTACATGATATTAGAACAAATAAAGTCTTGCTTTAACACAAGAATCTGTCATAAACTAATATACCCAATCTCATAGTCAATTATTAAGCACTTAAATTCCTCACTAAAATAAATTATGATCTTTATCTACGAAATCATAATTAATCCCGTATCTGACAAATATACTATCAAAAACCCCCCATAATGTCTATACAGCAAAACCCCTGTAATTTTTATACAGCTAACCTCCATCAAACATAATGCTGAATATCCCTTCTATCTTACGTATCCCAACATAAATTCTACCTCCTTTCTATAATAGAAATCCTACGTAAAGCTTAACCCCGATTACAAGTTTCCCTTTTAGGGAAAAATAACAATAATCCAACTTTTCCCATTACAAAATGTATAAGGAGAAAAAAAAATATAATTTAGCGCTTTTCCATATAAAACGTAGTATGAATCGTCAAGCAATTGCTGCCGCAACATATCACTATCGACCCGAATTGACCCCTTAAATTCTTCCCTATGGAATGCAGTTTTCGACATTCCTGATAACGGTGCAAACCTCTGAGTAATCAACTCCGAAAGAAAATATCAACAACCGGTCTATTCACAGCATTGTCAGCATTAAGGCACCTGTGTATACAGCATGTGCTCAAATCGCACTATGGACTTGTCTAGTCAGACTCGTAAACTCAGAAATCATCATTCCTTCAAATGGCCCAAAAATCATTTATGAAATCGTCGATGGGAATCCTCAATAAATCTTTACTGATACTATAGAACCATATTCCTCAAAAATTATCCTCAGGACATCCTTGTTGTCACCTCAAGGGTACCCAAAAATTGTCTTCGAAAACGTAACTCATTCATGCTGCTGCTACATGTATATAAAACCCCAATAATCACCTAGTTGGGATATAAACCACAGAAAACCATAATTCAACAATTACATACTGCCAAATATAATCACTGGTGAATATAACCTCATAAAATACAACACCTTTATAGGGCCCCATAAAACCACAATGCACTAGTGCCACCCCCAAGAACCACAACACTAAAAGAACTACAATCCCCACCTCTTTGGTTTGTAAAACCACAGATCACCATCAAACCTTATAGCCACAAAAAATTCACCACCAATAAGCCAATACCACCAGGAATCACCACACGGACCTCCTATAATATTTCTCAACTTAACAGTAATTTCCCATATTTTCCACCCCATTTTTCATCATGAAATAATTATTTCTGGTTTTTACGCCAAATCGCCGCAGTTTGCGCATTATAAGAAAAATAATAGAAGAAATTAAAAAACTGTTACATTCAACTGATTAATCACATTTCGTCATCAATTTGCAAAATCTGAAAAAAATGCAACTGCGCAATCTTATTATTAGTTACTGTAACCAACCCTTTTCAGTTTAGATATCTGAGTTAATTTAGACTGACCTGTCTTCATCTAAGACTACAAATCTGTTTCCTGTCTTTTCCTCAATAACTCTAAAAGGACCTTCAAATTTCGGACCCAATTTATAATTTAGTTCATTTCTCACACTGATTTTTCAAAATACATGATCTCCAACAGAAATTTTAACATCGAATGCTTTTTTTGTTACTTCTTTCCACCATTTCTTGGGTCGTGGCCTCGAGATTACGGCTGAGACAAGCATGTCTCTCCTTTGCCATGGAAATTAATGCTTCAATTGTATCTTCTCCATGATGAGGTATAGTGAACAGATCAAATGTGCCTCGTGCTTGGCAATCAAACAATGCTTCAAATGGAGACATTTTAATGGAATCACTACCCGATGTATGTCTAACAACATCTACATATCTATCCCAGTTTTTATCATTTCCTCCTACCGTCTTCCTGAGAGCTTCGAGCACTTTCCTCTTTGCTCGTTCACATAACCCATTAGCCTCAGGCCTGTATGGAATAATTGTTGCTTTCTGTATCCCCATCACTTCTGCCAGACATTCTAAAGTTTTGTTTACGAATTCTCTGCCATTGTCGGTCAATAAAACCTCGTGTGAGCCATATCTGCAAATGATACCATTGAAAAAGGCAATAGCTACTTCTTCAGCTGTTTTATGCTTAAGTGGAAAAATTTCCACTATCCTCGTTAGTTCATTTATTATTACCAACAGGTTCTTATTCGCATATCTAGATTCACAAAAATTTCCTAGGATATCCAGAAGTATTCTTTGAAAAAGTGTACTTGGTATGTGATATGACCCTAATTTGCAGGAAGTTATCCTTGCAGGTTTGCAAGCATTGCATACTGTACAATTTTTCACAAAATTTTCCACATCTTTACCCATATTTTTCCAAATATATTTAGCACGCACCTCATTATACATTTTTATTATCCCCAAGTGTGGACTACTGAACCTGCAATGTACTATATCCAAAACCACTGGAATTAGGACTTTCGGAATTACGATCTGTGTCGTGTCTCCTTTACTTTCATTAGTCCTTAATTTATATTTAATTTTTCTGACCAACAGATTACCTTCTAATTCTAAACTTGAAAAAGGTAACTTATAACCTTTCCTGACTGATTCCTCTCTAAGAAACGCTTTTGCGTCTGCCAAAATTTCATCTTCATCCTGCCTTTGCTCTATGAGACTCATATCCCATTGTATAGTATCACTAGTAACTAGCGTAACTTGAGATCCTTCCGTGTCTTAAAAATTTCTACTAAGGGCATCCGTGACTACATTTAATTTGCCTTCTATATATCTGAGCTTTGCATCAAAGTCCCTGATAGTTAAGAACCATCGAGCTCTTTTAAGTGACAAATCGGTTTATTAAAAAGATCAAATAATGGCGTGTGGTCTGTAAGGACTTCTAATTTATTCCCTATCAGTAGCATTTTAAAATGAACCAAAATTGATACTATTGCAAAGGCTTCTTTATCTACGGTAACCATTAATCTTTCATTGCTGCCCTTTGTCCTAAATTTCCTGCTATAAAACGCTATGGGATTGAACCTCCCATCAAATTTTGGCATAAGGCAAGTACCTATACCCTCCTGACTGGCATCACTCACTACTGTGAATGGTTGCCTGAAATCTGGAAATTTCAGAACTGGGGGATTCATTAATGCATCCTTAAGTTTTTGAAAACTCTCTTCCTGAGGTTTTCCCCAATGAAATTGAATGTCTTCCCGCAATACATCTGTTAGAGGAGCTGCTTTGTTAGAAAATTTTTCACAAACCTATGAAAAAATCCTGCCGGGCCCAGGAATGACTTAATTTCTTTCTTTGATTTTGGGGTGCGAAAATCTGCTATTGCTTTGACTTTATTGTCGTTTACTCTAACCCCTTCCTTGGATATGACATGACCTAAATATGTGATTTGCTTTTTCAAGAAGGAACACTTAGCTAGCTTAATTTTCAATCCTGCTGACCTAAGTGTCCTAAATACTTCTTTAAACACTTCCAGGTGTTGCACGATCGAGTCTGTTGCGATTAATATATCATCCATGTACACAAAAACATTTCTACCCAATGACATGTGCAAAACTGTGTTTACTAACCTGGTAAAGGTCATCGGACTACCTGATAAACCAAGCGGCATCCACATAAATTCATAGTGTCCCTTGGGCACTTAATATTTTCACTAAGGGGGACCTGCAAAAAACCCTGCACCATATCAATTGAGCTATAAATATTATGTCCCCCGATTTCTACAAAAAGATCTGGTATGCATGTGACTGGGTAACGGTCAGGAATTGTCTTTTCATTCAAATGTCTAAAATCGACGCATACTCAGGACCCATCCTTCTTAGGCACTGCTAAAGGTAGGTTTACACCCAAGCACTTTTTTGTTGTGGGCAGTTACGGCGTGGGTCCGCAAGAAGTCGCCAGAAAGTGCACTAAAAGGTAAGAATGCCGCTGGTGGTGTCTGGCGCGGGCCGCCAAAGTCGCACGGCGCTGCCAGGATTTTAAAACTTTTCAAATTTTTGCACAGCATCTGGCAGCCTGATGAAGTCGCACGAAACCTTAAGTGGTGTGGCTCGGCGCCGCAACAAAAGAGGTAAGAACCTGCACGGTGCCATGCCATACCGCACCTCACTGCACAACGTGCGGCCTGGTGCGGGTTCTTACCTCCCGTGTGGGAGTGTTATGGCGTGATGTTCAGGGAGCCGTGCAGTGCCGTGCAGCGCCCGTGCAGTGCCCTTACGGTGCCTTCATACATGATTAATACATGGCATGCACATGTTGCGGGGTGTGCGGCATGCGTACAATGTGTTACGGTGCCTCCCTAGGTCGACTGTAAGGAAGGTTGCCGCGGACAGTCTGGGGAGGATAAAAGGTGCCGGACAGAACACGGGGGCATCATTTGCGCTCTGACAGCCTGTCAACACAGATACCCAGCCACTCTCGAGCCACTTGACACAAAGATGCTTCTTTGCAAGACCACCCCCAGGCCTACCCAGCAGTCCCAGGTCACCTAGGACACCCAGGACATCCAACCTGCACAACCGGAGGAGACGTCTGACCACGATGAAGAGCTGCCTGTAGAGCTGACCCTATCCTCATTTGTGGAAACCCAGGATACTGCAGGCCCAAGTGGTATCGCAGTGCAGCCAAAGAAACGATACCACCCCAGCAAGAAGGACATACATGACTACCCATTCACGCCAGAGGACAAGGAGATCTTCGCTGATTTCATCAAGTCATACCCTACTTTATACGACAAGTGGGACAGGCAATGGTCCAGTTCGAGGAGGAAGGAGGAACTCTGGTGTGAACTGGCAACGAACTTTACCAATTGCACCTTCCAGCAATTTCGGAAGTACTTCGAGGCCCACTGTACCGACTTCGGGAAGATCAAAAAGAGGGAGCACAAGAGTGGGTCGGCTGCACGGCACAGGACAGCATGGGAGGAGGATGTGATGACTACGTGGGCATTCCTGGGAGGTCACATCACCCACGAACCCACAATAGCAAGCAATCGCTTCTCACCTGTATCCTCCCACAGAACCGATGCAGAGGATTCCTCCAGTGCTGACATGTTGGGCCTGTCAGCAGCTTTGATCCAGCAGAGGAGGCGGCTGAAGCAGGAGAGATCTACCAACTTGACAGAGGATCGACAGCTATCCGCCGACACACCTGAATCGAATGAAGGACTGCAGAGTCAACTGACCCAAATTATGACCAGCATCAACACACTGATGCCACAAGCCCAGGACAATACCCATCGTGACATCATCGTATTTGTCCAGTACGTAACCCAATGGTTGGAGTACGTACCTCGACGATACCGAAGCCCTTCTTCGAGCAAGTTATCAGGCTTTGCCACAGTTTGGAGGGACCCGAAGAAGAGGATGCCACGACGAAAGAGGCCATGGCTCGGGGGTGGGGGTGTTGTTCCCACTGGACGCCCACACGAGTTGAGAAAGGAACACAGACGAAACCAGGAACTTCCTCAGCTTCTGCACTGAAACTGATTTGGGGATCATCACACCAGTGGTTCACATCTCAACCCCAACCTGTGTTCTTCCAATATGATCCCTCCCCTCAACAGCAGCCTGAGCAGCAGCAGTTCTCTCATCAGCAGGTGTACTCGACACAGGCGACACAGGTATCGACACCGGCATTCTTCCCAAGTGGACGGTCGAGACCAATGAACTTCTTCCCAAGACCTTCAACTTCTTCGCTGTCGCCGCTAGTCAACAGTCTCTTGCAGACTTGCGGCCCCCTACCCCTGGCGCCAGTATTGCGACCCCCAAACCCACTGCCGCAGATGACCCCCCCCCTCCCCCCCACCCCCTAGACTTGACCATCTCCCCAGGTGAAAAGGAGGACATTGACCCCAATACAATGGAGTGATAGAGTAAACAATGTATAAATAAATAGACTTTTATTTTCTTAATATTAAATGATTTTGTACATTTTATAGCATTCATAATGTTTCTTTTTGTGATGAATATGTTGAAATACTGACTTGCATTTACATTTTCCTTATTGATGCTTAATTTATATGTCATGACAATATATATGAAGATATGATTGGGTGAAATGAATTTGAATAATGAAACAGCATGGCCATAAAGAATAATAACATGCAGAAATATAACAGGAAATATAAATGAAATATATGTGAAATATGAACTATGAAATAAATAGAACTTAGAAAATAACTTGAAATATAAAATGCAATTGAATAATGAAAGAGCATGGCCAAAAAGAATAATAACATGAAGAAATATAACAGGAAATCTAACATGAAATATGATATATGAAATATGAAATAAATAGAACTCGCAAAATAACTTGAACTATAAAATGAAATGTAACATGAAGTAAATATGGCCATCAAATGGTGAAATAACATACAAGGTAAAGAACAATAATATAATTTTGAGAACATAATCAAATGAATATGAACACATACAAATGATAATGAAACAATAATTAACATTGACTGGACATGGTTATTAACCGGGGGACAATGAAAAATCAGTAACAGACTAAAGACATATTGACCTCAGTTGATAATATATTATATTTGCAGTTGAAAATGTTATGATATAAAACAAGTCACTATTTCATTTTATTACATTCTATGGTTTTCATGTTCATTTTCTTACATTTTATGCTTTTCATGTTCGTTTTCTTACATTCTATGCTTTTCATGTTTGTTTTCTTACATTATATGCTTTTCATGTTTGTTTTCTTACAATCTATGCTTTTCATGTTTGTTCTTTTACATTCTATGTGTTTCATGTTCATTTTCTTACATTCTATGCTTTTCATATTCATTTTCTTACATTGTATGCTTCTCATGTCATTGTTTTACATTCTATGCTTTTCTAATATCATTTTTATATGTACCAATCATCATTCCAATATTCTTTATTATAGTATTATTGTTATTAGTTCTTAGGACAATACAAAAGTATGGGAGTATAAAACAATGAAAAATACATCATGATATTTATTTACAATTATGTACATTGGTTGGGTTTGGTTTTATTACATAGTTCTTTGGGTTCTCTAGTCGTCAATAGCTGGTCGTCCTCGAAGAAACACCATTCGCTCTTGCCATTCCACTGCGCCTGCATCCGATGAGTAGTACAGGGCCAGGTAATATCTGACGGCCTTTGCTCGATGTGTGTAGTTCGGTCCCCTTCTTGCCATGAGTCGTTCCACAAGGTTCAGCGACTCCTACCTCCAAGTACCTGGTTCGACGTTATGGTGTTTGTCCTCATGGTCGACGTCGGTGCCAGCATATGGGTAGCGTTGCAGTGCTCGGTTGTGCATGGCACATGCACACAGAATGATCTTCTTGCAAACCTGTCTTGTGGGAGTCCTGCTCGGTTGTATGTGATGGCCCTGGCCAGGTTGCACTTCTGCTAGGTTCCTCCATCCCCAGCACCTCCTGCATTGACGTCGACAAACAGGAACCTGTATTTTGCATCAGAGAGGGGCATGAGGACGATGCTGTGGAACTTCTTGTAATTGAAGTATAGTGATCCTCTACCTTTGAGTTTCTTGATCACGACGTGCTTCCCATCCAAGGGTCCCACACAATTAAAGTAGCTCCACTTTGAGGCGAATCATTTTGCTACGTCGTTCCATTCTTCTGCTGTCTTGGGGCACTTCATCACTTCTGGTTTGTATGTGTCGATAATGGCATGGCAGACTAATGGGATAAACCGGCATATGGAACTCTTGGAGACTCTGAAGCTGTATTGGAGACTGTATAGTCGTTCCCACTTGCCAGGTGGTGGCAGAGAGTGACCACCAACTTGAGTTCCACCTCTTGTGCAAGCCACATTTTCGTGTCCTTCTTCTTCAAAATGGGTGCCAGCCTTTCGACCATCTCCTCGAACAATTCAGGGTACATGCGTAGAAAGTTCTTGTGTCCTTTGCGGTCCTCCTTGTTCAGTTCTTATATCAGCTGGTCGTAGTCTCCATGTAGTTGTCACCGTGTCAGCCACTCCAGAGCCCAAATCCGCCTGCCCTGCCGTCCCTTCTGCGTATTTGTGCGGGTGGGTGTGGCACTGAAGTACATCTTCTCAACCCGCCAATGACCTGGACTGCACAGAGACACAGGACAGCTACCAAAAATCTCTGGGTCTACTGGGGTGAGAGGCTGTGGAGGTCCATAATGCATGCTGGCTGGGCATGGAATGAAGGATGTGCTTGGCAGGCCTCTATATATATACCCCTGGTTCATATCCGACACGGTGTGGTACGGTGCATGTGCAACAATCATGCACCGTTCCACGTCATGTCTCGTGCACATATGCACCACAAGCCACCCACAACACACCGCTACACGGAGTAACAAAGCTGCAAGAGGGCGTGCCATGGCATAGCAACACTCATCATAAAACAGCACCAACGCTGTAACACTGCGCAAGACAGCGCAACGTCACCGCAACAACGCGCTGTAACATGCCCGTAACATGCCGCATGTGTCTGCAGCATGCCGCCCAATAACGGTAATTTTTTCTCACACCGCATCAATTTTCTGGCGGCTTCTTGCAGACCCATGTCACAACTGCCTGCAACACAAAAGTGCGTAGGTGTAAACTTACCTTAACAGAGGAAAGTTGTATGGAGACGCACTAGCTCTAATGATTCCTTCCTCTTCCCATTCATTAACCTCTTTTTCTACCTGTTCTCTGATTTTGAAAGGTATGCGGTATGCAGGAATAAAAATGGGTTTTGTACCTTTCTCTAAGTTTACCTTATGTTCTAACACATTAGTCAATCCCAGTTATCCCCTCGTAAAACTACCATGTCCCCAAATTCTGCGGAGAGCTCGCTTACCGCTTCTATATGATCTTTATATTCTGCATTAGCTAAATGTTCTCTAAACAGTTGCTTCCTTGATTGCATTTCTGCTCTGAAAACTCAGTTTTCCCCTCTATAATAGCCACTGAACCACTGTCATTACTCCAATCTTGGAGATCTACCACATATGTATTCTTCTGGTATTTCCTAACTGTATCATTACAGTTCAGTAATTCTACCCATGTAACACCAGTGTTTGATACACTGTTCACTAATGCAGTGCTAATAACCGCTCTTAGTTTCTCGCTTTCCTCAATTACACATACTTCTGTGGGTTTTTTCACTTACCTCAATTTGACTTTTACCATAGTCTTTGAACCTGGCATTGAAATAACATCCTGTGGTTAGCACCTCCCCGTTCCATGATCCCATAAATATCACTGCCTGTGGTTCTCATTGTATCCACCAAGACCCCCCCATTGTTAGTATCAGTAATAATAACAGTATTAGCATCAGTACCACCACCCATAACGACATGTCAAACCCACCAAAATTGTTACCACCGTGGCCCTCAATATCGCATTCAACATCACTGCAGTTATTCCCTGTATCATCAGTGTGGGTTTTGGTATCACCACTCCCCATATCCCCGGTATCATTACCTTAGCACCGCCAAATGCACCCCCATTTTCACTATTCCCATATCCTCAGTTTCACTTGTGTCCTCATAAGAGATAAAAACACCGGGTATTCCAACCGTTATACCACTAACACTTGCATGGACCGATAACTTGTGTCTTCTACATGCAGGATGGCCCAGCAAAAGTCTGTTGCCCAATGCAACCCCTTTTATAACCAAAATGGTTCTATTAACACTCTATCACCCATTATAAATTATATTCTAACAAAACCTAGAGTGTTTAGTCTATGGGCTTGCACATCCCACACCGTCTCTGTTGAGGGTTTCAAAGGGTAATGGGAGAACATGGACTGATACAGATTATAGTCCATTAAATTGATAGATGCCCCGGTGTCTATAAAGATCGGGATATCCGCATCCTCGACTGTTCCATATACTATAGGCCTGGGCTCTGGGGAGTCGCCCACGAGACCACAATGGCACGTACAAATCATCTGTACCCTTTTTGTTGATCGGCTTTCCAAAAATTTCGCAGATCCCTTAGCCCTTTTAAGTGACCTGTCTGTGAAGTTCTCGTATTGTAACTCCTGAATTTCTGAGGTGTAGGTCTCGCATCTCTCCGTATCTGAGATGGACAAGCTTGCCAACAGTGATCCACACTTTTACACATTCCACAATATTTGACCTACATACTTTCTTTGTGTGCCCTGGTTTATTACAATTGTAGCAATGCAACTGCGGTTGCCTTTGATCGATCGATCCTCTACTATATTCCACTTTTTCACACAAATGGGGAGAAGGAAATTCTGTCTCTTTGCATTGTATTTCTTAGACCGGTCTCATTAAAAAATGTACTATCCACCGTGGGACATTTGGACATGTGTTTCTGAATTTGGGCACAAATTAGTCCTTCATCTGATGTAGGTCCAATCTTTTCTTCAAAACTGTCTACTATTGCGTCTGGTACGTCGTATAATAGCAATGCGAAATGTATCAATTTGTGTTAATTGTCGAGTGAGACAATATTCCCATTTACCCATTTGGAATTTTTCGATTTCTGTATCCATTCTCCTGCTGAGTCAAAACGTTTTGAGCTATGCTCAATAAGGCTTGTTGTGCCTTTTCGAATTTTGTACAGACCTCTTAAATCTCTGACCATATCACTGTGTTCTTTTGAGCCATAAGCCGCTCTTAAAAATGCTTGTAATTTGGACCATGACCTACACTTTGTGTCCTGAAAACTTCTGCATCTAAATGCTAAATCCCCTTTATTGAAATCTAACAAGGCTTTTGCCTCTGTGAACGCCTCTGTATCATCCTTAATTCCATTGGCGTTTAAATAGTTATTCACCCCCTCAATAAAAATTTGCACTGGTTGGGAAAGAATGCCATCCACAATGCCTCGAAAAGGGCTAACTCCTGCATTTATGCTTATTATTTTGTGTACCAGGTGTCTGGTTTCCACTTGCATCAGCCATTTTGCTTTCTTTATGAAAACTCATACTTAGGATTCGCCCCAACCCCAGTAACATTGATATATTTATGCACACACAAACCCCCAACCCAAAATTAATAATATCATTCACTAATAAAAGATAAAATAAACATACACCAATCCAACAAACTGTTAATTGCAACTAGCCACTTCTCAGGTTCAGGGTTAAACAGCTGATTTATCTGGTACAAGGTCACGTTGGTATATAAAAAATGGGAAGAAGACAGTGAGAGAAAGAAAACATATGTCGAACCAAAATTTTGATGAATTAGTGCAAATGTCCCCTGGCTCTCTCTCTCTCTGTCTCTCTCTCTCTCTCTCTCTCTCTCTCTCTCTCTCATGCCAAGCACAAAAACTAAACTTATAGTACCACTTTTCTAATGCCTTTTAATACCACAAAACCACTAATGTCCACCGAATCTTGAGGGACATCAAAATGAAATACACTTGTTAGCAAATTAACACCAATAAAAAGAAAAAAAAGAGAAACTAAACTTATACACTCACGTCTTCATAGGTCCAAAGTCAGCACCCAGCTACACTTGCAACCGCGCCTAATTAATTCCTGTCATGATATAAATTCACTTTACCCCCCAGAACACAGGAACACGTCTTTACACTAAACAGCGACTAAGATGACTACCTGCACTAGGCACACTGCTTCTAATTCCCCTTAACTCAGCAATAGAGTCAGTTACCCGCTACATAATTATAACCACTCTCCCCCCAAAATATGCCGAACCTATCTTGTCTCTTTGGAGGTGCTACCTATAAGCATTTATGTACCTTTCAACCGCTGCCACCACTCTAACAGGGAAAATCCCGAACAGGGTCAAATGACACTCGTTGAAACAAAATGAAACAATACATCTAATTGGTAACATAACCTACCATTGTTTCATTGAATACCCTCTCTGGAGTTGACTGAAAGTCAAACTAGGCTCAACCGCCTAATCTTTCATAATTTGAACTAGCTTGTTACCTAACCGTTGTTTTTTCAAATGTTTGTGCTCTTACTTGTTAGTTCCTTGAGGTGACATATCACACTTTAGTGAACAAGAAAAACCACAGGTGACTTCGGAATTCCATGCTGAAATAATGAGAGCCATAAATTATGAACTGAGTCACAAAAATAATTAAAGTTTTCGATCAATAAAATAATGTGTGCCGCAACCTCACTTCCCACCTTTTTATTCTCTACGACTTAAGTAATTGTCATTTTTGGCAAATATTAAACTTTTTCAAAGTTTTACTTTTACCAGGGTTTACCATTGTCGCGACGGACCTGCAAGAACACCCCTTCCAGACCTCTTTCTGTGGCGTGTTTCCACACTCTTATCAATCAAAATCAGTGGAGTCCCCCTTTTGTGCAACCTTGCATCAGAATATATGTCATTTTCTTCTTCGTTACGAAACATGGAAAACTTTCGTGATATTCGAAGCGTTGTCACCTGACCCACAAAGGTTCAGTGGTTTTCATTTCCAGCTCTTCTCGCAGACGATCTAGCCGGTTTTGACATCTGTTCTTAAACTGGCAAAAGCTCAAAGGTTGAACAACCCGAAATTAATTGTGCTTTTTAAGAATAAATATATAATATATATAATATATATATATATATATATATATATATATACTATATATATATATATATATATAATTATATATAAATTCATAACATATATAAAATATATTATATATTATATTATTATTATATATATTATATTATATTATATATATATATAATTATAATATTATATTATATATTATATATATATATATATATATATATTATTATATATTATACATACATAATAATATTATACATACATACATACATATGGGGATACAATTTCCACAATTGAAGGTAAAATCCTCTTGTAGTTTAAAAATTATAATATTCTTCTTGTACAGGCGATTAAACCTTTCGACCATTCAACTTGTGGTCTTGCTTGCACTAAAGATGTGATATGTCACCTCAAGGAACTAAAAGCAAGTAAGAAGCACAAACAATTTGGAAAAAACAATACGGTTAGGTAACAAGCTAGTTCAAATTATTGAAAGATTTAGCACCAATACATTACTTGATCAACTGTTTTCAAAAGCTCCGCAGTTTTCTTCTTTACAGCATCAACTTAACCAAAACGTGTACTTTTAATGCATTGATTTGACTTCAGGGAAAAGATAAAAGTCGTTCCGTGCTAGACGGGCGAAAATGGAGGGTGTCTTTGTCAATGTTCGCAGATTCATCTATCATTCTGACACTGAGCCGGCGGTCTTTCCGAACAATGATTTTTTCAACATTTTCTTCGGTTCTTGAAGCGGAGGGTTGTCCAGCCCAGAGTCAAAGTAAATAGGGTTCTGCTCAAAACTCGGCCAGTGGGGGCGGAGTTAATACTGTGACGTCAGAAGAGTTAAACCCCCCCCCCCCATGCTCGGTGCTTCTCCAGTTGAATTGTACTTAAAGAAGCGCTAGTTTTTGTTATAACATTTAATCCAAATATCGCATGGTTTTTTTTTTTTTTTTTTTAATTTTTAAATCTTGAATAAAACCCTGTAAAGAGGTCCACATGCGCTTGATCGTTTTTTAATTGCCCATTTCCAAAAGTATAATAGGGAGTCTGCCTCAACTCAGGCCAGTGGGGGCGGAGCTAATACTGTGAACGGTCCAACAAGAGTAAACACGCCCGTGTTTCTCCACTGAATTACTTAAAAGAACCCGTTAGTTTTTAACATTCATCCATATCACATGGTGTTTTTCATGAAATCTTGATGATAAAATCTGTAGAGGTCACATGTTTGATTTTTTAAATACCCATTCTCTCATTTAGTCACCAAACCTTGTTTTATTGCACAAAATATACCAGTTTGAACACACATAGCTACTCCAGCTTTCTTAATATGTTTATTCTTTAGTTATTTATTTATGTACCTATATACTGGTTTGCTGTATTCTCTTCAAGTCCATTTCTTTTAACATGACAACTCTCTCTCTCTCTCTCTCTCTCTCTCTCTCTCTCTCTCTCTCTCTCTTTCAGGTAGTAATATTATCAAGATTTTAAATAATTCTCAAGAAATTTATTTAGTTCTGTCACTGTGTTCATTCCTCACTTTGAAAAGCAACTTTTTTTATGATAAAGGTTAGATTGATAGAATAATTATATTTTCCAAATCTTATTGTGAATACTTATTGTTATGCAATAAATACAAAGAAAATGTGGATACAGGCAGTGTAAAAAATGGCAGTTGTATTTGCACAACTTGGCCACAAAAAGGAAAACAATATCAAAAGTATAAGAATTACATCATATACGATATAAGGTATCAAAGGAATAAATGATGAAGAAAATGATACAGGGAATACATTTCCAGCAAATATCTCATTAGCACTTCATATCACATAAATATATGTGAGATAAAAGGGGTTATAATTAATAATACATTTAATATGCCAATGTGATGAGCTGTGACCTTTTTGGAATGTGCAGACTTCCCATAGAGACAGAGCCGAAGCAACGATCTGAGGAAGCTGATAATTCATTTCTGGATGGAGTGATATGAAAATGCATAGTTAAGCGAGTCAATGTTCGTCAGTTCATGATCTCTTGTTCAAATGCCTTTAGAAACTGGTTGTAACCAGTAACATGGGGTGTTGGCGAAGTGTGCATTCGTATGTATGTGTGCACCTCTTCCTTTGATAATAGCTTCCTTAGCCAAGTCTATGGGAAGACTTGCAGAGAGATCCGTGGGAGAAAGGCAGAGCCACGATGGCGAGTGCCAAAGTGTTTTTTTAAACTGTGAGTGATATTCTGGCTTGAGAATGGGTAAGTGTTGAATTACTTTAGCCAAAGGGGTGGCTTGCTGATTGCTTGTAAAATGTCATATTTCATTTAAGCTGTTAACTTTATCTTTAAACTTATGTGTGCTAACGAGTGTGTTTCTCCTGTCTTTGTAACAGACGATTCTGGCAAGGGGGGACCAAGAGTCCCGTATGGGAGAAGAGATAATTGGTG
This sequence comes from Macrobrachium nipponense, assembly GCF_015104395.2. Classification (NCBI taxonomy): domain Eukaryota; kingdom Metazoa; phylum Arthropoda; class Malacostraca; order Decapoda; family Palaemonidae; genus Macrobrachium; species Macrobrachium nipponense. The sequence goes on along the minus strand of NC_087202.1, from coordinate 41,462,942 downwards.
TGACAAATTACTGATTAAGACATTTTAAATACTTGGGGGTTAACTGAGTTAGTTAGTCTGTGAGACTTAAGTTATTATCTTTCCATTGTTAAATAAACGTTATTTTTTGTATAACTTTGACTCTCATTTGATTACCTGTCAGAATGGAGAGAGAGAGAGAAGTTGTCGAGAGAGAGAGAGAGAGAGAGGGGTTGTTCAGAGAGAGAGAGAGAGAGAGAGGTCACTTGGAGAGAGAGAGAGAGAGAGAGATTGTGTGTATCAGTTTGCCTACCGCTTTGGTTTCACACATACCAAATAAATATGAGATGAATATCTCATTACATATACTTCCGAACGCATAAGTTTACATATAACACAAACTGTATACATAAAGGTGTTAATTATGCATGCCTCAAACAATTATAATATTTTCCAAAAAAGTACAAAAAGGTATTCGTCAGTCTGGCTGGATGTATCTGATGATGTTTCACAAGGGGCGGGGCTAGATTTCAGATCTCCCACGAACGCTTAATTTTTTATAATTTTTGCATGTGTAGATAATATTTTCTGTGCGCAATTATGGGTTTGAAATAATTGTAATTGTAATGTGTCATATACCAATTGCAAGGGCATTCTTTGTACTTTTACATGGCATATAGCAAAATGTAATAAGATGAAAAATTATGTAAGAAAAATGTGGTTAAATATTTACATAAAATTTAAAAATTTTGGTCCTTCTTTGACCTAGAATTCCTCGAAAATTTCTGAGAACACCTATCAATTTTATTTATGCATTATATAGTAAATTTTATCAGCTTTCTAACTCATTTTAGGTTTCTTTCTATCATCATCCCTTAGTCAGATACGCTACAAAACGTGAATGTATGTAGGTTGACGGATGAAGTAATTGCACATTTTTGTGTGTGTAGATAATTTTTTCTGTGCGCGCTTGTGGGTTTGAAAGTAATCGTAATTGTAATGTGCTATATATCATTTGAAAGAGAATTCTTTGTACTTTAACGTAGTATACAACAACATGTAATGAGATAAAAATTTATGTAAAAAAACGCCATCGCAAAAATAGTTATATGAAAATGTTATTGTAAATATAGTTTCATAATGATATGGTCCTTTTGTAACTGATGACGTTTCACAAGGGGCGGGGGTAGGTTTTAGTACCGCCTTGTGAGCAGACCCTGTATATTTTGACTCTGGCCCAGCCTAGGGAGTTCGTCGTCTCTGACAACTTCACCACCCTGCTGCATCTCTTGTGTCGCCCAAACACGTGCACGAGACCGGCAGTTTTCCCATGAGCATTTGAAAATATTCTGTTGGTATTTTGCACAATTCTACTAAAAATTGAAAATTGCCACGCTGCTCAACTTTTTTTTTAGGCCCTCAACCGAAAACACAACCAAACAAAATGGCGACTCATGGTCTAATGAACGTCATAGAGTGTTGCTGATTGTCATGCAGGTTCAGACATGTTCAAAGTCACCACGCATGCAGCTGACCGGTTATGACCGCTTTGTTTAATAGGTGGAATCACAATCTTGTTATTTAATAGAAATACCTCGAAAATAATATATATATATATATATATATATATATATATATATATATATATATATATAATATATATATATATATATACATGTGTGTGTATGTGTATGACAATTCATACGAGAGTACTACAAACATATCGGAGGCCATTACACCTTCCCTTTATGTTTCTAGAGTCTGGCGTCTAGACTAGGTAATATCCTTGCTAAACAGGATGATTGATAGAAACTAGCATGAATTTCAGCACCTATAGAAACTTGTATGGATTCCAGTATTCATAGAAACTTGTATGGATTACAGCGTCTATAGGAACTAGTATGTATTTCTGCAGCTATAAAACTTGTATGGTTTCCAGCATCTAAAGAAATTTGTATGGATTTCAGCATCTACAGAAATTTATATGGATTCCAGTATCTATAAAACTTGTATGGATGTCAGCACCTATACAAACTTGTGTGGATTATAGCATTTATAGAAACTTGTATGGATTTTAGCAACTTATACAGATCACAGCACCTATAGAAACGTATGGATTTCACCACCTATAGAAACATGTATGAATTCCAGTACCTATAGAAACTTGTAGGGATTGCAGCAACTACAGAAAATTGTATTTATTTAAGTACCTAAAGAAACTTGTATGAATTTTAGCGCCCATAGCAACTTATACGGATTACAGCAGTTATAGAAACTTGTATGGATTCCAGTACCTATAGAAACTTGTATAGGTTATAGCATCTATAGAAACTTGTATGAATTTCAGCACTTATAAAAACTTGTATGGATCACAGTACCTATAGAAACTTGTCTGGATTTGGCCTCCTATAGAAACTTGTATGGATTCCAACATACATAGAAACTTGTATGGATTCTAGCACATATAGAAACTTGTATATATTACAACATCTATAAAAACTTGTAAAGATTAAAGCACATATAGAAACATATGAATTACAGCACATGTAGAAATTTGTATGGGTTTCAGCACCTATAAACTAGTGTGTGGATTACAACACCTATAAAACCTTTTATGGATTTTACCACCTATAGAAACTAGTATGGATCACAATATCTATAGGAAACTTATACGGATTTCAGCACTTATTGTAATTTGTATTGATTTTAGCACCAATAGCAACTTTTACGGATAGCAGCACCTATAGGAACTTGAATGAATTCCAGCATCTATAGATATTGTATGGATTACAATATCTATAGAAAGTTGTATGGACTCCAGCATTTATACAAACTTGTATAGATTTAATCACCTGTAGAAACCTGTATGGAATTCTGCATCTATAGAAACTTGTATGGATTACAGCCCTTAGAGACACTTGTATGGATTTCATCATCTATTAAAACTCGTTTGGATTACAGCATCAATAGAAACTTGTATGGATTACAGCATCTATAGAAACTTGTATGGATTCAAGCACCTATAGAAACTTGTATGGATTACAGCATCTATAGAAACTTGTATGGATTCAAGCACCTATAGAAACTTGTATGGATTCCAGCTTCTATTAAAACTCGTATGGATTACACCACCTAAAGAAACTTGTATGAATTATAACGTCTATAGAAACGTGTATGGATTCGAGCATCGATAGAAACTTGTATGTATTACGGCATCTATAGAACTTGCATGGATTCCAGCACATAGAGAAACTTGTATGGATTACAGCATCTATGGAAATTTGTATGTATTACAGCACCAACATGAGTTCAAGAAACGAAATTTCATATAAAAAAAGTTAGTCGACAGTTTTTCATTCTTGGTCAAAAACATTAAATAACCTTTTATCGTTATTGGTTTTGGCATACCACAAAGCCACAACATAAGATCTGTAAATATATGCTCAAGGTTGTAAAGAATTGGATAATGAAATATGAAAAAAATTCTACCTTTTTTGTTTGTATTCTTTTGCAACAGTTTCGTGTTATGACGATTATGCTTCTTGGCTAGAATTAATTTTTACCTTTGCTCCCATATTTATCATCTTTTATATCAGCAAGGTAATCATTTCACGCCAATTACGGGACGCAACAGACTTTTCACAAATTAAAATGATGTTCATAGCTGAATGCTCCTCTGCTTAATTTTTTACGCTCAGTCATCCTTCACTGTTAACAATTCCTGACGAAAAAAAACCATATTTTTTCTATACAAATATCAGTGTTTTTATGAATGTCAGGAAGAAATTAGGTGTCTGTCTTTGTATTTATGTATATGTTTATGCATGCATGTATCACCAAATAAAATACATAATTGTTGATGGGATGACCAGTGGGAAAATAGGAACTGAAATAACAATTTTAAGATAATGGTCATTTTACTGCCATTAATAAGTTCTTAATCGTTTCAGTAAATTTCTGTTACGGACTATTAAAATTATGAGCACTATTAAATCTATATTTATTAATTACATAATAACATCAATTTTTATAACAGAGGGTTGTGGATTTTCGGTGGTTGAAACATAATAACAGCGATGTTTATTTTACTTTGTGTAAGTCTATGTCCTATTACGCCTTAAATTTAAGTTCAAGATATAAAAATCGAGGAAGTACAGTAATACAAAATTTGTCAAGTTGCCAAAATATTACTGAAAAATGACTACTCTTCCAAACATACATACAAACACCACACACATACGCGCGCGCGCACACACACACACACACACACACACACACACACACACACACACATATATATATATATATATATATATATATATATATATATATATATATATATATATGACCTTAACTCCTGCTATTCCTGTATACAGCAGCGATGTACCTCTAGATACCAGACAAGGGACAATAGAGTCATTGTCATCCTGTGATCACATATGGCTAGCCCATTCTCTAAGGTCCCATCGAAATGTTTCAAAGCTGACAGGTATCTGGAATAGAAGTCACATGCAGGCTAGTACCACAAGACTGGGAAGGAATACACAGCGTAAATCACTGAGAGTCGAGAGCAACAAAGAGTAAATAAGCGGGGAAACTACCTGAGGATTACATGGGTCAGGTCAAAGGGAAACTAATTTCGAGGATGCAGGTGCAAGGGGCAAAAAGGTGGGGACAGGTAAAAGAAACTCCCTAGCGATTGACGGCCAATGACCCAGGGTATTCTTCAAAAAGGGGGGCGCAAAAGAGTTAACCCACTTGGCTTCCCCGTTAAGTCGGATAGAAAATCCTATACTGACCTTCTGGGCGGTCAAAAGGTATGTGTTTTCCAAAATAACTTTATTTTTGTATTTCTCAAAACCCTAGACTGATTTCTCAAAATTCTGTTTCTTTCAAACTCCTAAATTATTAGAGAGAAGGAAAGGAAGAGTAAGCAAAAGCCAAAATATGAAGTTTGTGTCAATATACTATATATTATATATATATATATATATATATATATATATATATATATATATATATATATATATATATATATATATATATATATATATATATATATGTATATATATATATATATATATATATATATATATATATATATATATGTAATAACGAGATGGTCAACTATCTCGTTATTCTAAAAGGTAGCGATGGACCAAGAGCGGTCAAAGACAACTGGTAACATTTTTCTCTCTCTCTCTCGTTTCCCAATAGCACTCTCTCTCTCTCTCTCTCTCTCGACATACCTTAGGTCATCAAATCAGAGTCGTGAATTACAAAAATATGCATTTATTTAAAAGCAAAGTATTAACTGAATAACTCAGATTCTTAACAGAATGATTAAATGAAATGTTAAACCCAAAGTCCAAATAACTCAGATAACCCTCGGTAATCAATCTAACACCAACATTAGTTTAGCCATAACAGATAGACACAGTCAACATAGTAATTAAGTCAATACATCATTTCTCCAATGAACAATCCCCACTCGTCTCCAGAAACATTTCCCCTCTTCCAGAACATTTCCTCTCTACCAGAAACGCCTGTTAATGATAATATCACCCAGGCAATATAAATAATTCCCTCCATTTAACTAATAACCCCATAACACCATATTCCCTCTATCTCACCAATAATCACATGCGGAATAAAACAAGTCTCCAAAAAAAGATTATTACACTCCAAGCAGGATAATCAAAAATGAAACCCCATCTCCAAAAAACACACTCATAGCATCTAGCTGATACACTAAAACATATTGCCCCATATCTCCTCATAAAGGTTTCTATTTGAACAAAAATGACTGCAAAAATAATTGAACTAAACATAGCTCTTACCACCATAGGCCTAAACTGTGGAATATCTTCAAAAAAATAAAAAATAACAAATGGCCAAAATATTATATCTCCAATTCTCCAGGAAAAAAATATAAACTCTGTTTAGCATAACTGCTGAGAAAAGCAACAACTTGGCAAATAAAAAAAAAATTGCCCAAGAAATTCTAGAAAAAATCACCAATGTGCCATAACTCATCACAACAAAACTCCAATTCCAAAATGTCTAAGCAGACTTCCCCAATTTCACTACGGCATAGGCCACTAGAAACTTAACCAAGTTTCCTATCTCTCGCAAAGTTGAAACAAACACAATTGTGCAAGAGGTCAACAATTTCCAGAACACAAATATCCAGAAAATAAAATGTAGTGCCCTTATGTAGACATGCAAAAATGCAAAAGTTCTCCCCTAAATCTCTCTGCAGCATCAAACGACTGAAATTATAAACACATTCCCGAACAATGATCCCAAGTCACGAACTGAGATATTAAAAATTCACACAAACTGCTCTGAGAGAAAAATAAATTCAAAACTCGCCCATGATAAAAAAAACTTACGTCAGCGATGGCTAAAGTCTGAAAAAAGGGAAAAGAAAAACTAATGGCACTGATAACTGTTCCCGTGACAGCTGTAACATCTGTGACTCACGTAGACTTCAAGAAATTATCTGCTAAACTCATAAGAAAAAGAAAATGTGTCGTTAGTATCTCCCATATCCAAAAAACATCACCACCCTTAATATTCATTACAAGCACCCATGTTAGTATAAAAAAATAACACCAATATCAGAACTCGCCAGTATCAGTAGTATCACCAAATATTAGTAAACATCAGTACTCGCTTGTATCACCAAAATTCATCAGAAGTCACCACCCATAAATCATTGGCACATTCCCCAAAAATTATTACCACCATGACTCCAATAGAATTCTCATAAATATATTCCTGTAATGATAATAATCCTCCATAAAAATTCCACTTAAATATCCCCCGTAATAATAATTCTCTGTAAAATATCTCCAGAAAGGGCATTAATATTGCCATTCCCCAGCATTCATCACCATTGCCACACCCCATCACTCCAATATCATTACCACTCATCACTCCCCAGTATCATCACCACTCAGCAGCACCAGGCACCCACTCATCACCATTTT